>NC_140496.1:12712933-13200433 GCF_964271855.1 Acomys minous
ATGCCAACAACTTTAGTTTCATTTGATTTTGTGTTGTTGTGCTGGTGTGTGTGTGTGTGTGTGTGTGTGTGTGTGTGTGTGTGTTTGCAAGTGCACGCGCGTGCCTGCCTGTGTTTCCGGATGTTCTTGCATTTGAAAGACAAAGGTCAGTATTGGGTATGTTACTCAATTCTCTTTTGAGACCGAATCCCACACACAACCTGGAGTTTGCTGATTCCCCTAGACCAATTGGCAAGTGAACCCAGGGATTCTCTGGTCTCTGCCTTCCAGCACTGGGGCTACAGGGACTCCTTAAAGAACTAAACTTGTTTGAGGGCTTTTTATTCTTTTAATATGGGTGCTGCTCAAACTCAGGCCTTTGTGCTTGAGTATCCTGTACTTACTGAGTGAACCAGCTCTCCAGCTTCTGTCTAGTGTCTTTCTCTCCTCTTCTTCAACTCTCCCCATCCCTGTCTCTTTCCAGCACTGCACTCTTGTAGACCAAGCTAGGCAGACATGTTGCTGTGGCTTGACTACATCCCCAGGAATTTTTGAGAGATTGAGTGATGTCATTTAACCCTGCCCCCAGGGGTGGGATAATTCCTTTCTTTGGGACTGGTTGAATTCTCAGCTGGTGACTCCCACATTTCCTGGCACAGGATGAGTGACCACAAGAGAAGCTTGTTTTATAGCAAGGTTGACCTTGCGATCCATCGCTTCTGTACTTAACCTGCCTTCCTGACTTTCTACCTCACAACAGTACATCACCAGGACCCAGCCCCATCCAGATCCAGCCACCAATGAGCCCTAGGCTTCTAACCACCAGGGCACAGCACTAAAATAAACTTCTTTGCTTTAAAAAGTGGCCAGCTTGAGGTAGGTTGTAAGGCAAACAGAAAATGGACTAAGAAGTGTATTAATGACTCCGAGGCACTCTGCCTGTAACCCCTGCCTAGCCTCTGCTTTGCCAGTCTTGGAGCCTACTGGGACTAGATACCAGATCAGCTTCTATAGGTATCTGTGATGTAGCATGCAATGGTGTTGCCTAGGAAAGCAGGCCAAGAGACAGAAAATGGGATTCACAGGGTGTGGAGGGTGTCTCGGTTGATAAAGTGCCTGATGAGCAAGAGCAGGGACCTGTGTTTAGATCCCAAATACCCATGTAAAAAAAATTTTTTTAAAGCAGCTCCTGTGGCATTTGCATGTGATCCCATGGCTGGGGAAGTAGAGAGAGAAGGATCCCTGGGACTTAGCAGCCAACCAGTCTTGCAGAATGAGATCTGAAGCAGTAAGCTTACAGGGTTACAGTGGGGAGGCCAGAAGCAGCTTTCATTTATTGAGAGACTAACATGTTCAAAAAGGTTTCCTAATCACTACTTCATATACTCTGGGTTCCTGCTAAGCTCCGCATTCACCTTCGTTTTACTGACATAAGTCCTGCAATTCGGTCTACACAATTGGATTCAGATCCCAAGGCTCATGAGTGACCCATAGAAAACCATGAACCCCCATTTCCCAGCTCCACTTTGGATTTACTCTCTACTCAACATGGAATCTAGCATGCAGAAGCCACCCCCTCAGCTTCCACTTATCTCGCTGTGGCATCTGAAGGTTCCAGCAGATAGGGGCAGGTGTGATGCACACTTGGGCTGACTGTGCAGGGCAGCTTCAAAGAGTCCAGGATCCAATCCGCACAGGGTTCAGAAGACGTCGGTTGGTCTGGGGTTGTTGAAAATTGTACCTTTCCACTCTCTAATTTGCATGCTGGTTATCTACTGAAAGTTGCTATGGTGATCCATTTCACCAGAAGTTTCCGCTGAATCATCCCTACGGTGATACCAAAGCCCAAGTGTGGTTGGAAGACTCAAAGCCCCACAGCCGGGGGAGGCAGCTCCATTGTTCACTTGTGACTCACTCCTGGCCATGTGTGGGCCCAGCTGGGAGGAAGAGAAATTCTCTGTGGCAGGTGTCACTCTCAGCTGGAGAGTTCTACCCCAGCAAGGTGCCCTGAAAGGGCCTTGGAAGAATCTAGAGACCCAAGAAGGAAGCATACAAGCTCTCCATCTGGGAACTGTCCTGCTTGCCAGACCTTCTTGCCAGCTGTCAGTCTTCTAAGTGTCACAGAGTGGAGATACAAAGAAGAGCTTGTGATAAGCACCTGTGTTCAGATAGATGACTTAGTATCCGAACAAGGTTGCAGAGGGAACAGGTAGAGAGGTTCCTAGGTGACAAGGAAGAAACCAATAGAAGGGATGCTGTCCCAGTGGCCTCAGTGGCAGGGTTCCGTATGAGAGAGGACCTGCGAGCAGAGTAGTCTCCTGAGCCTGGAATGTGGGTCAGGCAGAGCAGACCTCGACTTGACTTTGCAGTATGGCTGTACGTTGTGAGACGTCTTAACCTTAGCACTGAGTTCCCAAGGTCAATTATTGGAGAGTCCTGTGCGAGGAAGAGGAAGCGTGGATGCCGTGGAGTCCAGCACACGGCCTGGCATGCGGCCTCTGTTACGTTTGGCTTCTTTCCTTCTACTCAACAGACAGCTAAAGGCTGCTGGTCTTGGCTGTGAGTCCTATGTTAGGGCTGAAGGCCAAGCCATTCATGTATGGTACTAAAGATTTAAAATGGGTTCTTCCAAGAGTCTTTTAAAACCAACTTTATATTGGGCCTCTATGTGTATTTTTATCCGACATGCTATGGTGAACATGCATACGGTTACCTTTATAAATGCGAAGATATATGTATACCGAGTAGCCTAGTTGGTTTCATGTTTGCCTCTTGGAGACTTTTAGGGGATGTCACCGGGTTTGTGGGTGAAGATGAGTAGCTTGAAACAAAAATGGGAGCCTACAAAGGTAATAAAGCCAGGACAAACTGTTAAAGGTATTGTTAAAAAAAAAAGAGATGTTGTTTTCCACAATGATAAAGATCTTTAAAAACTGCATAACAATATTCCCAAGAGTGTAGAGAGATGCTAATTTTCTAGAAAATTCTTTGTTACAGAAACACCTTAAGATATTTGCAAGTTTTCAACCTAGATATTTAGGGGTATTTTGTTTTTGTTTTTTGTTGCTGTTTGTTGTTATTGTTGTTGTTGTTTGTTTGTTTTTAGTGCTACAGAATGAGTCCAGGGCTTTCTGCGTGAAGTACTGCGGTCCTTAGTTCTGATATATACCATAGGGAAACTGTCAGATCTCCATCAATCATTTTCAGTGATACATATAAAAAAATATCAGGCATATTTCTGAAAATCTGAAGGGAAATTTACTGTTTTAAAATATGCAAAATAACGCAACGAGTTACTTTATAACCACCCAGTTAAATTTTATATGACCAATGAGAACATGCTGCCAGAATATTTGATGGCCAAGAAATGTTTACATATGAAGAAGTAAGAACAGAAAGTATTAAGTGTCTGTTAGACTTGACAACAATCATTACAGATAATATCACATTTTTGTATTCTTTTATATACGTTTGTAAATTCACTACTATAAATAAGTTGAAGAAAAACACAACTAACCATCAGTGTTTATGAGGCAGCATCTTTGTTCTTTAGCCTTTGATAAATGGATGGATGCGGGTGAGAGGGTAGCATAGACTTCTTCTAGCCCTTAAACTGTGAAAAATAAGTCTTCATTTTTTTTTTTGCTTGGCTGGTTGTTGTTTTTTTTAATAAGCAAGGATAATATTGAGTTCTTAGGAAGCTTGATAGGCTTAGAATGGACTTGGTATTCTGTATGTAACTATCTGTCATGATCCAAGACAGCTCAGCTATCCCCCTGAAAAGCCCCAGGCTGTAGATTGAAATGGCATCCAACAGACTGAGGGGTGGAGGGTAGCCAGGCCTTACAAAGCCTTCACCAGATGACAATAGATACTCTATAGCGTTCACAGCAATAGCTGATGAGGCATGGATAAGCAGGTAGCCCAGCCAAGAAGCCCGGGAATTCACAAACCAAGACACAACCACCCATGAGTATGACTTGGCCTGACCTTAGAAGCAGACATCATCCTAGAAATCTGTTCTATTGTCTGCCTTCCTTCCCCCATGGGAAGACAACTGGACTCTGACTGCAGAGCTGTGCTGTTCTCCAGAAGAGCTAGCTGCAAACATTAATGTTAGTGACATCATGAGGGCACGGGGCCAGGCCTGAGCAGGGATGGAGTTCCTCTGGACTCACTGTGCCCTCCAGGTCCACAGATGCTTCCAGTCACACTGAGGTTTTAGGCAAGAGAGATCTATGCTCTCCCTTAGAACCGCCATTCACAATACCAGAAGGTTCTAGAAAGAATGGATACAAGAGCCATACCCCATAGGGAGGTTGCTGAGGCACACTGCACTGAAGCATGTGGCCTTGTTAAAAAATGAAGAAAAAGAAGAAGGAGGAGGAGGGGGGAGAGGGAATGAGGGAGAGGGAAAGAGAAAGTGGAAGATGAAGAAGAGGATGAAGAAAAGGAGGAGGAGAAAGAAGACACACAAAAATCACTATCAGACAACACAGACTGGGTGCTAGGGAAACTGCCAGTGGATGGAGTCTGAGGAATGACAGGTGACAGCAGAGGTTGTCTTCTGGCACATACGTGCGCGTGCGCGCGCGCACATGCGCGTGCACACACACACACACACACACACACACACACACACACACACACAAAGACGCAGGTGGGAGTGTCTACCTGCACCTCCTTACAAGCTGTGTGGGCTTGAATAGGAATCTTAGCCTCTCCGGGTTTCAGTTTCCATACTTACAACCAAAAGAGAAAAAAACAAATATCCAGTGCTGAGCTCTGCTGTGGGGATGAGATGAGTGTCCGCAGCAATAACGAAAGCTGCAATCGCGTTCTGTTGCTGACACCACAGCTTAAAATAACACCCACCTGTTACGTCGCCATTCTAGAGATTAGAAATCCAGGCAGCCTCAACAGAGTTCCCCAGGTAGGGACTTCCAAGGCCAAGGTTAAGGTGTCTGCCTGGCTGAGTGCTAAAGTAAAGGCCCTGGGAGAGAGGAGAGAATCTACCTTTCAAGTTCATCCAGACTGTTGACAGCATTAATTTGTAAGAAGGTCTCATTTTCTTGCCAGCTGTCAAGTGAGTCCCTCTTTTGACTCCAATAAACACCTATGTCTCTTTTTATATGTTGGGGCTGTCGTGTGTGTGTGTGTGTGTGTGTGTGTGTGTGTGTGTGTGTGTGTGTGTGTGTGTGTGTCCTTCATTTGGTAGCTACCATTCTCTCATCAGAGACACCACAACCGAGAGGTCACTTCAGCAGAGAACTACGGTATACTGTGTGCTGCTGTTCTTGTTACTTTTCTTCCTTCTTCTTCTCTTCTTTCCTCTTTTTCTCTCCTTTTATATACTAAAGCATCCCTTTCAAAAGCTTAATTGTTTTGGGGTTAAGATGTTTTTAGGTCTAGATAGGTGTTGTAAGTTCATAATGTCAATATGTGATGGAGACTGACTTACATTCAGAACATTTAGATGCACCAAGATGGGAAAGATGTCTTCTTCAAGGCTGTCGAATACAAATAGCCAAAACACTAAGAATGTAACATTTGTATAATTCCTGATTGTGTCATGGTTCTCCTTGCTGTAGGTAATCTATTGTATATATGTGTAATAATATAAACGTATATGTTAAATAAATAAATAAATGCAAATTTAAAAATAGCTGTGATACTTAGCCTGTAGACCATACAAAAACATGCGTGAGGTTGTTCAGGGAAGTGGGGTTTGAGAAAATATGCTGGGAAAGAGCAGAGAACACACACAGGCAAAGCCGTGGGCTGGGGAAGAACACAAAGGGGTACCAAAGAGATAAGGAGAAAGCCGAGCTGTGGCTGGAGCACAGACTGGGCTAAATTCAAATCAACATCCAGGACCAGGTTTGCAGTATAAGGAGTGGTTTCAGGATGGTCTGTCACAATATATACATATGTGGAATTGTCAAACGATAACTGTAATTAGCACAAAATATATCATATATAATATCCACCCTTTTACAACAGGGTCTGTTAAAGATCATGGGATGGGAAAGGAAAGGAAATGGGAGGCAGGCGAAAGAAGCTAGGAAAACAGGAGAAAGAGAAGAAGGCAGAAACCCGGACCATTCTACCTTACTCTGCAGCTCTCAGAGACCCACAAAGACAGGGTGCATAGAGCACTCAAAGCTGCACTTTGTCAGTTAGAGGCTGCTCATTTAAGGTCTAGCCATAGCGTAAGTGCAAGCAGCCTACATAGATGATTCTAAGAAACTGTGGAACAAACATGCTTATAAACGCAATAGGAAGAGGAGGGAAGGAGTGAGAAAAGAAGAAAGGGAGAGAGGGGGAAGGGGAGAGAGGGAGGGAGGAAGGAGGGAGGAAAGAATGGAGAGAGGGAGGAATGGAGGAAGGAAGGAAGGAAAGAAAGAAGGAAGGAAGGAAGGAAGGAAGGAAGGAAGGAAGGAAGGAAAGAGGCCTTCCTGGTTTGGCAGACACAGAAAATCACCCAGGGACATCTGTAACAGCATGAAGACATTCTGCTAAGAATCCCCTTCAGCCCCACAGTGTGAAGTTTTAATTAATACAGCTATTAAATAAGGCTTTGTCCCACAGTGTGAGAGCGCCTAGGGCGAGCCCTGCCTCCTCTGCTCTGGAAGGCAGCCAGCGCCAGGACCCCAGGAAGTCTTCCTGGCATCAAGAACCAAAGTTATCCAAAAATCTCTGTCTCTAAGCACTTTCACCTGGAAACTTCAGCTCGCTCTTGGGATCTTTATGTTTCCCACACACAGGCTCCTTTCTGGCAAAGTCCGTTGGCTTCCGGTCCCCAATGGAGAGGATGCTTGGTTTCTGGAGGCAGAGAAATGCTGGCCGGTGCTATGCTGCCGTGTTTATGATCTTAGCACTTACCTGAACAGCATCAGACCGTTAGAACAGCAGTCTCGAAACCTGTGGTGTAACCCGGGTACGTGGCCCCTGGGGTCTGATGGATGGAGGTGTGGCTGCCTGGATCATGGGGGCTCACTTATAGGCTGCCTCCAAAGGGTTTTGATATGTTTCTTTGAGTTTTAATTAAAATTTTAATATGCATCGTGGAAATGTATTGATTCTGGTTGTGGTGGGGGTCTTGTATTTTGGATGCTTTTAGCCAACTATATTTTCATGGGAGTTCCTGATGGGAGCTCTAATCTCACTGCCCAAGTAGGAATAGCTCGGCAAGAGTCCCATAACATCCCAGAACAGGAGGGGACCTGCCTTGGAGCAACTGCGCTCATTTCTAACTTTCAGAATTGGTCCTAAGGCTGACCACAGAGGAAGATACAAAAATGTTGAAATTTGCACAAAATTTTTTAAAATTAGGCCCCCTGTGTCATGTCTCTCTCTGTGAAAATCATTTCTTCTTTCCTGTTACCATGGCTACCTAGGGGTCTAATTCTGAGGAGGGATGTGCTAAACGACTGGAAGTTACTGTTAGGACAAATCTCCTACATGGGCTGAGATTACGTAACTGGGGATTGTATTGGGTTGGCACTTATGGAAGAAAGTTCTACAAAAATGATTTCCTTACAGTTAAATTTCTTGTTAACTTAGGCAGTCATAAAAACCCTTTGGTTTCCAAATTTATTGTTAAGATTCCTCCCCAAAATGTATAAGCCATTTCCTACCCTGTTAAGGGGAACTGAAGAAAAGGCTTTCCTGGTGGATAGGGGCTGCAAAGTGCCCATGGCTATTCTGCGCACTAATGTCTATTGAACAAGACAGTAGCTATAGTTATCAACTGAACAATTTTGTCTCCCTGGCTACATGTAGCCGTGGCTGGACACATTTGGGGTTGTTATAACATGGAGGTGAGGGAGTTTGCTACTGACATCCAGTGGGTCTTGGGGGGAGGTAGGGGGGTCGGGCGGGGCAGGGATGTTGCTCAGTGCCCTTAAGTGCACAAGTGGTTATTCAACCTAAACGCCAATATTGCTGCAGATGGAACCCCAGAGACAGAAATGGTCTGCTGTAAAGGGTCAGATGCTAGATCATCACTTGTATCAATTACTTTCCTCAATGGGAATAAAATGTCCTACAAAAGCCACTTAAGAAAAGGGTTTATGGGGGCTGGAGAGATGGCTTAGAGGTTAAGGGCACTGACTGCTCCTCCAGAGGTCCTGAGTTCAATTCCCAGTAACCACATGGTGGCTCACAACCATCTGTAATGTGATCTGATGCCCTCTTCTGGCATGCAGGTGTACATGCAGGCAGAGCACCGTATACATGATAATAAATAAATAATAAATCTTTTTTTAAAAAAAAGAAAAGAAAGAAAAGAAAAGGGTTTATTTGAGCTCGTGGAATTTAAGGGTATGCAGTCCACCATAGTGGAAAGGATATGAAGGTGGCAGCATAAGGCAGCTGGCCATACTGCATGCATAGTCAGGGGGCAGAGAGATATAAATATGCATCCCATGGGATGCTAGTGCCTACATCCCCAATAGGTGTTTCCCTCCTCAGTTAAAACCCCTCTGAAAACAGCCTCATAGACACACTGTAAGATGTTCCAGTCAAGCTGAGATCACAACGCACTGTCACATCCAATGAAAGGAGAGAGTAGAACAGAAAAGTCTCTGCAATGGGAATCTGGTGAGGATTCTGCCATCACCTAACTGTGTGGCCTTGACCTTGAGACACAAGCTCATGCACTAATGCAATCAATTTTGTTCATTCATTCATTCATTCATTCATTCACTCACTCACTCACCCAGCTTTTGGGAAATGGCACACTCCAACTTTGGTAGAGGAAAAGAAGGGGAGAGGGTGCAGATATGCATGAAGACCTGGGCCAGGAAAGAGGTGATGTTGTGTGGCGAGCAGGAGGAAGGAAGACAACCTACAAGCAAGGGCCTTCCGGATCTTCACAGAGAACTGGGATTTTACTCCAGGGAATCAACAGTTTCCCAGAGTTAAAAGCAGGGACCAGGTTATGCTTCGACTCCAGGTTCCTCAGTCGACCCTCCTCCTTCTTGTTCGCCACACAGGCTCTCGATGTATTTGTCAGATAAGAAGAAGCTTTGCTTCTTCCTGTCAGGATGAGAAGACCCAGACAGAAGAGAAGAAGGTTGGAGGAGAAGAGACCATTGGGAGACATTACATGTGGCTCCGGGAGACATTACATGTGGCTCCGGGAGACATTACATGTGGCTCCGGGAGACTGTAGAAACCCCATGTCATCGCTTTAGTGCCTGAACTGTGCCTTACAGTGTGACCCGGGGATTGTGCTTGTAAATATAAGTCCAAGAGAAAAGGAAAACACAGCCACCCGAAAGTCTGTGTATGAATGCTCTGAGCAGCATGGCTCACAGTAGCCAACATGTAGATGTAACCTACAAGTTCACCAAGAGACAAACTAATCAGTTAGTGGTATGATTCAGTGGTACACCGTGTGTAGAGGCTATGTGAGGCCCTGAGATCAATCTCCATCACCCCCAAAGTGAGAGGAATAAGCAAGATAATATGTGCTTTAGTTACTTTTCTGTTTCTATGAAAAAATGCCAAGGCTGAAACAACTTAGATAAGAAGTCATTTATTTTGGGGTTATGGTTCCAACGGGTTAGAGTCTATAATGGCAGGGACAGTATGTCACAAACCAGTAAGTGTGGAGGCTGGAACAGGTTGCCAAGAACTCACATCTTCAACTTCAAACACAAAGCACAGAGAGTTCAGTGGAAGTAGCATAAATGTTTAAATTCTTAAAGTTCGCCCCCTATGACACACTTCTTCCAGCAAGGCCATGCTTCCTAAACTCCCCCCAGAGAGTGTCACCACCTAGACACCAAGGGTTCAAATGTCCAAAAGTAACAGGGGACATTTCTCATTCAAACCACCACAGTATATATAGAAAAAGTAGAATATTATCAGCCATAAAAAAAAGAATAAAGTCCTGGGTTAAGTCTCAAAGACATCACATGGCAGAGAGAGGCCAGGCACAAAAGAATGCAGGGAGTGTGGTTTCAGCTTTCGAAATGTCCCAAACCTCTGCATTACAGAAAAAAAAAAGTTGACTGGTGGCTTCCAAGGAATTGACATCTGATGTATATATGAAGGTTTTAACAAGAGTGATCAGAAGACTCCAGATTGGCGCAGAGGTCATGGTCATGGTTCTCAATCTTGCGAATATCCTAAGGGACCACAGATTGTAAGTTTCAAATGGGTGTGTCCTATGGCATCTGACCTACATGCCAATAAAGATGTCTGTACACGTATTTGTGTTATAAATGTGGTGTGTGTGTGTGTGTGAGACCTTGCACTCCCTCGTGCATTTGTGCAAAGGCCAGAAAACACCGGGTACCCTGCTGTATCACTTTCCATCTTATTCCTGAACATGGGCCTCTCACTGGCAGCCAGAAAGCCCCAGGGAGTCCTGTATCCAGTCCTAAATGGTTAGCATCACCACATTTAGTTTGTCACCTGAGTGTTGGGATTTGAACTCAGATCTTCCAATTTGTGCAGCAAGCACTCTTAACCACTGAGCCATCCCCTAGCCTCAAAGCTATCTTTAAAGAAGAGCAGAAGGAAAGTGATCACAGCATCTGACTTGGCTTCATCTTGTCAGTCCTCTTCCTGAGGTGCTATCCCCCATGACAGTTTACTTGCAATTGAAGAAGAAATAAAATTTGGGAGATGATGTTGCTTTGTAAGGTATATTTTAGTCTGTTTCTTTTTTGTAAACCTTTCCAGTCCTCTTGGCCAGAAAACTCTTACCTTTGACCACATAGATACTGATAAAACAGGCAGGCTTGGGTCCGTGAGGTCTTGAAAATTCCGTTTCTTGTGGAAAGGGTGTGGTGTGTATTGTGGCAACTGGTTTCCCCAGGTGGCCTTCAATGTACACAGAGAGAAGTGGCCTGTTTCCTTTACTTAGAAACTTATCGGACCTCTCTATCCACATGAGTATAACTTCTGGTAAAATCAAAAATAAAGACAACATTCTTTTGTGCTGATGAAAAATGAAAATAGAAAAAAAAATGAAGAAAGACCCAGGGACACGTAATTCATCATAAGGAGATGTCAAGTTTTCCTTGTGTCATCTTTTAGGGGAGGAGAGAGTTTAATCTGGTTTGAATTATAGTGAGAGAGAGAGAGAACATGTTTTGGTCCTCAACACTGGAGTATGAATCGATTGACTTTCCTCCGTGGATCTTGAAATAAAGAAGGTTCCCTGAGACCCAGAAACTACCCAGAGTACATGTCTCCATATAAATTCTGCCATGTCTAGTTTTCCAAATTACTGATCTCATTCATCCATTCATTTACTCATCCATCCATCCATCCATCCATCCATCTCTCCATATACTCATTCATTACTCATATATTAATTAATTAATTAATTAATTAATTTGTTCATTCTATACCCTCTTTGCTACTGTATCCTTTTGGGACTGTGAAGTTAAAACCTCATTCATGCCCTCAAATAATTCATAGATCTATGGAAAGAGAGATAATAGTTATTAATTAACTCTGTAAAGGAACTACAAAAAGTGACAGGGAGCATTGGTAGGTTAAGAGACAAAGGCTGAAGGGCTTTGGAGGAGACTGGTGAACTAGAATGTTCTTGGCTTCAAGTAACAGATGGTCCATGGAACTCACACAATGAATTTTATATCTTACTCAGTGAACACCTGTACATGAAGGTGAGGGATGGTTCCAAATCTGATGCCCTAATTAAGTTCTGTCTTCAGCGACCAGTTGCTTCCATTTTTTATTTGTGTGTGTGTGTGTGTGTGTGTGTGTGTGTGTGTGTGTGTGTGTGTAGACAACTTTTTAGACTTAGTTCAGTACTTCCACCAAGCAGAGCCTAAAAATTGAACTCAGGTTGTCTGACTTGGCAACGAGCGCCTTTATCTGCTGAGCCATCTCCATTGAATTATCTTTCCTCTGTTGGTTTATATAGAAAGGTTGCAACATGGTTGTAGAACAGCAGCGCATGCTGCAAACTGCATGTACCAGGCTGCAGTGCCTGCATAAACCAGGCATTGGGGGAGGGGGGAGTGTGGCAAAGAAAAGTAAGTGATACGGATTAGGAGTTCCTTCATCTTCCAACATCATCAGTTCTGCACAAGCCACATATGGTGGCGCTAACCCTCAGTATCAGCACTGGGAGTCAGAGACAGGGTGATCTCTGTGAGTTAGAGGCCCGCCTGTTCTACATACCAAGTTCCAGGCTACATAGTGAGGCCTTGTCCCAACAACAACTCAAAGTCTGCCCAAGAGTTAATTGAGCTGGGGTTACTCTCCTGGGATTTTGCAGAGATGAGGTTAGTCCAAATTCCCACCATGAAAAAAAAAAAGCGGTTTTGGGCAGATCTGGGCTCCCAACCAGATGTAGTCACTGACCTTGGCTTCCCAGCAGGCACGTGACAGAGGAGGAAGGTTGTGTTTTTGAAACCTGTGCTGCCGCCCTCACACAGTGCAGTCATCTTGACTCCTCAGTGTGGGTGGATGCTCACCACAATCTAGTTTGAGCCTCAGACTCCTCACTGTGCCACACCCCCTTGCCTGTCCTTTAGAGACTCAGCATGTGTTCTTCCACGGGACCTTTGTGTCCCCTACCTTAGCAGGTGGCCCAGCATGGTTCCCAATACTGACTGCGTGACTTTTGCCTTCCAGCTCAGGAAAATGCATAGTGGCTGCCACCAGAGAATAATGCAGAACCATGGTGACCCTCAAAATCCCAGGTCACCGCCAACTCCCTAGAGATCATGGGAGGAGCTAGCTGCCACGCCATCTCTTGTTTAAAAAAAAAACACTGAACAAACTTGATATAGATGTTACTGAAAGGAAATAAAGTGGGGGCCACTGTAGAGTCTACACTGACAGACAGTCACATCCTCACTGAGAAGTTTTCCCCTTGGAGCTTCCAACTTCAACCCCATTAGGGTATAGCTAATTTCTTCTGTGTGCTGCACAACAGTTGGGGGGGGGTCATTTTGGTATATAATTTTCTCTCCCTTTCGAAGCCACAAAACTTCCTCTGCGGGACAGGCTTCAACTTCCACTTCTCAGAAACAAAACAAGCTGAGTCACATGATTTTATGAGTTCTCCCCCCCACCCCACCCCTGCAAATGTCCCAGATTAATAACATCAGTAGAAGCTGCATCCATGCGTGGAGCACAGGTGCTGGGCTCTGCCCAGATCCCACCTGCCATGGAGCCTCTCCAGGAGGTGGGGAGCCCATGTCATACATAAGCAAGCCACATCTTATAGTGAGGGGCCATGCAGATGGTTGGGGTGAGTACAGGCCCAATCTTAGGAGGCCTTGGACCTTGACCTCATCCCGGGCTTGGGCAAGAATTTTTCTTCTCTAGAAGAAGTTTCAAAGTAATTAGACAGGAGTCTGTATCTATAATAGCAAACTACAGGTGACTATTTAAGTGGGCAGCTCCTATTGCAGGGATAATATTCCTGCGAGGATATTGGAGTTTCTCAAGATAGAAATCAAGAGAGAGCCAGGCTGCTGGTTTCAAAGGCTGTTCTCTGCCAGACATTATGGGAGGCATTGCCACGCTTTGTCACGAAAACAGTTTCCAAAACTATGAATGAATGGCCAGACGGGTTGACTGCTAGTTGAGAAAGTTTTGTGACCCTTCAACAAAATGCTGACGATTTTCTCATGAGTAAGAAAAGCCTACAGAGCTGGAAGGATTCTTTCTGAAGTCCCCTGGGTGTCATTTTTGTTCTTTTTGAATGGTTTGGTTTTGGATTTTTGTTTTTTGTTCTTTTTTTTTTTTTTTTGAGTCTCTGACTAATCTCAAACTCACTTTGTAGCCAAAGCTATCCTCGAACTCTTTCTTAATCTTCCTGCTGCTATGGCTCCCCATGTGCTAGACTTGTACGCATGCATCATCACGCCTGGCCTGTCTGAGCACTGGATCCATTACATAGATCTGTGGAGAAATCTATAATATCGGAGGGTCAGTTAAGACAAGATAGAAACACTGCTTTTCCGCAGCTGTATGAAGCCTGGGTGCTGAATGTGTGTCAAGGACCATTTGACTCTCTAACTTATGTAGGGATGCATGCCCTTAGCCATCCTGGTAAACTGTGATGCACGGCACAGCACAGGGACCCAGCTGGGCCAGTGACTCACCACAGTGCCTCCATCTCCATTTTCTGTCCCAACAGAACAGCAGTTTGAGCACAGGGTTAATCTCTGCCTTTGTTCTTTCCTGGCTCTATACCCCTGCTTTATTCTTCTTATACCATCCTTTCCTGTAACATAAGAATGCTGTGTTAAACCTCTACGGGCAAGGACTCTGCAGCAAAGGCGCGTGCAGTCAGAGCGGGTCATTGGAAGGAGGCAGGTGACTAAGAAGTGGGATTACGTCCCTAGCAGCTGCAGGAGAGCAGAACAGTAAAAAGGATGGCATATTTATCAACAGACCTGAAAACTGTCCCAGGTGAACACGATGTTCCCCTGGGATGGCTTTAGAGCCCATCTTTACATCTTTACGAGAATGCTAGATTTCACTCAAATTGTCTGGTTCTCATGGAAGCCAGGAAGCTCATGGGGAAAGAGCCCCTGACCTGGACTTCCATCACTGAGATGTGGCCACCACAGTCAAGCCTTAGGAATGCTCAGAAGGGTTCCCAGGAGACTCTAGTTTTTTCCATGGGTGAGATGGATAATGACCATACATTCAGTATGTGGGCAGTGTGAGTAGGCTTCAGGAAAATTATACATATATGTGCATATATACACACAAGCATGCATATATGTGTGTATATGTTTGTAAATATGTATACATATATACACAGATACATACCTACACATCCCATGAGAGTTTCATTTTTGAAACACAGCACCGCAAAATGTAAAGTGCTTTTGGGCACGGAGGAACATATCCCCAACAGACTCCTGTCTAATTGCTTTGAAACTTCTGCTAGAAAAGAAAAATTCTTGCCCACGCCCTGGATGAGGTCAAGGTTCAAGGCCTCCCAACCGTCAGCATGGCCTCCTACACTCTCTCCCACCATCTGCATGGCCCCTCACTCTTAGCCACCGTGAAATGTGGCTTGCTTATGTATGACACGGGCTCCTCTCCATGGGGGAGGTGTCACTAAGAAGCCACTCCACATATAGTTTAAAGTGTTAGTTCTCCTAACCCTAAGAGGTGAAGGAATGTGTCTGGAAGGTATTTCGAAAGAGTTCAGAAGCTACTCTCGCCCTCATGTTATTTTTACATTCCTGAGGAGCTCGATTCTGCACATAGTAAGGAGTGGCTGGTCGTATGCACAGATGGATATGTAGGGAAGAGAAAGACAAACTTCAGAATATGTGGGTAGATGGATATATAAAGGAAAAGGCTTATGAATAGAAAGATAGACAAAACATCCAATGGATGGATGGATGGATGGATGGATGGATGGACGGACGGACGGACAGATGGGTAGATAGATGAGCAGATGAAATGATGTAAGGATGAAAAGCATTTCAACCCTTTCTCCTTGAAACTATCACAAAGACTTACATACAACAAGCTGCCAGTTAGTAAAGATGTGACCTGTGATCTCAGCAATACACACAGATCACTCCTCTGCAAGTCTGAGACTTGGGATGAACTCAACATCACCTGGCACACTTCGTATTGTCTGTTCTTTAAAGTGTTGCTGTTCCAGAGCCTCCTGTGTGGTTTTATGCATAGAGCAAGCACATGAAAATGCGTGTGAAGTGCATCGCCACTCTAGACAGTCTCTGAAAACTCTTCTATCAGTAGCTTGGAACCCGAGAGTCGGGTCAGGGAACTATGCACGAAAACTTCTTTCAGGGTCCCTCATGAAATAGTCTTGAGAAGACATAGCCTGAGATTTTCACTGAGTGTCCTTGGTTCCATACTCAACTCTACCTACATTTCAGGCCTGATACATCACTGCGGGTGAAATCACTTCCAGTTCTAAGGGAAGCTAACTTCTGTGAGCAAGGCCTCGTGGCAAGGAAGCCTGTGATGAGTGGAGTCTGGGATTAACAGTTATTCTCAGAGGCCCATCCTCAAAGGCAAGACAGAGTAAGATCCAGAGGTGAGGTGGTGCTCCCATCCAATCTCACTCAGGAATCCATGCCTTCCTTGGAGCAGGTTTGAATCAAACAAGTGACTTTTTAAGACGATGCAAAGCCATCGTCCTCCACACCTCAGGGTCTTCACAATGTCCTATGGTAGGAAAGGCGCTATGGTCTGCATCCCTTTGGTGCTTTGGGATATGGATGCTTTTCTTCCCTGTGAAGTAAAAATCTTTCTACAAAGAGTTCTGGGTTTCCAATTCCCTTCCTCTGAGGGCATTTCAGTCTAATCCTATTCATATAGGACCCCCTTGGGGCTGGGAGCTGATTCAGCTGGAAGCGGGACCCAGACATTATGGAACCCGCTCCAGTCACGCACAAAATGTAGGGATAAGGAGTAAAGGGACAATTATGGAGAGAATTAGCAGGAGCCAAGATACAGGAATGTTCTATGTCTTAACTGGGGTAGGCACAAGTTGGTAAAATCACAAGAAGTGAAACACACACACAAACACCCACACATACATGGAGAGAGAGGAGAGAGAGAGAGAGAGAGAGAGAGAGAGAGAGAGAGAGAGAGAGAGAGAGAGAGAGAGACAGACAGACAGACAGACAGACAGACAGACAGACAGACGGAGACAGAGAGGGAGGGAAGGATGGAGGGAGGGAGGGAGGGAGAGACTGTGGAAGTCTTGTAAGATGGGTGGGTTTAAACAATGCCATATTCCTGCTGGCTTGTACTATTGTACAATTATAATAAAACACCTCAGGCTGAGGAAAGGCTGGTAAATTATCTGAATCTATCTGAGTTATTCTTTATAATGGCATGGGGTCTTCACCCCTCCAGCATTTTAAGTGTTAAGATACATCTCTAGTTACACCATGTGGTCAGTCACAAATGTCAAGCCAGAGGGTCCACTGAACGGAGTAGAGATGCATCAACTGCTTGACTCAGCAATAAACATAGAAAGAAGACCTCCCAAGGAGACACTTCTCCCAGAAGTAAATATGAGCTTGTCAGTCTAACGACGAGGAGGATTGGCTAAGATGCACCAGCCAGTACCTGGGATCTGTGAGCATCACTGCTGGAGTGATAGTACAGACGTTGATAACAGACGGGAAGCAAGGTATAGTAGCTCCTGATTCCCCCACATCAATAGCTACAGAGAGATACATTCCAAGGCCCTAGGTGGGTACCCGAAACCACAGATACTTCTCTACCTCGTATACAGATACCAAGGTCACCAACTTAGTAATCAGTGGTCACTGAGTGACTAGTGGGAAGTGAGCCCATTCTGGTCAGATACCCTGAAAGTGGAGATGATTCATATTCTAGGTGGGATGAAGGGTGATGTCTCAGGGTTTCATTATGCTATTCATGATGGTGTCCAGTTGCAAACTTAGTGTTCCTTGGTTTTGATTTCTGTTTGCTTGTTTTGGTTTGTTTTACTTTTAATGTTTTCCGTCTAGCATTTCTGGATCTTGGATGACTAAGAATAACTGGAAATGAAGAAAGTAAAGCCAAAGATAAGGGGAGGCTGACTTGTGCCCTTCATCATTTGTACCCCTCATCTCTTTCAACAAGCTACTATGAAGGCACTGCTGCAACCACCCTGTGCTTAAGATGCTCTAGTCTGGGACAGCTCCCATGCTCCCCATCACCTGGCCCCCTTTCTTCTATAGATCACTTATTTGTTGAAAGAAGTAGAACATCTATTTTAGACCACTTTCCAGATTCTTGGTTTTGATTATTATAAACTCATTTCTCCATCTCCAGCATCTTCCCTAAACAGAGGATTCATTATTGCCTCGTGGTGACATCCTCCACACGACCAAATGCCCCTGGTGCTATTGGAAAGGTACAAGTGCCATTAACAGAGGGAAAGTCTCTAGGAGTTCAGGTCCTTTTTCAAATGACTTTGTATCTAACCGGTCTTCCCTGAGATGTATAAAGTGGGTAGTAAACACATGCAGGTGCACATGATTGGGATGGAATTCCAAAGCAAACAAAATATGCCAAGTTATGCAACAGCCAAGAAGGACCAGTGCTGCAGCTACTTGCAGATCAGTTTTTGGGGAACAGATCCCCCCTCTCTCTCCCTCTCTCTGATGGTAAATTTCAATAAAGTTGGTGGGTGTTGTGCCAATGACTCCACTCTGAGTCACTTCTAGGGACCTGAAATCACGCAAGGATTACACAGCAGAATGGTAGAGGGAGGGAGGTGTCGGCAATTCTGATCGAGTGGGAACCTGATTTCAGAAACAGTCCTATAATGATTTTTGATGCTTTGGTTAAGGGCTTCACGGTAACACTGGGCTCCAAGATGAGAGCCAGGAGGGAAGGGAACAAAATGTAGGGCTATTTATTACCTTGATATGTGTACCTTGACATAGCAGAAGAGATCACTGGCTCCGTCAATAAGTAAAAAACAAAGCAAGCATGTGCATGAGTGTGTGCAGGGGTGTGTGTGTGTGTGTGTGTGTGTGCGTGTTCAGTTTGGCATATCAATGGGTATGTGTGCAGATACCTTCTTAGAGAGGCTGGAGGTCAACCCTGGGTACTGTTCCTCAGGTATCATTCATCTTGTTTCTTGAGATATGGTCTCTTACATCCCTAGAATTCACTAAGGAGGCTATCGTGGCTGTTCAGAGAGCTGCAGGGATCCGCCAGTCTCTACTTCCCCAGTGCTGGGATTCTAAGAGCAAAGAACCTGACCCCATACTTCTACGTGGGTTCTGGGGAACAAACTCAGGCTCTCACTCTTGCCTGGCTAACACATCTTTTTCTACCTATCTGTAAAGTAGATTTTTCCAGACCTCTCCCATCAAGAGCATCCAGTAAGACAGTGGCAGTGGCACAGGCCGGCCCAGCATCTTTACTTGTGTACCACTAGCGAATGAAATGCCAGGATTTTGGCTCCTCCTTCCAACACTCTCCTTGAGTCAATTGCTTTTCTTCGAGGGCAGAAAGTATCGCAGAAATGTTACAAAAACATGTTGTTGCAGCAGGAACAAGGTTCTTGGATCAAAGGATTCATGCTGTGCACATAAAACATGTCATTTGGTCAGCTGGCCAACATTCACCAGGCACCTTTATGAGCCCCATACTGAGATGGACTGCTTACTGCTTGCCTGTCATGGTAGAACCATGACCTTATCGTGTCATCTCATAAACGATTACGTTATTTACATGAGCCTACACTGAAAACTGTCGTGTCAGATCATGTTTGACTGTTCTTACAATAGATTAAAAAGGATTTTAAGAGTATGAACTCTTTACAGGCACATCTAGAATCATAACTGCTACCATTCCCTCACCCCATGGTGCTAGAAAAGCCCTCTGACCACAGGAAAACCATGGAGTATTTTAGCTTCGTCCTGGGTCAGATGGTTATAAGTTATAAGATGACTGACCAGTGAGTTCAAACCAAGGCCAAGGGCTGGGTGAATGTCAAGATACCTGGTGGCTGTTAGTAATGTTTTAATTTGGTGGCAGGTTCCATAAGGTCGCTTAGGGTACAGTTGCTCTGTCTCCATGAGAAAGGCTCAGAGCATCCTCATGTCATTGCTCCTCCCACTTTCTGTGTCTAAGTCTGAGCCAGTCAGATTATCGTTGCTTTGCCGTGGGGTCAGGCTTGGAGACGTGCATATGAGCAAACAAATGAGCCAGCCTGTTGACACCCAGACAACGGCTCTGAGGACCCTCCCTGGAGCCTCAGCTCACTCATGGGACCCAGCCTCGGAGGACTCAGGGTTAGAGTGTCCCTATCTATCATGATCATATGGAGTCTTGTTATGGAGCTCACATAAAAGGAGTAGAGCCAGTTCCAATGATAGCATATGACACTTGTCCCCAGCCAAGCCCAAGTTCAGCTCAGTCCCTAGAGCTTTGGATCTTGTGAGTCTTTGAGTTTCCCCTTTAGTTCAATCCCTTGCTTCCTGATGGCTGTGTGGCACTGCTTTAGACAGAGGGAGACTGTGTGGCACTGCTTTAGACAGAGGGAGACTCTGAGATTGGAAAGACACACAGACAACACCTTCAAGGTCACCCATCCAAAAATCACAGTCCTGCCTGGCGATCATTCTGAGCCTCTTTGCTGAGCTGTGCTGTATGGCTCCCAAGAGTGTCAGAGCTAGCTTCCTCGGGACCCCCAGGAGCTGAGCCACGCCTGGAGGAATGGGCAGGATCTGGATGTGTTGAAATGGGCACAGGCCTGGTATTACTAAAGAGGAATTACCAAATGGTGTCTGTGCCTCGAAGCCCCAGGGTAGCAGCTGTGATGCAACACTGGAGCTGGGCCCTCTTGCAGCAACATACACCTTGTTTATACCCAGATGCATCACCACATCCCTCCTTGCATGCAGCCATGCATGCCAGCAAGATGGACTGCATTCCGTCTTGGCTCCTGGGCCTGTGCATCCGCATCTCCACCATACTTTCTGCCTCATTCCATCTTGCAAAGATGTAGGCTGGGCAAGGAACCAAGAAAGCACCCTGGTGACTGAGGCATGGAGCAGTGTAAAGTGAATGTGAAAACCATGTTGTAGCAGAGTGACTGGCCACTCTGTACTTTTCAAAGTTGTCTTTTTCTGGAACATTCTGGAGATATATATGTATGTTAAGATCCAACAAGACACCTTGAAGAGTCAAGGTCAAGGTCTTCCCTGTATACCTGGCCTGCGTTGAGAGGCCTTATTCAAGAGGAAATGGTAAAGCTTCTTTCTTACAAAAACGCTAAGATCCAGGGAGGAGCCACAGGAGCCAGTAATTAGGACAGCAAGCAGGAAATGCAGAGTGTGTGGAATTCCAGGTGAGTGTTGTCCGGCCACTCACGAAGGAGGGAGAGAGAGAGAGGGAAGGAGAGAGAGAGAGAGAGAGAGAGAGAGAGAGAGAGAGAGAGAAAGAGAGAGAGAGAGAGACTTTTTCCAAGTTCTAGTGTTCTCTGGGCCCCACACTGAGGACTGGTATAGACAGAATGTGTGCACTGTCCCTGGCACACACTGGGAGAGTGTGTTCTCCTGTGCACATCCCACACAGCAGGCTCAATGTCACTTGGTACCGTTGTATGTCATACTCATAAAGCCCCTCTCCCTCTTTACCTCTGATTGAGGAAGTGACTGACATTCAGGCAGGACACTTGCCCCAGGATTCTCAGGATTCCTAGGTAGGATTCTCAGCCCTAGAAAAACCAGGATTCATACCCGTGTTTGCCTGTTGCCAAATCAAAGCAACCCCCCAGGTCTAAGAAATAGTTGGCTAGTGACCCTCAGGAATCCATAAGGTTTTTGGTTGCCATGGTTCCACCGAAGGTTCAGAATGATACCTGCTCACACCAGCTACTTGTCATCTTGGAGATGCAGGAGGCGTGGCCCTGCCCTTCAGATCCCACCTAGCTGGTAATCTTCAAGAGACTCTTGTCTGACTTGGCCATTGTCACGTTTGAATGCTCTGCAGTGATTCATCCTGTCTATGGGTGTCCACTTTGGTCACCTGTCTCACATTGAGCTTGGACATGTTGGCAACATATCCTAGTGTCACCTGGCATAATCTTTAGGCTGCCTCGTCTCTTTGCACCCTGAAAGAGAAGTTGGAAGAAGTCAACAAAGAGCCTTTGCTGGAGGAAGGCGTGAGACCTGAGCACTGATGTTGAAGACAGTTCCCTAAGCCAGTCCCACCTCATTCTTTACCCTAGCCTGCCTGAGAACTGTCTCATGACCAGAGCCATCAATGGTGTCTTGTCACTGATTCACAGGTCCTCAGAATCCAAGGTACTGGGACTTCTCTGAAGAGCCCCCTCCATTCTCTTGGGCCCGGAGGATCCAGGTGAGGTTGGCTTCCCAGCTTCCTCCTTCCTCCAAATACTCTCTCGGCCACAAACTAGACACAGGTCAAAATAACTCATGGACTGTTTGAGCTCTCTCTCTCTCTCTCTCTCTCTCTCTCTCTCTCTCTCTCTCTCTCTCTCTCTTTCTCTCTGTCTCTCTCTCTGTCTCTCTCTGTCTCTCTCTGTCTCTGTCTCTCTCTCTCTCTCTCTCTCTCTCTCTCTCTCTCTCTCTCTCTCTCAGGTATCAGTCTCAGAGGAAAGGTTTTGCAAAAACTGCACTGCACATTCAGGTCCCTTTAAGAGACTGGCAGAGAGACAAGCTGCATTCAAAGGCAGACACGTGGCACTCCACACAAAATGCCTTGGAGCCTCCTGCCCTCACAATCGGCATAGGGAAAAGGCAGGAAAGTTGGTGATGTAAGCAAAAGCACAACCAGAGAGGAAAGCACCATCTCCAGGAAGCATCCTTACCCACACAGAGTTCTCCCAGGTTTTAGCGGTCTCCTGTTTATCTCGGGCGTCCCAATCTCAGACAACTGCCATGGATTTTGACTGTAAAGACACAGGCTGGTGCGAAACTGTGGAGGCTGCACAGTGATCTATGCTTCCCATAGGAAGTTTTACCTACACCACCCCAAATAGAAGTTGTTTTAGAACCTACCAGCAAGATATGTGTCAGACATCCAGATGATGGGGCAACTGACTTAAGTCACACAATAGAGCTGGGATGATAGCTTAATTGGTAAAGGGCCTGCCATGTGGGTATGAGTCCCCCCGCCCCCGCAAACCCACATTTTAAAAGAATCCATCCACAGGAGTAATGTATGCTTGTTGAGAAGCAGATGGATTCCGGACGGGGAGGGGGGGCACTGGCTAGTCAACTTGCCCAGTTGGCAAGTTCCAAACCAGTAATAAACTCTATAGGCAAATTAATGAGGCTGGGAGTGGAGGAAGTTGGTCTTCTCCAGGGATGCGTCCCCTGTCAGATCATCCCGCCCAGTGCAGTGAATCTTAAATACATATACATGGGAACGATGTCAAGTGTGTGTGTGTGTGTGTGTGTGTGTGTGTGTGTGTGTGTGTGTGTGTGGTGTGTGTGTAAAATGACAATAAATAAAGAGCAAGAGGCTATCCACCTGAGAAAAGAGGTATGAGAAGAGTTGGATGGAGCAGAGGGAGGAAGAAAATAATATAGATACAGTAGTCATACATCAAATTCTCCAAAATTTTTAAATTATAAAAAGAAACCCTGTCTCAAACAGCAAAGGAGCAAAGCTGATGGTACTTGAGGACTAACAACTACAGTTGTCTTATAGTCTCCACATGCACATTTGCACACCCACACACAGGCATCTGGGCAGGGCATACACACACACACACACACACACACACACACACACACACACACACCATAATTATCAAACAGGCCGTGTCCATCTAATGCCCACTGAGGGTTGTGAAAGCATCACTTTTGCCGTTAGGGAGGGGTTAGGGAGGGACAGTCTCTCCTGAGAAGCCCAGGACTTTGGCCCTTCAAGAGTTAACAAGTCAGTGGAGTTAGGAGGACTTCAGAGAATCAACCATTTGTGTAGCTTCCCCCCCCTTCCCCCCCCCCACCACCAATGGCCCCAGGCTACACCAGACATTTCTAGGCACAATATCCAACACTCACCACTATACGAATCTGGTTGAGGCAAGTTAAGTCATAAAAAGAAACAAAGAACAAAACAAAAACAAATGAACATGAATTTCGTTTGCAACTGACTCAAAGTTGGAAAGCAAATTCAAACTAGTCTTCTCCAAAGAGACTCGCACAGGCAAGGAAAGGACTAGAGTGAAGAAGAGGGAGCCTTCTGGGTGTTTCTGTTCATTCCTGGGGGTGGGGGGTGGGCAGAAGGGGTTGGGGGGGCAGAAGGGGTGGGGAGGGTGGCTATTAAAGCTATGAGTACATGAAGGTAGCTTGGAAGAGTTGTGAGAAGAGGCCCTGGGCCCGGGACCATCACCATACATGTGATGGCAGTTCCTGGAGTTACGTGTCTGACAGCGAAGCTTGAGAAATGCTGGTCTGCAGTAGGGAGGGACATACTGTGACTGGGGAGGCTGAGTGTCACATTTGCTGTGCTAAGAGAAGGTGGCCAGTGCAATTGTGTTTAGCTCTGGGGCTTAAGCACTCAGAGAGTAGCAGTGATCCACTGGTCTTTCCTGGGGAGTGGCTCTTAAAACCAAAGCAGACTTTCAAATGCTAGCAGTCTACTTAAAAGAAACGAGAGGCAGGGGGAGAATATTGATTTCTCCAAGCCCCTGCAGCACGTGGGAACCTTACCAATACACATGAACATATGCATATACTCAGATGCTTGAGTACACAGTGGAGACTAATATATAGGAAGGAGGTGGGCTTAGACCTGATGCCGAAAGAGAAGAACACAAAAACATTTTTAAGCATTTTATTTACTATTTGTGTGTGGGCGTAGGTAGGGGCATGCTCATGCCACAGTTTCCCCATGGAGGCCAGAGGACAGTCTTCAGAGGCACTTCTTTCTTTCCACAGTGGGGTCTGGAGATTGAACTGGAGTCGTCAGACTCGCATGGCAAGTGACGTTATCCACTGAGCTGCCACACTGGGCCAACATGTGGATGATTTTAGAAACTCTTGGGGGTGGGGGAAGTGGATGGGCAGAATAGAAGGCACAGCCAACAGGAAGTGAGCCCCTCATCCCCGGAGGCAACCACAGGCATGCTGAGGTTGCAGGTAGACTCCTGTAGGTCCTTAGCACTTTCCTTTCCATGGGTCCTCCATCATAGAAAAGGTAATACAATTTATACCTACATCAGTTTGGTGGTAGTCACAATCCATGCTACGTTATTCTTTATTTTTTTTCTGACATGAAAAATGCACAGGTGTTCTACCCACTGGAAAAGTGTCAAACTGGGCATCTCCAAACACTTTCACCCCACGTGGCATTTCACTAGATACGTTCTGTTCTCAAACAGAGAAGCACTTGAGGGTGGCTTTTGCCTTTAGCACAGATACATTCTGAAGAGAACGCCAAGAAGGACCTCTGTATCCATGCTACGATTCCATTCTGCGAAGGCCAGGCTCCTGTACCTGAAATGTGACAGAGGCTGGCACCCATGGACAGGATCCAAGGCTTAGGGCAGAAGTGGACCACGGCGCTTCTTTTGTTAAGTGTCTTATTTCTCCTTAAACACCAGAATGCACAGCATAGCTAGAAAACTGCGGAATAAAATGCAATCGAGTCTATCAGTCTGGCTTTAAATTATTATTTGGGTAGGGGTGTGGAACTCTCTTTCAGGATAGGTGTTTTGGGGATACCACTGAGTGACATTCACAGGATAGTACAAGAGAAAGCTCCAGGGAAGCCATGATGCATCCAGGAACAGCACAAAATGGGGCTGTAAAAGACCCCCTTGCCTCTGGCTGACCCAGACACCACCAGGAACAAGTTCAGCGCATCTACGTGTGGTTAGTTTATGGTAGAATCACATTCGCTCCCCCCCCCCCCTACTAGGTTGAATGGCTGCTAAATGCTTCTGAAACAAGGGATCTGCAGCTCCCTACAACCAGGGCAACAGCACTTCTCAAGGCTGACCCCATCACCAAGGTGTCTTGAATAACCAACCAAAAAAAAGACACGGCCTGCTTAAAGATTCTTAATCAGTACAGGCACTCGATATCATACACACACACACACACACACACACACACACACACACACACACACAGCCCCCACTCTGGATTTAAAAAAAAAATCAGGTTTAAGTTGAAGACAATAAAAATCTCTGAAGGACTGAATGCTTTGGAGACAAATTCCTCCCTTCCCCACATAAGTGAGAACGGGGATCAAAGGGGATGAAAATGCAAGGATGGAGAATAAGCAGTCTCTAATTGAAGGAAAAGAAAAAGAAATCTAAGGAGATGGCTATGCCTTGACAAAAGAAAGGGCAGAAAGAGTCAAGCGTGGAGATCTGTTAATTTGGAATGTCAAGAGCAGGGAGCCCGGCTCCAGCATTTTACATCGCTGCCTACTGCTGGAAACCCAAAGAAACCCTTTCATTCCTGTAGTCATGTGTCCCCAGAGCAATTTATTAAATTAAAGCCTCCATCTGCCTGGCCATGCCTGGGGTCTGCCGGGTGCAGAAAAGGGAGAGAGGTTAGCACAACCTGGTGCTAAATCTCAGAGAACAGTAGAGTTTTCCACACCTCCTGTCAACCACGAAAGGCCGTGTGCTGATATCCGAAGAAGCCCGAAGAGCGAAAAAAACAAATTATCATAGGAATAAAATAAGCCAAATCCCTAAAACTCTGCCCCCCACGACTAATGTGCTTTCAGAGTCCCCCACCCTCCCAGCAGAAGGCATGAATATATTTGTTGGTGGTGATGACAGCACATGCACCCTGTGCATGCCCTCCAATAACTAGCCTTAGCATTGTTTGAAGAGCCCAGAGCCTTCTGTCATCCTCCCACCCTGCTCCCCACAGTCCCCCATCTGAACATTACCCCTGGAAGGAAGGCTGTGAGTCCCATTTGTCTACCCTTTGCTTTCTCTAACTGCACTACAAAAAAAAAAAAAAAAAAAAAAGACCTGAATTTATTGTACATATGTTTGTGTTCTGCTTAATAAAAGCAAGCCTATATTTTAAGATAAACTTTGTTAGTAATTCATGAAGTGACTATTTATGCTAATCAGGCAGAAATATATTCTCAGGCATAATGCATTACATAAATTTGAATGCAAAATGTTCAATTATGAGGTAAATACAGGTAACGCAAATAATAAATTACCTCTAATAAAAATTATAAAAGATGTGTCTTCAAACAGAATGGCTCTAACTTACAACTGTGAATTGCTTAAAGAGAGAAAAATTAATAAAGACTGAATTGCTATGATGATTATTTAGCCCATAACTCACCTATTCATAATGACTTTTCATAATCAGACTGTTGTCTCTCGCCCTCCGATGCAAGCCAAGACTGTTTCCTCAGCAAGTTTACCATTATCAGATTATCTCGTCTGATTCTATTAATTTTCTTCCACGAATCTGCTAACAGCAGTCTGTGATTTACTTATCCTGCTAAGTGAAGACGGCTAAAAGGATTTATCTAACACTAGACCTAGGAACCGAGGATGTCTTATCACTCCAGTTCTCTCAGAACTCTTTTTCAAATCAATGGAGTCGGTTTCCTGCTGAAATTTAGTGGACACTGGTTAGTCCGGCACCATAAAACCAGCTCGCACATAAACAAAGCCCTCAGAAGCTTCTAGCTGTACCCTGTTCACTTCAGATTCTGCTAGCCTGATTTAAACATGATATATTGGAGCAGTTATAACTCACGATCAGGAAAAAAAAATACATTCCTTTTAGCTCCCAATCTCCACAGTTTAGACACGAAGGGCTCTCTGCCCCTCCATCTGTTTGCGTGAAGCTGTACGTACGTCAACTCAGAGCTATGACTGCGCTTTCTGATTTTCCAATTCGTCTTACATGACCAGCCTGACACCCTCCTTCCCATCCAAACCCTTTTATAAATACCCATTGCTTGCAGAAACTTTAATGCTACCAGTTTGAATTGGTCAATAATGACAAACCACGTGGTTTCTAAATCACTGTATATAGCTGGCTGAGATTAGTAAAGTGTATGTGGGAGTGGGGCGGGGGGGGGGGGCCGTGGGGGTGGGGGGTGCTCATACTGTATTTGGATTAGATTGGCTTGGCTAGAAACGAAACAAACAGTGTTAGCAAAGAAGTCGCAAGCACTGTGGCCTGCTATAATTGTGGGGAATCAGAAACCTGAATGGGACTAAATTAAAATGAGGGCTTGCGATTGTTATCAAAGAAACGCCGCTAACAGCCAACTGTAAATGTTTAGACACCTCCTGTGCATCACTAAACAATGAAGTAATGGGGGGGGGGGCAAAGATGGGACCTAAGTGCTAAGCCTGAAAGCACGCCAGCTACGTGCCTTTAAAAATATCGCTGACCTCCCCTCTCGTTTTCCTTCCTCCCTACAAAATGGAAGATTGTAAAAGGCTCTGCAAAAAGAAGAAGAAAAATGTCATGGCTGACAATAGCAAGAATAAAAAAAAAATAATAAACCATCAAAAAAAGTGTAGCTAATAATATAGTTAGCTGGCCAAACATGGTCCCTGAATGTCTAGAAATAGTATATAATTGTGACACTTGAGTATGTGGCCATGGAGCTATAGGGCATCCTCTCCATCATCAACAACTTTTGCTCATGAAATGGTGCTCATTTATAAATATAGCGGTCTCCGTGTCCCTGGCTCAAAATGTACATTTTTTTGAGAGTTGGGGAGTACACGTAGAAACTTAATGCCTAAAAAGTATGATAAAAATACATTCTTTATAAAGATGTATATTCATATTTTACATAAAGACATAAGCATTAGGCATCTCTGGCTAATGATTTTTAGAAAGACCTAGAAAACCACAGCTAACCAGCCCAACATTTATGAGATTTTTAAACACTGGCTTTTCTTTCAAATGTACATTATAATCCCTTAACTTCATCACTAGGTAAAATATTGTTTAAAAGGAAGAAAGCAAAGACAGAGTCACTTAGGTCACATAAATATTGACATAGTCTTCACTCTTTCTTCCCCAAACTGGAACTAAACTCAGTTCATGCCACCCTAACAAAACACTCCTATAAAAACCAAAACCACGCTTATAAACAGTTCTGCAGTTAACAGTGCAAAAGGAATGGCTTGTGTAGAAAATACAAACAGGCCCTTTAGAATGAGGGTGCATGGACACATCTCCCAGGGTGTTTACCAGTAGGGGTGCCAGAGTTTGTTGATGAGAAATTAACACTGGTCTAATCTGGTGTCCCAAGCCAGTGAGTGACTCCTAAACTCTTTATAAACTGCAAAGAATGCTATGGATGGGTTTGAGACCACACTTAGGTGCAATGTTCACGAAGCTGGCTTAATATATGACTGAAATGTCAGAAGTCAGGTTTTTCTGAGACTCACTTTTCAGATAAACAATTTTAAACCACTGCAGTAACTTTGCTTAGGGAGAGATGTCTCCTATATCATTGAATTACAAGGAGATTTAAGGCTATTGTTATTGTCACAAAGCAGCCTGAAAATCCTTCCAGGCTGGGCCCTGTTAGATGGCATCAACATGCATAGGTCTCTCCGCCCGAATAACATCC
The DNA here is from genome assembly GCF_964271855.1 of Acomys minous. Lineage (NCBI taxonomy): Eukaryota > Metazoa > Chordata > Mammalia > Rodentia > Muridae > Acomys > Acomys minous. Next base: position 12,741,959 of record NC_140496.1, read on the forward strand.
TCCAAAGGCTGTGTCTACGGACCTCTTCCCAAGCATCGAATGATGGCATTAGAGAAAAGAGGATTGCAGCCCCTGCTCGCAGTTTCTGTAGCCCCTTTCCCTGCAAGGTTGAGTTCTCCCACTGTGGCTTTCTGTGCCTCTTGCCTCTTCCCACACTGGGAAATCAGTCTTTGTACTTTTCTTAAAAACCAGACAGAGATCAATTTTCAACTAACCTTTGCCGAAAGGTGGCGCTGTTGAGGTAAAAACGAACTCGATCCAACAATAGTTTTTACTCTGGATTCTTTTGCAGGCTTTTCGAATTTTTTTTTTAAGTACACCCTCATAGACACCCCCTCCACAGAGTTAAAATAAATACTATTAACACCAAATGCATTTCATTAGTCGAAGAAATCAGTAGTCTCAATTTCCAGGTCGGTGAGCACTTCTTCCAAATAGAGGACAGCTTCAGACAATCTTGATTTCTCCCAGTCTCCGCTCTTCTGTCTTGCCTATCGCTTTAAAATCTTAGAAAAGAGTTGTTAGTTACTTTTATTTTTGTTTCTTTCTCGGCCCCCCACCCCCATATTTTTGCATAGCTTTGGAAGAATCTGTCTAAAAAATTGAACCAGTTATTAGCATTTGCAATGGGAGGGGGGCAATCCTACCCCACCCCCACTTTGAGTTTCCGGACTTGTCCGGAGGAAAAAAGCGGCTTAAAAATTAACCCTTGGAGGGGAGTGAGGGCTCGGGTATTGCACCCCCTTCACCACCATGTCCTAAATACCAAATAAGTAAGCTAGGTGGGAGTGCAAAGGGCGCTCAGGACCCTGATAAGCAGGGTTCAGGTTTCATAATGGTGAGGATGGTGTGATCAGGGTGTGTGGGGGCATCTCAAGCATAGTTCAATTTCATAAATAGAAAGGATGGTAGTTGGTAAGGGGGAGAGAGGAGAGATGGGCAGGGCAGAAAGAAAGAAAAGAGGAGAGAGAAGAAAATGAATATGATTGACATAAGCCAAACTCTGGGGCAGAGTCGGGAGCCTGAGAGCTGAGCTGAGCTGAGCTGACCCTGCTAGAAGTGTCCCGGAATCAACTTGCTGGCGCTGTGAGTCTATCACGCCCTCCGAGGGCATAAGATGCCAGTGGGCAGCTAGTCCCTATACAGAACGTCCCCCAAACACGGTAGGTCCCCTCGGTTTTCAAGAGTCATACAGGCTTTCTTCTCCGCGCGAAATCCAAACAACCAGTGCAGGCGCATCGCGCAGCGCACGCACTCTGGGTCCCGCAGCCTTGGCGCCCCCGTCTGATCACCTCACTTGGAGCGGGACAAAGAGTTGAGTCAAGTTTGGCCCTGAGCATCAGATTTAGGTAAGGAAGGTGTCCTCCACTCCCAACAGCCACGGAGGATGCAGAAGAATGCAAAGAGCGAAAACTGCAAAACGAATGAATACACCTTGTCGGAGTGCGAGATCGGTAGGGGACTAGAGAGCACAGGCGGATCTCTGCAGCGCTAGAGTTGAGGCTCAGCAGGGCAGGCCTCTCTCCAGCTCCGAAGCAAACCGTCCTCCTGAGTTCTCCCTGATTCCAGCTGCCCTTTTAGAGAACTCCGTCCCCTGGTGCACTAAACTTCTCACGCGGCGGGAGTGGGGGGCGGGGGATGTTGCTCCCTGGCTGCGCCCGAGTAGCGGCGCCGCAAGGGTTAAGCTAGCCTGCCCCAGCTGACAGTCAGCTGATTGGGCTGTGATTGACAGCTCCGAAAAGTTTCCTTGTTTCTATACTATTATGCTAATCGCGGCCGCACTTGCTGCCTCCCATTGGCTGAGAGTGCCAGTCAATTTCCTATTTGAGCCTGACGTCACGTGTGCTATAAAACTCAGCAATTGCTTTAAACTCTTCTCGCAGGATCAGAGGCTTTAAAATATTTTTTCATCTTGGAGCTGTAGCTCGGGCTGCTTGTCCGCTCGGCCTCTCCCCCCACCCTTTTGCTCTTGGCTTTGCCTTGGCCCAAGACTTTGCAATTTTGCTTTTTAAAAAAGAGATAAAAGAGAAAACCAAATTTTAAAAAAAGGCAAGAAAGAACTAAACTCCCCCCCTCCCTTGCCTCCAGCCGGCCTGCACCTTGGTCTTGCACTTTGCACGGAGGGAGAGGGTGAAAGAGACAGCGCGCGGGCGCGCGCGCGAGGGATCCGGAGAAAAAGAAAATAATAATAGTAACCATAAGAGCCAGTCAGAAGAGGAAAGAAGCCTGAAGTGTTAACTACCCGGGTGCCGAGGGTTGTGCCTCCAGGACAGCCACCCGCCGCCCCACACAGCCTTGGAGCAGCAGCAGAGCGAGCCCCGCCTGCAGCCGGGCCGGCTTAGGCGAGCCCTCCTTATGCAAAGCGCGCAGCGGAGCGGCAAGCCGGGGACGCCGCGCACCGGGCCAGGCTCCGCCGGCATCCTCTCTGCCGCCCTCATCACCATCGCCACCGCCAGCCGTGGAGGACCTTTCCGAGCCTGAAGCGCCTGGGATCGGAGCTCAGGGAGGCGAGCAGGCGAGGAGGGGGCCCGGGGCGAGCCGGAGAGAGAGAGAGAAAGAGAGAGAGAGAGAGAGCACATTGGCGTGAGCAGGGGGGAGGGAGGGCGGGCGCGGGGGGCTGCGGGCAGGGCGGGGGGTGTGTGCACGCTCGAGCTTTCGGGCCACAGCCACCGCCGCGCTAGCTAGAAGCGCCCTAGCCCGGCAAGCTGGCTCACCCGCTGGCCACCCAGCACAGCCCGCTGGCCCCTCTCCTGCAGCCCATCTGGCGGAGCGGCGGCGGCGGCGGCGGAGGCAGGAGGATGGCTTCAGAACTGGCAATGAACAATTCCGACCTGCCCACCAGTCCCCTGGCCATGGAATATGTTAATGACTTCGATCTGATGAAGTTTGAAGTGAAAAAGGAACCGGTGGAGACCGACCGCATCATCAGCCAGTGCGGCCGTCTCATCGCCGGGGGCTCGCTGTCCTCCACCCCCATGAGCACGCCCTGCAGCTCGGTGCCCCCGTCCCCCAGCTTCTCGGCGCCCAGCCCAGGCTCGGGCAGTGAACAGAAGGCGCACCTGGAAGACTACTACTGGATGACCGGCTACCCGCAGCAGCTCAACCCGGAGGCGCTGGGCTTCAGCCCGGAGGACGCGGTCGAGGCTCTCATCAGCAACAGCCACCAGCTCCAGGGTGGCTTCGATGGCTATGCGCGGGGAGCGCAGCAGCTGGCCGCAGCAGCAGGAGCCGGTGCCGGAGCCTCCCTGGGCAGCAGCGGAGAGGAGATGGGCCCCGCCGCCGCCGTGGTGTCCGCCGTGATCGCAGCGGCCGCTGCGCAGAGCGGCGCAGCACCACACTACCATCACCACCACCACCACGCCGCGGGGCACCACCACCACCCGACGGCCGGCGCCCCGGGAGCCGCAGGCGGCGCGTCCGCCTCTGCGGGCGGCGCTGGTGGCGCAGGCGGCGGTGGCCCGGCCAGCGCCGGGGGCGGCGGCGGCGGCGGCGGCGGCGGGGGCGCGGCGGGGGCGGGGGGCGCCCTGCACCCGCACCATGCCGCCGGCGGCCTGCACTTCGATGACCGCTTCTCGGACGAGCAGTTGGTGACCATGTCGGTGCGCGAGTTGAACCGGCAGCTGCGCGGGGTCAGCAAGGAGGAGGTGATCCGACTGAAGCAGAAGAGGCGGACCCTGAAAAACCGCGGCTATGCCCAGTCCTGCCGCTTCAAGAGGGTGCAGCAGAGACACGTCCTGGAGTCGGAGAAGAACCAGCTGCTGCAGCAGGTCGACCACCTCAAGCAGGAGATCTCCAGGCTGGTGCGCGAAAGGGACGCCTACAAGGAGAAATACGAGAAGTTGGTGAGCAGCGGGTTCCGAGAAAACGGCTCGAGCAGCGACAACCCGTCCTCTCCCGAATTTTTCATGTGAGTGTGACACGCGATCCCAGCTAGCCACCTTGTTAAATGCTCCGTGGGGGTCCGGCTCCTGAGTGGGCTTGCTAGTTGCAGGACCACGCTCGCCACCACCTCGCCCCCTCCCCTGGCGAGTTTGCTCCCCTTGGCCCTACACACACACACACACACACACACACACACACACACACACACACACACACACACCACACACACACACACCAAGCTTGTGGTGGTGGTGGTGGTGGTGGCTCTTTTGAATTGGGGAGGGTAGGGGTGTCTGGCTCATGGATTGCCAACCTGAATTCCCCATACCTTACTAGCTTGGTTGTTTTGTTCTTTTTTTTCTTTTTAAATTCTTTTTACACCGCCCGCCCCCCACACACCCCGGACTTGCACAAGGGTCAAAGATCTGAGCAAAGAATTTCATGTAGGACATGGCTCACCTTTGAATCCAGCCATCAGTCGCCTGTATTTTTTTTTCTTCTTTTTCAGTTCATGAACTGGTATTCATTCTCAGTGTGTGTGTGTGTGTTTATTTTGTTTGGATTTTCTTTGTTTTTGTTTATTATTATTATTATTATTATTAAATTTTTTGGAGCTTGCTGTGTTTCCCAACCTCCGCTCTCACTCTCTCTGCACCATGTTCTTGAGATAAAAGAAAAGAAAAAGTACGGTTGTTTTTTTCTCTCCTTCTGAGTTTTTCTGTGAGATTGAGCTTGCAAAGGAAAAAAAAAATGTGAAATACTATAGACCTTGCAGCGTGCTGAGTTCCACCGGGTTTTTTTTTTTAGCATTGTTATGCTAAAAGAGAACGAACTAAAGCCACTGCTGAACCTGCCACAATCAAGCCTGCATCAACCTTCTGGGTGTGACTCCTGAGTTTTGGCCTTATGGTGCCAAATCTGAAAGTTTAGTCTGCCATTAAAAAACAAACAAACAAAAAACACAAAAACAAACTTACTCTCATCTCATGCATTACGATGCTTGCTACTTTGTCTTAGCAACAATGAACTATAACAGTTTCAAAGACATTATGGAAAAGAGACATTATATTAATAAAAAAAAACCTGCATGCTGGACATGTATGGTATAATTATTTTTTTTCCTTTTCCCCCCTTTTTGGCTTGGAAATGGACTTTTGAAGACTTAGCGCATGGCATCCATACCTTTGTTTTACAGCCTCATGACTTTTTTGAGTTCAGAACAACAACAGAAAAAAAGTACAACCCCAGAGCCTTCTTCCCTTGAAAAGTTGCTTCTACTCCTGACTGCTTTGAGTTACCATGAACTTCAGCCTCCCCATTGTAAAGGCACTGGAGGCATTCCTTGTCAAAGATACCAGAATGGGCTACAAATTTACATGGCAAATATTACAGAACATAAATTAAATGTTTTCTTTTTTTTAGAATCAATGACACCTGCTTTGGGGCACTTTAAATTGTGCTGTTGCCAAAAGCAGTCTAAATTTTCTTTGAAAAGAAAGAAAAAGAAATCTGCCCCAATTATTATTTTTTTTTGGTTTGGTTTATTTTATTTTATTTTCATTTGGCTTTTGGTCATTGTCAAATGTGGAATGCTATGGGTTTCTATTATATAATTTAATTCTAGTTTTTATAATCTGTTAGCCCAGTTAAAATGTATGCTACAGATAAAGGAATGTTATAGATAAATTTGAAAGAGTTAGGTCTGTGTAGCTGTAGATTTTTTTAAAGACCGATGCACTAAATTGTTTACTATTGTGATGTTAAGGGGGGTAGAGTTTGCAAGGGGACTGTTTAAAAAGTAGCCTCTGAAGCATGTGCTTGCTACTTAAATATAAGTTGGGTATGTGTAGTTCTTGCTATACCATGGACTGTATTGAAAACCAAAGTATTAAAAGGGGAAATGCCCCCGTTTATATCTGTAGGGGTATTTTACATTCAAAATGTATGGTTTTTTTTTCCAAAATTAAAGTATTTGGGACTGAATTGCACTAAGATATAACCTGCAAGCATATAATACAAAAAAATCGCAAAACTGTTTAGAACGCTAATAAAATTTATGCAGTTATAAAATGGCATTACTGCACAGTTTTAAGGTGATGCAGATTTTTTACAGTTGTGTTGTGGTGCAGAACTGGATTTTCTGTAACTTTAAAAAAAAATCCACAGTTTTAAAGGCAATAACCAGTAAATGTTATTTTCAGGGACTGACATCCTGTCTTTAAAAAAATAAAAATAAAAAAAAAAGAAAGAAAAAAGAAAAGTAAATCTTACCACAATAAATATAAAAAATCTTGTCAGTTACTTTTCTTTTACATATTTTGCTGTGCAAAATTGTTTTATAACTTGAGTTACTAACTAACCACGCGTGATGTTCCACATGCTTCTCTTTCATTTTCAATTCTGGTTATATCAAGAGAAAGAATAATCTACAATAATAAACTGCATTTTTTTTTGATTCTGTTCCGTTTCTTAGTGTACAGATTAACTGGGTCCCATGTCTTGGATGTCCTCGAGCTTGGATGTGAAATACAAAATGCATCCTCTTTGATTTCTGAACAGGGGAGTTGGAGGCAGGAATTCCAGGTGAAATTATAGGCCATTCTGAGAGTTGAGGAGATTGGTATCATTAAAATATTTAACATAAATACAAATTATGACATCTCAATTTTTTTCCTCCTCAAAGTTTTTGGTTCCCCAGTGAGCTGAGTCATTAAAAAAGAAAGACAGATAAAGAGGCACTCAGTCTCACACACACACACACACACACACACACACACACACACCAGGAGAGTGGATCTGAGTTTCCTAAACAGGACTCAGAGCTCCTGACCAAGAAGCAAATCCCTCTAGAAGGATGGGGACCAGGCAGCCTGGCTCAGCAGAGGTGCTTGGGAACATGTGCATTTAATGGTAAAGATAAATAACTCTTGCCATTTGGCCAAAAGTGATTATTTTTTCTTCTTGCCTTACATGCCGTGATTTTCTTGTTGGCACAGTCTTGACAAGACTAAACATAAACACTTTGCACAAATCAGGGTTGTTTGATTTTTGCCTTTTTTTTTTTAAACTTTGCTAGTCATTTGTCAAAAAATGGGAAAGAGAAAATCTACCTTTCTTGATGCTCCCCCACCCCCACCCCATCCCCAAACCCACAACAGAATTTCCAGTTCACACCAGCCTTTATCTGTGTTTGCGAACTGCATTTCCCTGGGAATATTCAAAGAGCTGTCTCAATGCAGACAAGCTAGGGATAATTACGTAGTACATGAGTCCCCCAAAAATATAAATGTAAGGAAAAAAATAATGCCTTCACGGAGAGAAAGGTGTGCTCTGATATCTTGCTGTTTGCCCTCAAAGCAGGTTATGAATGGGGGTCTAATTGATAGATCACTTAGAAAAAAATCTCAATTACCTTCAGTTGAATTCCTAAACCCTGACCCATTTAAAACTGACACAAATTCCTGCAACCATGTTTCAAATACAGGCCAGTTAATTTTTTTTTTCCCTACGCCTCCCTGGAAGTTAATCCCATAGTAGACAAAGCCAACACTGTTTGGAAAATATAGATAAACGCAATGACCTTTGTTTGGTTTGGTTTTCAACTTTCTTTCCTTTTTAAAAGAAAAACAAGATAATATTGCAACCCATAGAGAAGGACTGAATTCTAAGGAAACAGGTAGTTCTCAGTTCTCCAGGCTGGTGGGTTCTGGCTGGTTTCTCATGGGCCTTCCTGGCCATTTTGCACAGAACACAAGACATTGTTTACACTTGCTAGGGTGACCTCTCTTGATGAGCTTGAACATGAGTCCCCCCCCCCCCCGCCAACACTTAGTTTTGCCTGACAGAAATCATAATTGCCAAACTTCTCTCTCCTAAGCTGTAAGCTAGCCATCCTCAGAGTTAGAGATTTTCATTTCTCTGATTACAGGCAGAAAATAGACACATCACGCGAGACTGGATGGGAGGGAATGGGTATGCCACTTGGACCAAAACCTCAGCACCGGAAGGAAGAGTTTAGGCAAATATATTATTAGAATAAGAGTGACATTTGTAACACAATAGCTACAGTTATTTATTGAAGAGTGAGACCTGGGTTGCAGAGGAATACAATTATACAAGTAAGCATCTTGATAGAATTCTATAAGGCAATTCAAGTTTAGAAGCCAGTTTGGGCCCCAGACATTAGAAAACGAAACAGCGGCATCAGAGTGAAATGAGGCTGAGTGACTGGCTGAAAGGAGAAGTTAGCCTCCACTGAAAAGCACTTTCAGACAGCATGAAACTTTGGAAAATAAAGTAAACACAACTGAACACAAAACAGCACATCCTGCCCAAATGCCCGTTATTACAAAGAGATTCCCCAGTTTAAAAACAAAGGAAGGAAAGAAAGAAAAATAAAATCAAATAATAAGAAAGCCCGGCTTTCCCCTTTACACTGCATTTGTCTAAATAGTGTTAAAATTCCTTTCATTCCAATAAGGGAACAGCCCACTGGCAAGTTTAGAGTCATCAGTGGGATATGCCACATCGGGAAAGCCCAGCCGCATGCACACAACGTGTTCATAAGGTATGAGATGCACATAAGATGTATGCACACTATACATTAAAAAGTTCTTTGTGCTTTGGGAGAGTGATTTCCATTTCATGTTCTTTCTAAAAAAAAAAAAAGAAGGGCAATGAATATGTAACCAGCACACTAAACAATTAACTACACTTCTCGTGTGAACGACTCACAGATGTACAGGAAAGGGCCCCCGCGCTTAGCCCTGTATCAGGCATACCACCAAACAGGCGTGACAGCTTTCAGCCTATAATAGATTTTTAAAATCTACTGGAATCAGAACCTCTGCTCATATCTCTCTCTCTCTCTCTCTCTCTCTCTCTCTCTCTCTCTCTCTCTCTCTGTGTGTGTGTGTGTGTGTGTGTTACAAATATATCTATAAAGAAAACTTTCCCAAAAGCATTTAAAAAGAGAATTTAGGCATGCATATTCTTAACAGAATATTTCCATTTTTTATTGTTTTCCTGGCAGAGAACTCAGGAAAACTGTACTCAGAAAAAAAAAAAAAAAAAAAGCAAGAATTTGACTTATCTCCCCAAACCCATGCTAGGTACAGCAGCTTTATGGCTTTATGTGAATGAAACATCTTAGTTTTCCAAAGCCCCCAGTGATACTAGTATTGACTAGTTTCTATGATGTCAAACATATGATTTGTCAGACATAGCTATACAGGAAACCAATGCGTGGCAAAAAACAGTTAGTTAAATGCACACCCTCTGTCTGCTTCTCCCACATACACCGTATGCAATGTTTTATTCTTCAGCTATTTCACAAAAATCACTTCCTTTTAATTTCCTGATATATATATATATATATATAGCCATTTTCACAACATATCTGACATATTAATATGTTGACATCAGATAGGCCTAACCTGTACCCTACTGATGATTCTACCATGTAGACCTTTACAGTTTGGTTCCATTACCATAGAGACCCTATCCGGAGAGATTACAATGGGGCGTGCTCATTTTTGCTGAATGTGTCCGGTGCTAGCACCCTGCTCTTTCCTCCCCTTTCCCTTTACCCTAGTCCTTTTTATGTGGTAACATCAATTCTAAATGTTTGGGGCTTTTAAATAGAACTTCCTCTGGCCAAACCACCAATGTTACTGTTAAAATGATGAAGGGAGAAAAAGGATGGTCACCTTCACGGCCATGGCATACCGCTTGGCTGACTGAGCCAGGCTTCCTGCATTTCCTGGTCCAAGTCAGAGAAGTTGCTAATGACACATCCCAAAGCCCCAGAGCACAGACAGAACATCCAGGGGCTTTGTAGTCTCACTCTGTTCTGACTGAGGAAAACTTGCGCATTCTGAGCTTGACACAACACTCCTGCTCTGTATTAGACCAGTTAGTATTTTTAAAAGTCCGATTATGACTATGGCATCTCTGGCACTCTCTCTCTGTCTCTGTCTCTGTCTCTCTGTCTCTGTCTGCCTCTCTCTCTCTCTCTCTCTCTCTCTCTCTCTCTCTCTCTCTCTCTCCTTGAGAGAAAGAGAAAGGAAGATGAAAAGTCGTGAGTGACAGCCTTCAGACATCTGATCCCTGTGTCCAAAAACCTTACACTGCTGCTCTGAGACCTTAGCACGCTCTCAGAAGCTGTCAGAGAGAGGCATCGGAAGACAGCCCTACAGCACACTTTGGAGGGCTGATTTGCAAGACTTCCCACTGTGATTGACTTACATTTGATTAGAAAAAGAGCAATTTAGCTCTTTTCTTGGAAGAGGCACTGCACTGACCCTTAGTTTCTGTTGTTTGGGGGATTTAGGGACATTTCCTCTGCAGTCCAAGGCTGTGGTTTAAACCAGCTCAGTTTATTCCTCAAGGATACTGAATGAATACCACGCTTTCCTGAAGTTTGTTTTCGCTTTTAGCTGATCCTCAAAGGTATTCCAAGTCCAGGGTAGAGCAGCCCTAGGGGACAGGGACAGAGTGCAGGGTGCAGGATTTGTTCTTGAAATTGCCTGAAACAGGAAAACCCTTACTACACCTTCTCAAGGGCTAGTTTTTAATCACTTTTTAATACAAACCTTTAAAATGCCAACATTAAAAGCCCCAGAAAGGAGCAATTCTTTCAAGGCTTTGCTGCTCCTGAACAAACCGGCCCCTCTCAGGCATTTTTTACTCTGGCCAGGAGTTGGACACGTGGTGAAGGAATCTCAGCTTGTAGGGCTGGCTCGTGGCCCTCGGGGACATAAAGCAATACAGTCTTGAGCCCAACTGGGGGCCTTGTTATCCTCTAGAAAGGGCTGACAAAAAAGAACCAAGCAAGATCAGATTGCCCTGTACCGAGGATAGAGTAACCCAGGTCCCTGCAGCAACTGTAGGAGGTGAGAGAGGAGAAAGACTTAGAAGGCAAAAATCCCCTGAGTGAATAATGTCAAGAGCTTTCGCCTGCTCCGAGGCCAAAAATCAGTGCCAGGGGACACACAACGCAGGACTCGTTCGTACCCAGCTTCTCCAACAGTATATGCACCCAAGTTTTGTTGTTGTTGTTTAAATAAGGATCCAGCGAGAAAGGAAGCATTGAGGAAATTATTAGTGTCTTAATTGGAGGGAGCATTTGTGAATGTATTTAGTTGTTATGTTTGAAAGTGGTAACATTTTGAACCAGGCAGACACTATACCAGTATTTGTGGGTACACTGCCCTAGGTTTTATGACATCACAACAGCTACTGATAGGTTAAATTTGAAAGCTGTGTGTGTGTGTGTGTGTGTGTGTGTGTGTGTGTGTGTGTGTGTATGTGTGTGTGTAAGAGAGAGAGAGAGGTCTGTCCAACAGAACAAGGCTGATATAGAAAGCACACATCAACAGCACACAGAAATCAGATGTTTATATGACTGTGCATGAGTTGGATGTGTTTTAAGAAACTCCCCAGACACATTTTCCAGAGGGAGGCTGTGATAGGAATGCGGGATTCCTCCCTGAGATCAGAAGGGGCATCTGCTGAGCACCTCCTCTTGCACCCAGCGCAACTCAACTTTCTGTTGTCTTCATTTTTTTTAAAATTAAATCACAAATGACCCCCTAGTAGACTTGGAGATTACGACATCGCATTCCTCCCCTCTGCACAAATTTATCTTGACTTTTTAGTTGCCGTTAGAAAGGGACATTAATTCAAGAAGGGGGGGCTGGGGTGGGGTACCTCCCTGCTTCTTCGGAACAAAAAGAAAAGGAGGAAAGGAAACAGTTCTTAGAGTTCAGTTCTCGCCCACCCTCACTCCAAGCCTGGTCTGGCTGATTGTGTTCCTAGATTTCTCAACTGGAACCCGGTCTCGTTCCCACTCCTGCCGGCTTCCAAGCTGAGCCCCCCAGTAGAAGGTATTTCCTGGCGCTTGCTTTAGAGAAGTTGCCATACCTCGCAGAACTAGGCAAGGAAGAGGAGTCTTGATGGACAGCTGTCAAGAACGGCTGTAACCTGTGAATCAAGATAAGGGAACACATGCTCCTTTGGCAATCAATATTTGCCCAGGTTCTATGTGACACCATCTACTTCTGGAAGCTTCTAGAAGTGGTTTAGACCTCCTGTGGGAACTTTCCCAGAAGAAACATGAACCTGGCACCTGGCGTGCCTGTAAGACAATGGGCCATTTTAATCAAGGCTTAAAATGCAGAGGAGAGGAAGGCACCACAGCTGCTGAGGAAGGGATTACTGACAAAGGCCAACCTTGACCTATGGCCTCCAGTTGCCTAGGGTCATCACAGGCACCCTCCCAAGAAGTATTTTTGTAGGAGCACTGATAAACTGCTGGCAGACCCCTAGTCTCACATACACACACACACACACACACACACACACACACACACACACACACACACACACACACACACACTGCTGCCCAGATTGCTAAAAAGTAGTAAGGCCCTTAGCACCAGTAATGGGCCGCTTAACAGCTGACCCATGTCACATCCAGTGTCCACCTCTCATCAGAACCCTGACCTGGCATGTCAGTCGCACCACACCATGAGAGAGAGTGCCCCACCCCGAGGGGGTGGTGACATGATCTTCCAGCCAGGAAGCAATTAACCCCACCACAAGCCACCCTGAGCTCACTGTATGTGCGGACAAAGACAGAGAGTGAAGAAGTCCAGTTATCTGTAGAAAGCTGAGCCTAGTGATGCTTCCTTGCTCAAGGTATAAAGCTGTTCTCCGCAGCTTGGAGTCAACAGAAAACCGTCAGAGAAAAGGATGAGGCTGACCTCCCGTTTCCCTGGCATCCAAACGCTTCTCACCACACCACAAAGAGCTCTCCTCTGCCTCCACCCGGTGATACATACACTTGCCTTTTGAGGATCAGCCACAAAGCTGGCCCCAATTTCTAGCCAGAGCTGAGGGGAGCGGAGTTCTGAACACCTTCAGGGTCTTCCTTGACTGGTGAACAGCCGGGTAGGAATCTGCTGGCAGCAAAAGGCTGTCCCAGAAGCCAGGATGGCTGCCTGTGGTCAGTGACTTCCTTAGGCCACCACGACGTCCCTCACCGCCACCTTGCCTGCAGCTACTGGCTTATGGGAAGCTGGTGCATGTTTGGGGATCAGGTACCAGTGTCACCCAGAAGGCAGCCTGGTCCTAGGAGCATCAGTGGCAGACACAACGGGCTTGTCCTTGGGCCCCCAACTAGATCCTGTGCCAGTGTCCCTGAGGGGAGCTGAAGTGTGCTTTGGGAGCTGGCTGAAGTTTGCCCACAAAGGGTGACTTTGGGTGGAGCAGACCTAGGCCATCAGAACTACCCTTGGAGCTGCACAGCTGCATCTGAGAGGGGGAAGGCAAGCTGCCAGGGTCCCCGAACCTCACTTTGAGATTCCACTCTACCTCCCAGCGCCCTGCGACTTTCTGTAAACAAAATGAGCATCTCAGAGCTCCAGAGCATCTATTCATTTTCCAGATTTTTCCCACTTTGATTAGGCAGAAGAAGATAAAAGTGGGGGCAAGGGACACCAGGCAGCCTGTTTAAAAATCTTTACCACGTCTCTTTATGCTTGGGACTTTACACTGTCTGTAACTGGGTGCCCCCTTACAGAAAAAAAAACACGTTTTCTGAGGGGTTCTCCAGTTGTTATTTTGCCTTTCTGGATCCAACACAATGCCAGACAAGCTGCAAGCACCTAGTAATTGTCTCCATACGGCAGACTTGAAAAAGAAACATGTGTGGATAGTTTTGGCTCAGGTAGCCTCTTTCTCATAGGCACTGTCCTTTTAGGAGGAGTGGAGTTAGGCAATCCCCCATGCCTTCAGAACAAATATTCTATATTTTAACTCTCAATATTTTCATAAAGACTTAACTGTAAAGGTGAATATTTTGACCAAAACAAGAATTAGGCATCACAGGCACCATGGTTCTCCCTGCTGTATGTAGTTTGTTTTATACATGTGTAATAAATAAAAGTATTAAAAAATACTGTTAGATTATTTTAAAAATCCTTTTGGCAGGACAGAAAAATAGGAAAACAAAAAGGCCCAATGGTGACTATACCATTCCCAACCTGTTTTAAAACTCACACTTGTGTCGTTCTGTTTTTAGACAATGAATTCAAAATAATCTGCCCTTTGCCATATTTATATAATTTTCCCCCTTTAAAGTAACACACTGAAGTACGAAAGCCATTGAGAGATAAATCTGCAGTTTCTACTCTATGAAATTAAAACGGTCACAGAGGCAGAGTGCATTTGGCCCTGCAGTTGCAGAAGAACTGGGCTTGCTTCAGCTTGTCTTAGAAAAACCCTCACCTATGAAAGACAAGTGACACCCTTTCCCCACACCTGACTAGAGCCATTGTGAGACACAACTGACAACCTGTGGCATATTTTCAGGGTATGCTTTCTGCTTTCTGATGCGCTCACTGTGGTAGGAAGAAGGTGCTGAGCCCCTTTGAAATATGAACTTGAATGTCGGTGTTCACTCACACACTATTAAAGCAACAGCAACCTCTTCGGTGGGTAGGGTGGAAGGCTCTACACTCTTGGGCATCATAGTCCAGCTCAAAACTTTCCTCTCTCACTTGTACCAGAGACACTCTGGCCCTCCCACTTCCCCAGTGACTGGTCTAGGAAAAAGTGGCCGAAACCAAACCAAACCAAACCAAACAAACAAATAACACACACACACACACACACACACACACACACACACACACACACACACACACTTGTACTGGCTTTTGGACTCAGTTCAGGTGTGTAAACACCAGGGCCCTCCGGCCACCAGCTTTGGAAAGTAAATGGTTAGATAATCGGATAGGTTGCCCAGGTAGCCCGGAGCATAGAGGTCATCTTGGGGAAAATGACACCAACCATCTAAAAAAGACAGCTACTTTATGAGACTTCAGGCAAGATGCCAAATATTGCATTTAATGAAGCTGATGCCTTTCCTCCAAAAATAACAGATACTATCAATGACGTGCCCAGGAAGGACAGTGGGGGGGAGGGAGGGCGGGGCATTATCTTTGTAAAGCCCACATCCAATTATTGCTTGGTAATATTTTTCTAAAATTGTAAAATGCCCTGCAAGTAAACCCTCCTGGTCAAAGCTTAACATAGTTGTTATATTCCCAAAGGGTTGACGCCAATATTCTCCCACCATCTCCTCAGCTTCAATACCCTTCCATTCACTTGCCTTCTAGGAGACTCTGTTGTCCCTAAAGACTTTTTTTTTTCCTTAGAAGAGAAAGTTGTCCTAAATGGGAAATTTTAATTTTTATTATTTTCTTTTGTTTTGAGATGAACTATCTGAACTTCCAGTAAGGGACAATTTATCTTAAAGGCACACTTCCAGGTTTTGTGCCAATGTCAGTGTATTTCTTGTTTCTTTTTTTATCCCATCCTCTTTGTAGGAATATATGTTTAGGAAGACACATGTATGTGAAAACTAGACAAGTGTATCTTTAAGGTTTTTGTTTGTTTGTTTGTTTTAATCATTTCAATGGGAAACATAAATGAAAGCACATGATTAATTTCTGATGGTCTGGACAGGTACAAGGACCAGGATTTATTTATTGGAGCATATTCTTAAACTTTAGATAAAAAGCATTTAAAAGAATTAGTTACAATGAAGCCCAGTGGCTGCTTACACAAACATTATGCATTTGGCTACAGCAGCCTATATGGAGCAGTGAAGGGCATTTTGTCTCCTTACCTCCAAATAGACATGTAGTAGATTAGAGGAAAATAGTGAAATCTTTTTGTTGGGACTGGGGGGATATAGAATGACTTACTAGTCTATTGCAGTTTTTGTACACAGATTTTCCGAAACCATGTTGAATATTTTAAATTAGATTTTAAATATGTTTTGACAGCCTGGAATGGTACAGTGTGACTATCCGTGGGAGGAAATGACAGCTCTGTTTTGTTATTAAGCCGCTATCTAGAAAATATTAGGCTCTGTACAACAAACGAACACTATTTTGCCACCCACATTAGTAAAGCTAATCATGTTTTTTTTTTTACCAAAGAAAGGTAAGCATTCAGAATTATTGTGCTGTTAGTCACTGTAAAACAAAACAAAACAAAAAGTCTTTTTTCTTTTTTTAAAAAGAAACCTCATTTTTCCTTTCATCATTCTTAGTACTCCTGGTTACTGCTTTAAACAGTCAAAATAATAATAATCAAAGAGATGACATCTAGATGCTATTATTTGTTAAGAGAACACGTGTAGTGGCTGTCAGGCATGCTAGCAAAACAAACCACAGAAATGGAGGAGAGGGCAGAGTCTGGACGAGGAGGCGCCCAGTAAGTGCCCGCAGAGCCGGACCAATGGATCCTCTGAGGTACTGGCGACGGCCGACACGGAGCCCATCAGGAGGTGCTCAGATGGTTCTTCTATGAACCCAGCATTGCTTGGTTCCCTGTGAGTTAAGAACAGTCTCCATGCTGATACTGAGAGCTAGGCTGGAGCCATAATCAGGGAGCGCCTTCCCTGGCACTGTGGGCTGGTTCTTTCTATATAGATCCTTCTAGCTTGGTAGGGCTGGGGCCACCATGCAAGGTCCACCCGACCGGGTTGTTCTTCCTTTTGGTTCATCTCTGTCCTTGTCATAGATAGTTAAGCTGCCTTGCACATACTGTCCTTCAGTGGCTCTTCCTGGATATTAATCACCTTTTGTTTATTTTAATATATTTACCGAATCAGGTACCCAAGGGACTCTTCTACATCTGTGATGTGAGAAAAGCAGTTGCCCGAAGTCGAACAGGTAACGCCTGGATCTTCAATATGCATGTGCTTGTTTGACTGGATTGGTCACAGGAGGGAGGGAAGTCAAGCAAGCCAGCAATGCTGCCGCAAGCTCCTCAGACACGAGCGGTTCCTATCTTCCATCACTTTAGTATTAGTATCTCATGTGCAACATAGATTGTGATACCTCCAAAAATGACACAAGCTCTCTGGGTGGGGACCAGCATGCATTGCTCTTCTCTATTGATTCCTCTCCGTTATTATCTGCCTTGTACAGAGCAGCTAATCCAATCTGAACAGATCTCAAACCTTCATCCTGGTACTACAGCCCTTTCCCCATTGTCCTGATCAAATTTTACCTGGCCTTGTAAACATTCCAAATTTACAGTGGCTTATAATGTTTGTACTCACATTTGGAGGGTTGTTTTTTTTTTGTTTTTTTGTTTTTTTGTTTTTTGTTTTTTTACATAATTTCAATGCACAGAGTGCTGGCCTTCTGAATCCATATGTGGTGTTGGAGTCGCCTTCCACATTAATTGGAGGCGGAAGAGGAGGGAAGGAGACACGTGGAAGGGCCACAATCTGATTTCTCATCTACTAGAGAAAATAAAATGGAGCTGTTTAAATGTGCTTTCAACTCCAAGTATCTCAGCATGAATTTAATCATGAACCCTCTCCATTCGGAGAGCCAGAGCAGCACGCTCACACCAATCATTACACAGCAGCATGGTCTTATGTCTTCTTTTTTACCCCCTCATTAGTAGTAAAACAAAATATAATTCTTTCTTTTTATCATTAAAAAGTTTGCTTGCTGAGAAATGTGCATGAAATAGTTTTATAGTTTTGTTTTGTTTTGTTTTTTTCCTTCTGATTTCTAGCAAATCTGAAGGTGTGGGCCGGGGGATAAAACTCACACGGTCAAATTGTGGTTCTTTGCAAAGAAGGCTCTAGAGGGAAGTGGAGAAGAAAAGTATTAAAAAAGAGAGAGAGAGAGCCCACACCTCCCTGTCCCCTCTATTCAAAAATAATGTCTGATTTCTGCTGGGCTGAGGAGAGTCTCATTTCTAGTAACTGCACTGTGAATATACAGTATGTTTTCTCTACTAACCTTATAAAAATTAACAGTTTTTTTTAAAAAAAAAAAGGGATTTCTGTATCTAGATTTGAACTCAGTGCATTCCTGTGGTTTGATGTGTATGTCTGTATGTGCATGCAGCTGTAGTTCTTACCCCTTCCTTGTGCAGGTCTTTATAATTTCTCATCTGTAAGCCACCTGTTAAATACAATGATCTAGACCTGCTGGCGGGTTTTGTGACATTGAAACCATCCATTTTGAGCAAAAAGTTAATGAACATTAAAAGCAAGGTTCACATCGGTCCTGACCCCACTGGTAATATTTCATATAAGGTTACTGGTGGGAGAGAAATCAAATTTCAGCTGTGAACATGATTGACAGGCAAGAGCAAGGAAGAGAAAGGCATTTGGCCAGGAGGGGAATTTGGGGAAAGAGGACAATGCCTCCAAGTTCCTTGTGACATTAGGTATTATAAGCTGATGTACAGAAAGTTCAGTGCCTGGTGCTTTGGGGAGAGTTCCTTAGCTCATTTTCAGGAAGTCTCTCTGGTTATGAGACTTCCTTCATGTAAGTGCGACTATGGTAGTCTAGTAAGCTCTCTCTCTGCCTCTTGCTAATTTCAGCCAGGTACAGCTTAGCAGCTCGTGGCTGGCACTTTAATGCTAAGGTGGGTTTTGATGATGAAACTATAAGATTTGGAGGAAGCTATCTAGTTACCTTTTATTTATTTATTGTTAGAAATGCAGTTCGTGGCCATATTACAAAATATTCATCCCAGGGCTGGAGAGATGGCTCGGCTGTGTAGGGCTTATACTGCTCTCTCAGGGGACTCTAACCAGATCCTAGCATCCACAATTGGGTGCCTCCCAACCACATGTAAGTCTAGCTCCAAGAGTCTGACACCCTGCTGGCCTCTAGGGACATCTAACAGATACAGGCAGGCAGACAGACAGGCAGGCAGACAGACAGACAGACAGACACACACACACACACACACACACACACACACACACACACACACACTTTTTTAAATTATTCACCTTGTTGGTATTATAAGATTAAATTCTCTACTTCAGTAGCATCCTTTGGCCTTGCCCAACATTCTCTATTATATGTTATAGACCTAAATCTCCTAATCAGTTAAAATGCCTCTAGGCCTTTCTTCTCAAGAAAATTCTAGCATGCAAGTCCAGCACTTAAGCATGGCTCTTCTGCCTTCTATCCAGTCTTGCTTCTTGACTGACTTGTCCCACAGCCTCACTGGCTCAAGTGTGACCATTGCCATAGAAACAAGTGATGGTGTTGCCTGGCCCTCTGGCTCAGGGTGGCTTTTGAACTAGCCTTTGAAGCTGTCTCCTGGTTTGAAGTGTTCTGAGGTGTGGATCTAACTACCTGTGATTTGCATTGAAGCAGAAAGTAAGCCTTCCTGCTCCTGTGTCTTAAGGTGCCAACGCAGGACTTGGAAGTTGGCAAGGGGGTCACATCCAGCTCATGTGTCTGTTCTGCCCATTTCAGATGTTCCTGGTATTGGCTTAGACCCACCTGGATGCAACCAAGTCTTACAGAGCTGCCTTGGGGCATGGCAGACAAGACACACGCATAAGGGAGAGGCTGGTAGCAACTGTCCTGTCACCTACAAGAGATAAAATATGCAGAAACATGCCTTGTTCTCAAAGGCCATTTCCCCTCTTGTCTTCATAGCATGGGCATGACTTCCTCTGGCATTCCCTATACTCAGGAAATAACTTCAGAAAGTTATCAAATGTTAGGACGACTACCCCCTATTTATGAACAAGGCACCATGAAACCATGAGAAAAAGTCTTCAAAGCTTTGTCTCCGCCTACCTGTCTCTGTGCTGCCTATAAGCCTCAGGAAATAAAATGGAAATACAAGTTCACGGTACTCACTGAACGTGGACACCTCAGCACAGGATGTGTACC
This sequence comes from Acomys minous, assembly GCF_964271855.1. Classification (NCBI taxonomy): domain Eukaryota; kingdom Metazoa; phylum Chordata; class Mammalia; order Rodentia; family Muridae; genus Acomys; species Acomys minous. The sequence goes on from NC_140496.1 coordinate 12,761,587, forward strand.
TGTTTAGTTCCGCACCCAGTGTCCCTCACAGAACCTATGAGAATATGTGACCATCAGTGGAGAATCTGCATTTGCACACAGGGGACACCTCCCACCTCCAGACTATATGTTCCCTGGTGCCTCTGGAAAGAGCAAATCTTTGGTCTTGACCCAGTTCCCAAATGAAGGCCTATTAGGGCATCTAGACAGTACATCTTTAGAGTAAGTCCTCTGAGGAAGACAGTATTCTGCCCCACTTGAGCATTTGTGGTGGGGACCAATCTGGTCAAACCTCCTTGAGTGTATTTCAAGCTATTTGGTGCTGAGACAATTAGGGAAAAGATTTTATTTAAAGTACTTTCTGAATCCATTCCGACTCACCCTAATTGTTTTTCTGTTGCTGCTGTTTGTTTATTTAGATTAAGTTCTTCCCCAACCAGCAAGCTGATCTAATCCATCCCCAGCAGCAGGCAAGCAAGTCTAGTCACACTGTGTGAATGTGCAGTCTTTTCCCTCAACCCTGATACACTGTTGAAGTGGTGAACTTAAACATTCTACATTTAGGTGAGGGGCTGGGAGGAGGGAGTTTTTTCCTTTCTTTCTTTCTTTCTTTCTTTCTTTCTTTCTTTCTTTCTTTCTTTTTTTCAAACCCTGTCGCCCTTGTGACTTAAAACAAAAATGATTCTTTTGTAACGAAGTTTCATCATCATAAAGGCACATGTTCAGTCACCTGTCAAAAGCTCGGACTTACAGCTGGGCTTCCACACCCCCTTTCTTCTCAATAGTGAAGTCAGTCCTACCCCATACCCCCCAAAAGGACTATCAAGATTTGCGTTGGCATTTCTTTTTTCTTTTCCAGGCGCTTATTGAAATTGTCAGCAACAAATGTGCTAAGCAGTAGGGTTGGGGAGTTTTGCTTGTTTGTTTTGACTTTCCATGTAAAATATTTGGAAAACACCAGGAAAAGGAGAAACCAGCAGAGTTAGTGCGTCCGGGACTAAAGTAAAGCTATTAATTAGCACCAAGTCCTTTGGGATGGCATTAACATCATCCAGAAAGACAGAGACGAGTGTGGTTTCAGGGCTGCGTGGGAAAATCAAACCTGCCAGTGGGATTTGCAGATATTGTCAACTGAATCTTGGCTGCTGAGCAGGGACAGCAGGTGTAAGCCCTGGCAGATATTAATACCTAATTAGTGGTGCAAGAGAGCATCCCATGATGGAATCATCAGGGAGTCAAGGAAGACAGTCCAGGAAGAGAAAAGAAGGGAGATCTTGCTGGTAGGATTTTGTTTTGCTCCGCAAGCACCATCTGATGTGGCTATCCGCATGCAGCTGCTGACGAGTTCTTCTTGTCCCTCCTGTCTACTGAGAAGCACAGTAAGTTCATTTGCTGGCAGGTAGGCAGTGGAGGTGAGAATTGAATTGATCGCAAATGCTCCGGGAAATTGACCCTGGGGTCATCTTCCCTTAAATTGGGTTTCCACAACACAAAGTTTCTATTCTTCCCTGGCTCCTGCAGTAGAATTGAGTTGGGGGCTGTAATTATTTAAAGGAATTCTTAGGCACCAGGGTTGACTCTCCCTCTGTACCCTTAATCAAAATAGAGACCTTTTGTTACTGACGGTAGTTAATTAAAGGGCTGGAGTCTATACTGCTGTGGCGTGCCTCTGGCTTGTTTATATTTTAAAATGAGGTTCGTGCCTGATGTACAAGAAGGGAAGGGACCAAAGCTGCTGTGGGGCTACCAACTGTCCTGAACATCAGAATAGAGTAGAATAGAACGGAATGGAATAGAACAGAAGAGAATAGAACAGAAAAGAAAGAATAGAATACAAAAGATAAAATTTTCTGTTTACCTTTGTTATTTCTCTGACTCTCCGGTTCTCCTGGGTCTCCTCCTCCCTCCTCCCTTTCTATACCCTGCAATGGAAAACACAGGTTTCTTTCAAACAAGCTCAAGGCATACCCTAGGTTTCACAATGTTGGAATCTCCTCCCCCGCGCTGCATTTTAGAAGGCATGAGAGAAAGCGCCCGTGGATGGCACCGTCAGAGCCTCTCTTTTCTGTTCACTGAGAGTTGCGGAGAGACCAGAAATTCCTCTACCAGTGCTGACCTTTGTGAGGAATGAATGCTAAGAGCTGTTTTCTAATCCAGTGCTCCTGTAGCTAGCTCACAGTTGCCATTTTGCCCTGATGCTCAAAGGCTGTTTTGTTATGATTTTGTTAGTGTCTTATTCTCCTCCCCCTGCTCCTCTGCCTCCTCCTCTTGCTTTTTTTTTTTTCCTCTTAAAAATCTCTCACAGTTTCTTGTCATTACATAGTAGAATATAAAAGCAAACTGCATGGGCTGCCACCAATTTTCTCTCGTGCTGTGCTCTTGGGACTGCCACTCAGTGTGCACTCCAGCAGTGGACAGCGGGGAGGAGGGAGAGTGGGCCCCTGTGAGTTGCAGGGCTGAGTGTACCGCATTGCCCGAGTCTGAGGACCTCCCATTGCTCTTCTCTCCAGATGTTTTCAGGAAACTTCCCCGTGAAAGATCCCTTGCATCTTGTACTTCACCCAGACCCCCTGCTTCTCTGCCTGCTCTGGGTGCTATTGGTACAGCGAAGCCATGCCAGAATGTTCGTCCTCGTGATTTCAAAGCCAGGCCTAGCTGAGCTGTGTGTCACAAAGCTACTGGGCAAAAGTATAGTCTTTCCCTAGCATCATTTTGGTCTTTAGGGACAGCCATAAATTGTGGGGGAAATATATTCCCTTATCTTTGCTTGGTAGCATCTTATCAAATCCTTGTCCAGCAGAAGAAGAAGTCAAGTGTGGCCTAGTCCCAAACTGTCCCTGCAGATCTGTGGGGAAAAGAGTACATACAGCTCCCAAATGCAGGCTGGTAGGGTTTGAGCTGGGGAGTTTTGCCCCTGGAAGGAGAGTACACACAGGCACCGCCCTCCCCAATAGGAGGAGTTTCCCAGACGTACCCTTCGATGTTGCTGTTTCGGGGGGGGGGGGGGGAGGAATAAGGAAGAGCTTGCTTGAGTTGTTGACTTTGTGTGTGTGTGTGTGTGTGTGTGTGTGTGTGTGTGTGTGTGTTGTCCATTCATTTGAGAGACCATCTGCCATCATCCTGCTAAAGCACTGGTGAGGAGGCGGGGTCATGGTGCCTGCCTCTGCTCAACACTTCATATAGCTTGTTAAGCTTTATCTTATTTTGAAATCTATGCATGAGCACCTGTGTGGGTTTGTGCACGGGAGCCCAGGTGCCAAAGGGGGCAAGAATGGGCAAATAGTCAGATCCCCTGGAGCTGGAGTTACAGGCCGTCATGAGCTGCCCGGCTTGCATGCTGGGAACCCAACTCACATCTTCTGGAAGAGCAGCACATGTTCTTAACCACTGAGCTGTCTCCCCAGCCCCTGTGCTCAGCGTTTTACTGTGTCATACCTATCTTCACCAGGACCATTTTCTGCCACAATAAAACAAAAGAGGCATCTTGCCACCATTCTCAGAGATAATGGGGAAGAATTTCACCTTTAGAAGGAGGAGAGGCAGTGAGAGTCCTCTGTCACTTCATCAGTGGGGCTCGGAGGAGTGATTCAGAGCACAGTGACTAGGAAGGCAACCTTTACTATTCCTTTAAAATTTAATTGGGATTAGGTCATCACAAGCTTTGGGGAGCTTCTCTCCTCACCCCTTTTTTCTTTTTATTCCCACACCCTCTTTTTTTTTTTTTTTTTTTTTTTTTTTTGCAAACTACAACGGTGCCTGTAATTTATAATCAAAGTTTGATGTTGTTAAGTTAAACTGTACAAAACGGACTTTGGGGGGTTTTCCTCATGAAATAAACATTTGAAAAATAATGTATGGCAAGGAGGCTTACACCGTGGATGCAGTGCCAGATGCACACACACCGATGTTTATATATCTGCATGCATGAATATATACGGATGTAGTCTCTTTCAGAGCCTCTTAAAGTTGCTCCCCCCAAAATATCTTTATAAACCAAGACGGCTTCTATACATTTACCCGTGAGGCTATCATGATAAAGGCATATGTATGCTAAAATTAATGGTCTTATAATTGGTGATTCAAATGCCGCCTGTAATTCACATTACTTTATTATATTCCTTTTCAATTATGTTCCTTGGGTATCCAAGAGTCAGAGTGTGTAGCTAGAATTTTCTGTCTGGAAGCTGTGGCACGCCTTAGCTTAGAAGTCTCTTTTCCCCCTTCTCCCTAACAAGGAAACTCATTTAGAAAGAAATGTTTATGTGAAGTGCCTGTCAGCTGGCATTTTTACTGGTTTGCTAACCCAAAGGTAAAATATAAAGCCGTGTCTTTTCCTCACTGGCTTGTTGTGAGGAGAAGGGTCCCTCCCTTGTTAGCTTGATAAATAATTTCACTAGGGGGACTCGGCTGTGTTTTTATGCTTGCTGTCTATTTTCTGCTTCCTGCAAATAAATTTCTGTACTCAGAGAGTACTAAAACTCAAACACATGGGATTTTCCCCATTTTACTGCTGGTCTCCTGAAATATTTATTCGATCTAGTGTTTTTAATTAATTTTTAAAGGAAAAAAAGTAAGCTGTGATTAACATCAAACCAGAAGAAAAAAAAAAGCATTCATCTATTTTGGGCAGCCACTGGGTTTATACGTGGAAAGGCAGCTCTTTTGCAAGGATTGTGTGTTCAACTCTCCATCTGATTTGTCAAATAGAAGACAAGTGTTTTTCCTTAGGAAAGGCCTGGACTTTTCTCATTACACTTTTTCTTGCCTGTGTTTCTAGATTTAATTATTAAGCTGTTAATAGGAGAGATAAATAAGGCATAGGATTCTATCTAGAAACAAGACAATGTGCAATGACATCTGTGCATTTGAAAAATGAAACTGGTGTGAGAATGGAAAGTAAATTGATGTAAATATTGTCCCACCCACATCCTGGATATTTAATCTTAGGGTTCATTAGTACCAAGGAGAGCCGGGTACAGTATAAGCCTCAACAAAATACCCCGAAATGTTGCAATAAAATAAAGTACAAATCAATATATTCTATAAATGACCAGAACACTAAACACAGCACATTATAGGCTAACAGTACAGTGCTGAGTGACAGGACGGTGCTTCTGTTTGTTAGAGAAACAATCATTTGACGTTAATGCCAGAAGATTTCATTCACTCATCTTTTTTTGTTTTCAGAGAAGACTTTCTGCTTATTCGCTCCTTGTTGCGTGCACACAAGCAAGGTTTTATTTTCTGAAATTGGAAACTATTTTTTACAAAGGTACCTTGGACAGACTTGCAGCCAGGATGTCAGTGCATGTGACCCGCATCTTGGATACTGGAGCACCTGAGCAGGGGGCTGTCTGGAGCTCATCCTTTTCAAAGAAGAAGAAACTGTACAGAAGGGGGTTCTCAGTGAATGCCCTGGCATGCGTGGAGATGCACCTTCATGATCTAGGACACTTTCCTCTGGAGCTGACACTGAATGGTGTAACTAAGACATTTCACTTTGAACTGCTTTAGCTGCAGAGATTATGAGAATTTTTAGAAACGCATACTTCAAGGACAGTTGATGTTTGCCGCTTGTCATGGCCACAAAGAGGTCATAAACGTTTGTCGGAGTTAGTGTTCGCCCCGGAGCACTTGAACATCCCACCCATCCATTTACAGACTTGAAAGATGTGATGAGAAGCTACTGGGGAAAAGGAGTCTCCCAGGAGCCAAAATCTATGTCATCTTCAGTCCTTGAAGCAAGGACAGTGGCAGGTTCTTTAATACACCGTAAAGAAGTAGAGGGGACTAGACACAAAGCAATCTGGGCGCCATGTAACCCCTCACTACCATCTTGCTTAGGTAGCTACCATGGCACTTCCTCCCCAGTGAGTCCCGTCCCCAGCCTTCCTGGATCACACACTCCAGCTTTTATCCTCAATTTGTACTGTTAGTGCGCAAGTGCCCTAGTGCCCTCTCCTCGGCCTCTTTCCCTAAGCAGCACTGAGTGCGGCTCGGAAGAAAAGACACATAATGTGATTTGAAGGTCTAGAGGCACTGGCTTCTCATGATCTTGACCCCCAAGGATCCCTGTAGGTCTCCAAACAAATGATTCTGTACTTTGGCTTTGGTAGGCAATGAGAAAGGCCTTCCTGCTCAAAAGATAATTATTGTCATTCCAGCCACAGTTTAAAAAGTAACTGATGGCACATCTCCTTCCAACTCCATAATGTGTAAAGAGTCACTCAGGATGCTGGGCAGTGAAGATAAATCGGTGTTGGTAAATCTCTCCAACGAAAGCCCTGTTGAATAAAAGTTGTCAGCGAAATCGGCACTGGGACTAAAAAGAACACAATTTCCACCTCTTGAAGATGGGGATTGTTCCTCAAAGGGGAGCATAAAGGATTAAATATGGTAATATATGTAAAGCACTTGGATTAAATATGTTAATATATGCAAAACACCTGCACCGGGTAAACACCCCCAGCGTGTTCAGCCATGGACAGTGTTACATGGGATGGAATTCTGACCTTGACACTTAACAAGCCTTGGTTTACATTAGAATAACGTTGTGATTACAGTATTGAGCATCCCAACCCCCAGCCCTTTGCTTTAAAATAAGTGTTTTCGAAATCAGAACACTGAAGTTGGTATAGCATACAGCTATTCCTTGATTAAAATCCCATCATCCCTAAAAATAAATAAATAAATAAATAAATAAATAAAATCATTGTACTTTGGGGGAGCTCTCTGCTCAAATAATTTAGGAAAATTGTGTGTTAAACATTTAATATTGCTGTCATCCATCTCAGAGCCTTTATATGCTAATATGTATGCCCTATATACTTATTATACTAACGCAGATGCCATGCAGTATTTTCCATACTTGTGTGAACATGGACCTTAGTTTTTAAACAACCACTTCCTGTAACTAGCATTGTGCCAGGCAATTTTGAAAGAAAACAAACAAACTAACTAAAAACCTGATTGCCTAAAGTATTAAAGTCCTGATATTTCTTTCTTTTAGTACCAAAGAGCCCTTTTATTAATTTTCCCTGGTGAAAACCTTGTCCTCAACGACTCATTTGCCCAAACGATTGTATACAATTCTGTCTGTGATGTATACTTTAGGAGAGAAAACTATGAGGTGAGAGTAAATCCTACAGGGTTGTATCGTAATGAGTTCCAGAGGTTGCCCCTGCCTTCCTGGGCTTCCCCATGAGATCTCAGGGGTTCAAGTTGGGATCCTCTGATTGTTTAGAACACCCAGAAACATTTTTTAATTTGCCTTAGCCTTTTGCGACTGGATGAGCCATGCCAGGACTCAAAGCTCTTGTAAGGAATATGTAATTTCCTAGGGCTCTGGCCAGGGAGTCTGTGGCTATGAAGGATGCCTTCAGTTTGGGGTTCCTTTATTAAGAGGATGAAGATGCCTCTTGCCACGTGAATACAAGATGGTCTGGGTGAGAACCGGGTGTAAAGGTTCTCTTTTTAGTACTTCTGCCTTGGGGTCCATGTGGATCCCAGCTTCACTCCCAAGCTCTGCCCCAAACACGCCCTTCGTTCTTAAGGCCCTCTGTCAGAGCTTATCTGGACACTCTGTGTTCCCGGACTCAGAAGAAAACAGATTGGCTCACCTAATATTGGGTGAGCAGTAGCCAGGGGAGGGTCCTTAGGGCAGCTTCTTGCTTAGTCACATTTTCTGGGACAAAGGTTGGATGATGGCTAGCACAGTGGTCTGGTCCCCATGTGAGAGATGAAAATTAATACTCAAGACTCTCGTACGGCTGCTCTAGAGTCAGGGATGAGAGGGGCTGGGCACATTCAGGTTTCTCAACCTAGAAGATGGGCTGTCAATCCTGGATAGAAGGTGCCTCCAAAATCACCTCCAGTGAATTAAGTCAGGACCTCAAGGGGTGGGTGAGCTCGCGCACCAGTGTTCTTATTTTACACAATTCCAAGACATTCCGGTATATAAGGAGGAATGAGCAGTCCTGGAGAAGAATGCAGGGGGCACCCTCTATAGACAACTCCGAGAGCCAAGAAGCCCCTGGCAAGGCTCCCACATTCTTGTCCTTTTGACAACTCAGCGTCTTCCAGGTCCAGTTTCAGATGAGAAGGGCAGAACAATCGCTTTGTGTTCTCAACTCCCTCTGGCCTCCTCCTCCGTCCTTTAGACATATCAACTCTATTCATGATGAGCAAGGCCAATGCTGTCAGATAAGGTCCCTCAGGGAAAGCAGACCAGGGCTCAAGCCTCCAATTTAAACCTGACTTGGCCACAGCATAGCCTCAGGATGTGGGTGGGTCCCATAAAGGGGATATGAGGGGGTGTAATTGACCTAGAAGCCAAGGAGGGTTATGCAATATGCTAGGCACCTAGCATCTCACAGACTCAGTGGTGAGCCAGATAAGGATTTGAGCTGGTGGAATGGTGAATTTTTACACTGCGATGCCTTCAGAAAATAATCTGTGCAGAAAAGAGAATGGTTATTCAGTGATAAAATTTCAAGGACAGATGCATTCTCAAATTATTTGACTTTTACGTTTTTTTACAGTCATCAATTATATATATATATGTATACATATATATGTATACAAACACAATATATATACAAACACAATACATACATATATGTACATATATCTACACAAACACAATATATGGGATTTCAAGTTTGTGTCACTACACTTGTGTTTTGTTATTTGGTTTTTTGTTTTGTTTTTATTTCTTGCATTTTAGGAATTGAACTCAGATCCTTAGGCTTGCAAGGCAAACACATTAACAACAGAGCCAGGAGCCACAGTTCCACCAGGTGATCTATTGACAACGCTTTTTAAAATTCTGACAATTTTGCTACTAAAAGAATTATACTTTAAGTACTTTCAGCATTTACTTAGGCAAACACAGAGTGCTCTTTCCATCCTGGAAAATGGACTTCCTGTTGGAGATTCATCTAGAACAAGCAGAGAGCTTACGTGTAGGAGTTGAGAAAGAAGCATTGTCTCAAACGCAGTCCAAGATAACTAGGCAGTGCTGGGCTCCAGAGGGATTTGGAAGGTCAGCCAGGGAATACATGTGATGAAAGACTACAAGGCAGACAAAAGAAAGGAAGTAAGGAAAGAAGGAATAACAAAGGAAGGAAGAGTGAGGAATAATGAAGGAAGGAAGAATAAGGAAGGAAGGATAAGGAAGGAAAGAAGAAGGAAGGAAGGAAGGAAGGAAGGAAGGAAGGAAAGAAGAAGGAAGGAAGGAATAAGGAAGGAAGGAAAGAAGGAAGGAAGAAGAAGGAAGGGTAAAGAAGGAATGAATGAAGGAAGAGTAAAGAAGAAAGAAAGGAAGAATAAGGAAGAAAGGAAGGAAGAATAAGGAAGGAAGGAAGGAATAATAAGGAAGGAAGCAAGGAAGCAGGCTGGAGACCTGGAGTACTGCCAGCTTCCCTCATTTCTGTTTTCACCTAGAATTCATAATCAAGTGGCAGCCCGTCCTATCTGCCGACTTTGCTCCATACTTTCCACCAGGTAAAGGGGACTCGCCTGCATTCCTGGAATGAAGACCACTGCGGCTTGTAGAGCCAAAGCAGGGGTTCTTCCCTCGCTGTTTTCTGTATCATCTGCCTTGTCACAGTTCACACAGTACTGGGGAGAAGGAAAGGAGGCGGCATTTCTTCAAAGAACTACATGGGGATTTGGTCATGTGTCTGCCATTAATATCAATCACAGATGCCTGAGCAAAAATGCCTAGCACGTTCTTACATGTGCCTCTGGGGTTGCTACCAGACTCCCCTTCCACTGATACAGGATTTGGGGGCTTTGAAGTCAGTTGTGGGAATTTCACTCCTTTCTTTGACTCCAGCAAATTGCTCCAAAATGCTACAAATGTAAAAAAGACTGAGAAAGCTTTAACTGCGGCTTAGAGATGGAATCCCCCTTAAGCCACCGACACAAAATGTGTTTCTTCTTCCAGTTTTTAATTTGCGAGTTATATCTTACAATGCAGCGACTGAGTCATGGTCTTGTGGCAGGTGGAGGGAGATGAGGAGGTCATAAGCAAAGGGGGAGGTTTTGCAGTTACGATTCTTTGACCTGGTCATCTTTAGGGGGAAATCTCTGAGTGGAGGAGGGCCTGCCCACAGTGAAGTAATGCACAACAGCCACGCGAGGTTACAGCATTGTAACCATCAATAAGGATGTGAGCGGCTGTTGAGACAAGTGGGCTGTGCCCAGCTCACACGAACCCAGTGGAGGACACAGAAGGCAGACGTATGTCCCACTTTGAGTCAGGGGATCGTGTTTCCAGCGTGCTTCAAATGCTGTCTTAGCTCTTTCCCTCTTGGGGCAGACACACTCGGGCTATACTGTGTTTTTTGAGCAATCCCTCCAAGTCATTTTTAGGCTTGTAGTATGTGAACACTTGGGGGCAAGTTACAAGAGAAATATGGAGTGGTCGAAATGACCGCTAGCAGCTCCCCAGGCTTCAGTTACCGACTCCATAAATTTAAGGATTTGGCATGGCCCAGAGGTTTTCAAACTCGTTTTATTTTGTTTGGTTTCAGCAGAGGAACCGTTTGTAAAATGAGAGTTTATGTGAGATCGCCATATAAAAGAGAGATGGGAGCTGCTGAGTGGAGCTAGCCCTCCTCCCTCTCAGTCATCCCCAGTCGCTGTGCAGTCCCAGGCTCTCTCCAGACCAGTGTGGGCATCTTTGGGGAATTAATCTCTCCAGGGCACTGTTAGTTCAGCCAATCTCTGATATGAAAAACAAGCACTTCGTTTTCCTGCTGGAAACACTTGGGCATTCCTAAATGGAGAGCCAGTGATACAGGCACAAAGGCCAGGCCTTCCTAGTCTTGTGACTTTGGCAAAGACACTTCCCCTCCTCAATGCCTCGTTTTCTAATCTTTCAAACAGGGAGAAGGGTGCTATGAGGAGCCCCATGGGATTGTTATGCAAGTAAGTGACCCAGCCAAGATGGCAACTAGGAAGAGCCCATGCTGGCTGCTCTGTCACTCAGCTGGGCAGCAGAAGGGACCAGTTGCAATCTTGTCTCCTTTTGCTCAGAAACACAGAATGGCTTTTCTCGGGATTCAAGGGGACACCATAGTCTGGCAGACAATAACTGAGTCTTCCATTCCTACCATCCCATACCTGGTTCTTCGCCCTTCACTCATCACCCTGGAAGGAAGGTTTCCTGTTTACCAGATGAGGATGCTGGACTGAAGTTCCATATCCCATCCTTCCTGGCCCATGCTCATCCTTATGCAGAGCAGGTTCCCAGGGAGCATTGGCAGGATCAGCTCCCTGGTTTACACTCAACACCTGTATCCATGGCCTCAAATGAGAGCGAATTGTAAGGCATGTTTTCCCAATTCTACATTCAGGGTCAAACAGAGGCGGCATGGAAACCGTCCATGGCCCGAGTCTTCACAAGAGGGAACAACACAACTCTAATGTGAAGGATCCCTTCCATTACCTCCACACACCCACATAGCCAGTTTTTACACAGTGGATAGCACACCACTGCAATAAGGAAGCCATGGAGGACGTGGGGAAGGGCTGCTCAACAGACAAATTGCAAAGACATGGCTTATATTGCCACTCTGATGAGACATAGAAGAGTAGCGAAAAAGTAGGAGACGGTCCTGCTCTGCTCTGGGGACGTCAAAGAAAACAATCTTAGAAGAAGGGAAAGTTTCTGAGCAGATGTGCAGGCCATGGAGTGGAGGCTTACCACATACCACAGGCCAAGGAGGAACAGGAAAAGAGAAGAGCCAAGGGTGGAAGGCCAGGGCTGCGGAGAGGGAACGGATTAGTGACACATCTGAACTATTTCATTTTCGCAATAAAAGTTCATCGATTTTCCCAGATTCTAGCCACCCCTTTACTGTAGAGATGTAGAGAGACTGACATAGTGAACAGTCTTACTGCCCATGTCAGTGGTTGCCTTAGCCTCCGGAGCCAGGGCAGAAACTAAATGCAGTGCTCTAGATGGCTTTCTTTCATTGGATAAGCACTATGACTGAAAGCATCTGAGGGAAGAAAGGGTTAGCTCGTTATTGGGGAAGTCAGGAACTCGAGTCAGGGACCTAGAGACAGAGGCCATGAAAGAACATTGCTCATCGGCTTCTGCCCATGTTGCTTTCAGCTGCTTTTCTTACTCTGCCCAGGTCCATGTGCCTAAGGATAGCAGTGACCTGGGATTCATGAGGTAGGCAAGTAGGTTGGCTGTCCAGTGAGCCCCAGAGTTAGGGCCACTTACATCATGTCTACTTGTTTTCTCATGTACGTTCTTGGAATCAAAGTTGGGTCCTCATGCTTGCAAGGTAGACATTTAACTGAGTATGCCAACTCCCCAGACTTCAAGAACGTTCACTCCTAACTAGTTCCCAGGTAGCATTAGGAGAAGAATCCCATTTGTGCTTTGGAGACCTACAGTTTTAAGATCTCTGAAGGGACACTTAGCCAACAGTTTGACGTAGGAATCGGGTGCCATGCCATTCTGAGCTCGGGAATTCTCACCTACATGGCATCAACTGTTTGTCTGAGACAATGAGACAATCAACTGGGGATGGTATTTCCCTGTCAGGGGCATCTGGCAACATCTGGAGATAATTTAATCATGATAGGTAGAGAGGGTGTCTTGATCCTCCAGTGGGTAGTATTTGCATCCTACATGGCCCAGGCCAGCTCCACAAACCACCGGCCGGCCCCCAATACTAATCACACTCAGGTAGAGGAATCCAGCTTAAATTCCTTGGACAGATTTTGACTTGTTACATACAGTGGGAAAAATGAAAACCAACTTTCTTGGTGTCAGTGAGAACGAGTGAGCATCTACGCTGCGGAGTTAGTTCCGAGGGTCTGCTCAATAGAATGTGCTAGCTCTTCACTTCCCAAACAATCATGCAGTGATGTGTCAGTCCCAGGGCCATCCTCTAGAGCGGCTGTAAGGATGAAGGGAGAAAAATTTCTTAAAGTGCCGGGCAAACACTAAGTGTTATTACCACTTTCCATTACCTCGTCATCGCAGACCTTGGCTGTGAAAGCTGTGTGGATGCTGGCTCACTACTGCTCACCCTGTGGGCGTGTGAAAGAAGGAGAAGGGCAGTTTCCTGGCTTCTAGGACACAGAAGCGACAGCAAGAATAAGGTCATCTCTAAGCGCCAGACTCACGGTGAATCGATGACCTCCCTGTGCCTAGCTGCAGTGACGGAGGCTAAACCCTGGTGTCTTTTTTTTTTTTCTAACACATTTATTGCAACTTAAATGCAGGCCAGCTTCTACGTAAATTATGTGAGTGTATGTGATGTGAACATGCATACGTGTGTGTGTGTGTGTGTGTGTGTGTGTGTGTGTGTGTGCAGGTGTATATAGATGTGTAACTGTAGGTGTATATGTGCAGAGGCCAAAGGACAACCCTGGGTGTCATTCCTCAGGAACAAGTCACCTTAAAGGCAATATTTTTTTTTGCAATTAACATTGTGTGCGTATGTGTCCAAGTGCACATGTGCCACAGTGCACCTGTGGCGGACGGAGGACAGAGTCATTTTTGTCCCATGGGTCCCACCTTCTGGGTTCTAGAGATGGAACACAGGTCTTCAGGCTTGGTGGCAAGCACCTTTCCCCACTGAGTCATACTTCTGGCCCCATTGGTGGCAGGGGTATGGAGGGGGCATAGAGTGTCACACTGGCCTGGTTCTCATCAAGTGGGCTACCCTGGCTGGCTATTAAGACCCATTGTCCCCGCCTCCCTACCACTGAGATTATAGACAGGCTCTGCCAGCCTGGCTTTATTTTACCTGGTTCTGGGAATTGAACTCAGTTTCATGCTTACGCATTTCTACCAACTGAGTCATCTCCCTACAATCTTGAGAAGAGAAAAAAAGCAAAGCAGCTCTGAAAGCAGGGGTGATAAGTGAGACAGGCTTGCTACCCCAGGTCTCCCCCTTTTTACCCAATGGGGCAGAGTTTGAACCTGGCCTGATCTGCTTCTTAGCAAGCCGATGTTTCATGATACGTCTTCCAACAGGCACCCAGCAAAAGACAGCAGGGACCCCCCGGGAACCATCCACAGACACCAGCTTGCCCTACTTCCTCTACAAAGTGACCAGGGCCCAGTGGGAGTTCAGTTCTAGAGTCCAAACATCCCGGCTCTAATCTGCACACAAAATGGATTTTAGCGACAGATTTTATTGAGTAACCGACTCCCTCCTCCCCCGCCCCCACCATCGGAAAACATATTGTCTTCTTTACTGTAGTTCATTTTGCTTTCCGAGGTGATTAATGAATTAAAGATGCAGTGTATTTATTCTTTTGCCTGATTACCATTCTGCAATAAATCTCAGCTCCCGAGTCTGTCGATAGGAGAAGGCCAACCTGCCGCTTTGTAAAATATAGGTTTGTACATTAAGCTTAACTTCTAGCCTCATATACAGGAGAAAAGTCACCTTAGAGCCTTATAAAAAAATAAGTGGGAAGCTCCAGGGACGCCGGCTGGTGGGCAGAGCACTCCGTTTCTGGGTCGACCCCCTTGGACATGGGCAGGCCTGTTGCCCTGCGAATAGCACTTACTTATTGGGAACACAGGACACTGAGTCTTCAGGCCACCATGGAGGTGGTAGGGGGAGGCAGGTATGGTCTCATCTCTGAAACACGGTCTCACGCAACCCAGGATGGCCTCGAACTTGCTTTGGGGCCAAACTAAACCTCTAATCCTCCTGCCTTGACCTCTCTAGTGCTGTGATCTCAGGCTAAACCACCATCCTTGGCTATGAAATGCTGGGGTGTCAAACCGAGGGCTTTTTGCAGGAGAGACAGGCATGCTATTAACCTGCCCAGTGTCATCTTCTCCGTTTAGAACAGTGCTCTCTGCAGAGTGGCCCCATAAGTAGTTATTTGTGCTGTGTGTGTGGCAGGGCGGGTGGCTAATTTGACAAGGCACACTAAGAGTGCGGTTAGTGGCTTCATGTTTGTCTCCCCAGCAAGATAGGCAGTCCCTGGGAGATTAAAACAAAAGCAAAACAAAAACAAAACAAACAAACAATCTTGTATGGAACAGAGAACTTGGCAAGGCAGCTGGAGTCTGCTGCTGGCCTAGGATGGACTTTGGTTTAGCCTTTATCACCTGTTGGCTGTGTGATCTTGGGCATTCAGCAGGGCTTTACAAGCCTCACCTGGGAGTTACTGAGAGGCTGCCTTGGCCTCTCCAACACGGGGTAAAAAGGCAGGGCAAGGCTTCACCTGCCCTGCCGACGGTCAAACTTCACGTAGCTGCCCATGTTAACTCAGGAAGGACATAGAAAAAGTGAAGCAAATGAACCAGCTGGGGCAATTTTTTCCCTTTACTTTTATTTTTTGAAAGATTTTTTTTTAAAGAAAGGAAAGGCAGAACGAAAAATAAGTGCCATAAACAAAAACCACTGGTTGCATAATGTGTGGCACGCACATATGTCTGAGGATGTTCATGCACATATAAGTACATGTTTATGTGACGGCTGAAGAAGAACTTTCTAGTGTTGTTCTTTAAGTCCTACTCACCTTGCTCTTTGAGGCAAGGTCTCTTATGGGTCTGGCACTTGACAAGGGAGCCCCAAGGATCTTTCTGATTCTACTTTACAAGTGCTGGGATTATGAACACCCACTAACACCCCTGGTTTTTATTACATGGGCTTTGGGGGAACTGAACTCATGTCTCCATGCTTGCAAGGCAAACACCATATTAACTGAGATCTATCATTCCAGCTAGCGTTTGTTTGTTTGTTTGTTTTGTCTTTGTACACAAAGATGGCAGTCTACTGGGTTGGGCTTCTGTGGGTCACAGCACAAAGAATTCATATACCAATGGTTATTGGGGATCTTCCATGACAGGTACTTGAACTCCGCATGCTGGGGGTAACTTGTATGGTTTATACACTTCGTTTAGAAGGTTCAGAAGATCTGGCCTGGGACTGGTACAAAGACTTTGATTACAATGGCTGGGTAATGTCAGCTCTTTCTCTCTTCTGTCTGCCATCTTTGGATTTTTGGGTCCTAGTTGTACATGGTGGCCAAGGATCAAGGTGTCCGATGCTTTAGTTCTGCTTTGGCTCCCTTCAGTCATGGCCTGTGATCAGAATGTGTAAGCCAGACGAACCCCTCACCTCCCCAAGTCACTTTGGGTTACGGTGCTTTGTAATAACCATAGAAAACTAACCAAGACTGGAAATTGGTACCAGAGAGCGAGCTGTTGCTGTCACAGACCTAATCACATTTTTGGGAGAGTGATATGGAAGGAGTTTGGAACTTTGGGCCAGAAAAGCCTTTGCATTCTGAGACCCGAAGGAGCTGCCGTGGGAACACGGGAGCTAATGTTGAGAGCGGTGTAGGTGAGGGTGGCCTGGCTAGTGAGGTTTCAGAGGGAAGGTTCGAGAGCCTTTTAGGCCCCTCTCTAGCGTGTTTGTGTGATACTTTGAATAATGAATGTGTGGCTGTAGTCAGCTGAAACAGAAAATCAGCTGTGAGTCCGAAGAGGTTACCAGCGCTGCTGAAGTAAAACCTTTGCGTTACTGTGCCAGTCGACGCAGGTCAGCTGGGACTGAGAAATTAATAGTGATTAAGAAGAGAACAGCATCACTGAAGTAAAATCTTCTGGGAGGATTTTCTCATCAGCAGCACACAGAAGGTGGGGTCCAGAGGGGACTAAAGGGACGATCTCGTGCTGGTAGCCAAATTCGGTAAATACGTAAGTCTTCCAGGTGCTGCTGGTTTTAAAGGCATGAAAGGGATCATGGACAACAGCTGAGGCTAGGCACTGGGTGGAGCTCCCTGCATTGAAGGGGTCTTAAAGAGAGGCTTGGGGTTGGCACAGGATCAGACTCCCTGAAGAGATGTCAGGAGTTCACTGGTGAAGGAGCAGGCTCTGGAGACACCAGCATATTGCAGATGCCAGGACTATGAGACAGCCACCAAGGACGGCAGTGTAGTGGCGTGGAGCTGGCCGGAGCCTATGAGACAAGGTATATGTGCTATAAATGGGAAAGGTAGAGAGGTGAAACTATGTGAGCAGTTTAAAGCCCAGTAGATTCTGAGTAAATCTCACTACAGAGCATTGAGGTATAAGATGTGATTTGTGCCAATGAAGTTTTTGGCTGTGTTGTTCAGATTGTGACTGTGCCCTGTTTCTTCCCTCTTGGAGTAAGAAACTGTTTAACTTGGATTTTTATTTTATAGGAGCTCGTAGCTTATAAACGTTGAATATGTTACAAAGACTTAGAGTCTTTTAGAGAGACTTTGAACTTTGAAAGAGACTTGCATGTTTTAAGGAGACTAAACGTTTAAAGTGTTTGAATTTTTAACGATTAAGACATTTACAAGTGAAACATGCTCTATCTTGTGATGTTGATATTAGTGTGAGTTCTTGGGGGTAAACAAAAAAGGAAATTTCATGGTTTAATAGTTGTATTGGTGTGTCGAGTTGACACAGGGTCAATTGTCCTGGTCAATTCTTTAACCTCTTTCCTCCCAAGTTACTTTTGTCCATAGTGTTTTATCACAGCGGTAGAAACCTAAGAGAGTGGAGCACACTTACTAGCAACACTTTCCACCTACTATGCAACAAAACCAAAAAAAACCTCGCAGAGGTGAGAGGGAAAGGGGTTATCTCCAGGACTTTCTCCTTTAATTAGTCATGGATTTCCGGAGTCCTTAAGGGACTAGCAGTGGCCTTGGGAGAGGAGAATACTGAAGAAATGTTTGTCCCACTTGAAATGCACCCCATCTTCCTGGGAAGGGTCTTTTTTTTTTTTGACCACAAAATACATGAAATTACAAATTTTCAGCCCCTCCAAATGATCTAATTCAGCTCTGAGGAGTATGCTGACACACTGTCAACATGAAAACTTAGAGAGGGTAAAAGCATTCCTCCTTACCAGCATTGTCCTGGGTGTATAAAGAACATCACAGGGCACCTATCTGAGATCCTTAAATAGTCCACCTCATACATGGCTGTATTTGCTTTTCCTATTTACTTACTATGAAATGTCTTACTTGCCTAAGAAGAAACCTAGCTGGAACTCTTATTTCCAGTCTTAAGCTGTTTAACAGATCCTTTTACAAAAGTAAAATGGAACAGGTGGAAAGATACTTAATATTACTTTAAACTCCTGCATCAAAATGACCATACCCATGTATACTTTACAAAGTGCTTTCATGACTTATAATCTTTCATTTTGTTTCAAGTCTTTGAAACTTGCTGTCACTGTCAATTTGGATTATTATTGTGGTCCACAACGTTAATGTAAGATTAATTCTGAGTCTGACCAAAATAATAGGGTTGTGTGAGGAGAGAAAATGATGCTATGGCTTTCGGGTTTTAAATATGATAGTAATAGTTTGGCTTAGGTTAGATTAGTAAGTCACCTCTTCAGACACTGGCCACATTTCACGCGCTGTGGACAATACCTGTGGCCCATGGCTGCCACATTGGTCAGGGCACTCGCCCACAAGTTTGGATGTTACCTGAGAATTCTGGTTCAAATTCCCTAATTACTAGCTAAGAAATGTAGCTTTCTTTAGTTTCTGGGTGGTTCCGAGTTGTGCGGGTCCACATTAATTAGCCTATGTGTCAAACATACCTGAGGGGTAGTTCATTGTTTGACTGCATAGGGGAAAGCCAATAGCACAACCCCTGCACATCCTGGTGACCTCGCATTTGACAAAGACATGGACATACATAAGAAGGGATAGAATATAAAGAAAAGGTTTCTATTAGGTAATTGTGAACTTAAAACAGAACCCTAGGGAGTTTGGTTTTTGCTTCAGTTTAGTTGTGAATCTAAACAGAACAAGAAGTCTTGACCTGAGACAAGGGCTGGGCCAGTATTGGGGAACATAGCATTCGATGAATATGACCTTCTCAAAAATACCGAGGCTTAAGAATGAGAATTATAAGGCTGGGAACATGGCTCCGTTGGTAAAGTGCTTGCCTTGCAAACCTGAAAACCCATGTCCTATCCTGAGAACTTGCATTAAAATATCCAAGTATGTGTGCGCATGTAATCCTAGTTTTGAGGAGGCAGAGATAGATGGCAGCATGTCTCTTGATACCTGGTCTAGTTGCTGAGTTCCAGGCCGTGGAAAAGCCCTGTATCCAAGACAAAGTGGACAGTGCCTGAGGACTGATATCCACGGGTGTCCTCTGACCTCCATATGAAAGCATGTGTATATGCCTACATGTCCATAGATACATATGCACCTGCAAAGCACATCTCTCTGTCTTCCTCTCCCCACCCTAAATATTGGAGAGAGCATACAGCTTCATCCCAAAGTCTCTCATCCATAAATGTTGAAAGTCTGCCCTCTGTCTACTGTTGGGATGAGGACAAGAAAGAAGGTAAAAAGTATGGAGAAATGCTCTGATATCTGCTTAGTTAACAGTCCTCTCTACTCATGAAATAAGTTTTTTCCCACAAGATAAGGACCATGTCTCCACCTCCTGGGTCCTAGTGTAGAGTGAGAAAGGAGATTTGTCGTTTCTTCATCCTCCCCTCTTACCCATCTATTCATCTTATACCTCACCCATGGAGTGACTGCCTGGGAAACCAGGGAATCCTAGGAAGACACCTGGGAACAAAAACCAGCCTTGGCCCCGCCCCTCTACAACATCATGATTCCATCCTATAAGTGGACTTTAAACACAACGTTTGATACAATTGTGTTGAGTGCCATAAGGACTATGAAACAGGCCACTGGGCCAACCAGATCTGACTGTTAGGAGTAAGGCTGAAGATGGAAAGATTATGTATCGGGCATTTTCTCATCACTGTGGCATATACATAAGAAAGACAGTTTTATAAAAAGGGATTTTTTTTTCCTGGCTCATAGTTTTAATTACTGGTCAGCTGTCCCCATAGCCTATATAGTTCTGTAGTGGACAGAGAGCCATGTCTGCCCAGGACAGTGTGGTGGAGGTAGCTCACTGTCGAGACAGGAAGAGAAGGACTTTGCAAAGCAGGCATACCCCTTTAAAGTCACATCCCCAGTGGCACTTTTCTAACCAGGTCTCACCTCCTAATTTGTAGCAACTCCTAAACATACACCATCCGATTATGTCATCATCGATGGAGGAAATGCATTCATTCAGACAGAATCTTCACAATCAAATCAGCTCTGAGTGATTGTGTCTACCAGGTGGGAACCAAGCCTTTCGCACATGGGCTTTTGAGGGTGGTGGGCTAC
Organism: Acomys minous; assembly: GCF_964271855.1. NCBI lineage: Eukaryota > Metazoa > Chordata > Mammalia > Rodentia > Muridae > Acomys > Acomys minous. The sequence goes on from NC_140496.1 coordinate 12,781,762, forward strand.
ACATCATACCTAAGCTATAGCAAAACTGAACACTGGACACTGCAGGTTTTTCCCTCTGTTTGGAAAATATAATGGTTCATGTTGAGATCTGAAGCAACATTGTGTCCATTCTGGGCTGTCTCAGAATCTAGCTAGTGCTCAGACCCACGGAAGGTGCTCAACAGATACTTGATACTAAGGGAAGCCTGATAGATAGTTTCGGCAGGGAGGCCCGGCTTTGGAGGTTGCTCGTGTCAAAGTCTCCAGCACACCGCCTCCAGTTCTCCCGACCCAGGGACATCCATTCCATTTCATTTAAGTTGTGGGGACTGTTGTTCCGGCTGGGCTTAGCTCTAGAGACTCTTCCGTGTTCTTTTCTTCCCAGAACAGTTCGTGATAGTTTGTTTGCTGAAGACAGCTGTTGTTTATTCTTAGTTGTGTGTGTCTTTGTGTGTTCATATGTATATAGATGTGTATGTGCATATGTTGGTGTATATTTTTGTGTGATGTGTGTATGTGTTTAAATGTATTCATGTGTGTGTATTCATGTGTACACACGTATATGTCTGTGTATATGTTTGTGTGCATTCCTATGTGTGTGTATTTGTGTGTGTGTTTGTATGTGGTGTGTGAGTGGATGTGTGTGATATATATGTGTGAAGTGTGTAACTGTGTATGTATTTGTGTGTGTGTGTGTGTTTCAATGCTCTGTTGATTACACTAGCTTTTCAAAGCCCAGATGCAGGCTTGCATAGATACTTCCTTCTCTTCCTCTCGCCTCAAATCCTATTGGCCTCTCTGTTTTAAGCAGCACCGGCTCTCCAGTTCTATATGTGGCTTCAGAATTTCCCCCACAGAATTGTGTCAGTGACAGAGACATGGGAGAGAATAAAACCTGACAAAGCCCCGATAGTGATCTGGTAAGAGAGCCCTCCAGCAAGTGTCTGAGCTCAGCTCGCCACATCTGTCCATCTGATCACCAAAAGCAAACCTGATGTGATGGAGTGGAAGGATGCAGAGTTGGACACGGCGCCATCAGCAGCCTCTCCTCTCCCTCCCTCCCTCTCTCTCTCTCTCTCTCTGACTATTCCTCCGATTTCTAAGAGAAATCATGGTTAACATCTTAATTAGGGACCCGTGATGCACAGCAGTTTCTTTCTCTTTTTCCCCTTTTCTTATGAGCGTCTTGTAATTTACTCTTGAAGTAAATTATAGTCAATTTATCTGCAGCGACAAGTCAATAAAACAGTAGAGGTCTCCCGCTTTTCAGCCTCCAGCTTTTCAGTCGCTTGGTGTTTGCTTCCCGCTTTTGCTACTGAGTGAGACACAAGGCTGCAGGTAAATGAGTGGGGTTGGTGCTGTGTGGCTGCTGGGGCTTTAGCTTTCTGTCCTTTGGAGAAGTCCCTGCAGGATTTATTTTGACTTGCCAGCTGTCCTGAGTTTGAAACTTGTACAGAGCTGGGCGTTGTTGAGGAGAACAAACCAGAGTCTTCTGGATCTTGTGATGTGGACGGCCAGTGCAATTCAAGTGGCAAACCAAATTGCTGTCTACTTTCAACAGTGGCTCTTCTAATGAGGGTGTCTGGTGTGTGTGCGTGCCCATGCGCACGTGTGTGAGTGTGTGTGTGTGTGTGTGTGTGTGTGTGTGTGTGTGTGTGTGTACCATTTGAAACCCACATGCAGGGGCCTCCATTTGGGGTCATGGCGCTGCTCCCTTCGTTAATAGCCGAGCACACCCAAACCACAGTTAAGATCTCTGGGCTGGACGCCCTTGTCAGAGTTACACTGTGGTTTCAGAGATGGCAATTAAAGTCGACTTCCCCCAAACCAAACACACGGGGAATATGGTGCTAGACTAGACAGCTGGAGGGGGAATTGTTGATTCAGGAGAGAAGTGTGTGTGTCCAGCCAAGGTCTGTAAACAAACTCTGGGTTTAAGTGGCCTTGCTTCGAAGGGAGGAATCAGGAAAATTAGTGGGTGACCTTCTAGAATCAGGAGCCCCGAAACACATATGAAAACCACACAGGTGGCATTTCTTTTATTTTTGTTGTTCCAGTAAAGCCTCTAGCTTGGTGGTTTTCAACTTTTCTAATGCCTTGAAACTTTAATACAGTCCCTCATGTGTGCGGACCCCCAACCATAAAATTAATTTTGTTGCTACTTCACAGTAGTAATTTTGCTATTATTCTGACTCCTAATGTAACTTTTGATGTGTAGGATATGCAGGACTCAAAGCAGTCTTGAGTCACAGGTTCAGAACCACTACTCTAGACTCAGGAATTCAATCTTTGATATTAAGGTAGAGAGGGCGTCTCTACCATATAGCCTAGGGACCAAGGACTGTGTCCCTCCGTTTAGCTAGGTTTCTTTAGGAGGGCGATAACTATCTCTATGGATTACTTCTCTCTCTCTCTCTCTCTCTCTCTCTCTCTCTCTCTCTCTCTCTCTCTCTCTCTCTCTCACACACACACACACACACACACACACGCACTTCCTTTTGTTTTCTGCTTTATTTTTATTTTTTTTCTCTTGTTTATTTTCTAAGACAGGACCTCACTATGTAGCTCACACCAGCCTTGAACTTGAGATCCCTGGGCTTTGTTCTCTTGGATGCTGGGACTGCATGGATATGTGACCACAGCCTACTGCTTCTCTTTATATGATAATATTGTTCAAAGTTTGATCGACGTTTTCTAGTTCATTTTAGTTTTAGCCCGAAGGAGAGCTGAACTATTGTCATATGAAATGACATGCTAACTTGATGTATTAACCAAGGAAAAGGCTACTTGCCATCACCAAAGAGGAGGTCCTCCTGCCAACTTCCTTCTCTTCTTCCTGCTTTTGCCTCCATTTTTCCTCTCTCCTTTCCTTCTCCCACCTCCCTCTTCCTTCCTGCTTTAACTCAGGTATAAACGGACACAATTCCCTTTCTTACCCTTTCTGGATTTTTCTGACAATCAAGGTGAAAATAAAAAAGGCCACAAGAGACCAGAACAGGCCAGGACTAAGGTGCTGGGATCAGAGAGTAATGATTTCCTACTGGCTTGCCCAATGAGATGTTCAGATGTCAAGACTGGTCCCTCTTTCTGATGACACGAAGGTGGGAGGGAGGGCCCAATATATCCCTGAAGTGTCTCACTTCAGACACACCCTGGCCTTCTTAAGCATCTATCAGGCCTCAGCTTAAAACTTACTTTCTCATACTGCCTAAATTAGCCTCTGGCTTCCAAAGGTTTGGCCCCCTCCAATATCTGCGCATCTCCTCACTAACACTCATCCCCTTGGGATGAGTATGTTTTTCTCATACTGCACCCTCACTTTCCCATAGCACTTGGCATACACAAGGCCTTTAATGCCAGCTGGTTGAGCAAATGAGAAATTACACGTGAACCCCGAGCTTGCATTAATAATTCATGTCACTGAGAGATGACTGTGCTCTGGTGAAATGTAGAGCACCTACTTTACTCCGAACACCGCCCCCCCCCCAACAGTTGGTCGCTGGTGTAATCTTTTAGAAGCTTGAACACACCCAAAGCCACATAAAAAGCAAGTGGTGGGACAAGCTATGGGCTATGACAAGTACCTTTGACCAAAACAGTGCTGTCTTTCGGGCTCTCCCTAGTGATCCTTTTCTTCTTGTTCACATCCAGGGAAGTTTCCACTCCCCCTTTGCACCTGGGAGCCTGGAAAATTCTGTGACAAGACTGTTGGCAAAGGGAAGTTCATTTTCTCCCCCTTCTCTCCCAAACTGCTGATCTTGGCCATTCTTTAATTTTCTCCTCCAAAAATGGAAACTTCGGGAAATTACCTTGGCAGAAAAAGTCTTGCTTCACTCTTCTCTACAGCCCAAGTGTTGATAGAGCTGGCAGTAGCAATGGAATTGAAATGAAAGCAAAAGGAGAGTGACACTGGCTGAGGGTTGGCCAACAATCACTTGGATGGGTAGGGATGGCAGAGAACCCCATGGTGGGAAACGCCTCTGTACCTGACACGCTTCGAGCACGTCCTGTGTATCTAGCACCATCCTAGGCTCTTCCTGTAGGTTGAGTCCTGTGTTTCTTTTTAATCATTCTCATTTTTTTTCAGATGAGAAAAGCTAAGCAGAGAGAGAGAGAGAGAGAGAGAGAGAGAGAGAGAGAGAGAGAGAGAGAGAGATGGTCAAACTTAAACAGGCTCCTGTAACTAAAACATTCAGGAGCCCACTGTGCTTGACTTGGGACGATGAATCAATAACACCTTAGAGGGTTACCCAAGGATCTGCTTCTTACTAAACCTTTCCTCCCTAATTTCTCCTCTTACGTGGTTAAATTCGCCTCACAACGCCACCAACTAGTCCCTAGGCTTAAACTTCTTTAGGGTTGAGTTCGTACTCTGTTAAAAACCTATGTCTGAACGGTTACTGTTGAGTCTAGGCGAAGGTGGGCTTAGAACACAAAAAAGCAGGAAATCTAAATCCACATGCTGAAGCAACCCATGGCTGACCTGCTGGACCCTCAATGAGGAAGGAGCTTCAACTAAGTGGTAAAGGCTGCATAGGAAGCATAAAAGTGCCCCCCCCCCCAGTATATGTGGGTGTTACGAAAAGATGCAGTGCTGTGATAAAATCTACACTGATCAGATGGCCAGATGGTACAACATGCTCGGAGACAGTGGTGTGCTGAAATCAGCTTGTACTGGTTTTCATAGTCTGATTGCCAAGTTTTCAGGACTCTTGCAAGCTGATCATTAAATAGCCAGTGTTTAAAGTAAACTTACATAGAATGGCATGTAAATGTGCTATATTAAAATGTAATAAATAATGGCTGCAGAGATGGCTCAGTCAGTATAGTGCTTGCCTTGCAAGCTTGAAGACCTGAATTTGATCCCAAGAAACCACACAAAATGTCTAGAAGTGGCAACGTGTGATTTTTAATTGCATGGCTGGGGAGACAGAGATGGGAAGGATCCTGGTGCTTTGGGGGGCAGCTAGACTAGCTGGATCATGATTTCCACAGTGGTGAAACACTGTCTTTGAAACAAGGTAGAGAGCTTCATGGAAGTGAGATCCAAGGCTGATCTCTAGCCTCCACACCCATGGACACACACTCATGAACATGCAATGCATAAACACATGCAATGGAAAAACACATGCAATGCATAAACACATGCACATGCAAAGGTGGTAAATAGCAACATCATTGTTTTCTAATTAATTTGATAAATTGTACTGTGTATGTCCTCATGATTATTTACATCTATGTATCTATTTAGTAGGCATACTCTATCAGTTTGGTATTGCCATTTCTTTACAATTCTTCAGTTAATAATATGCCATTAATAGGTTATAACCAGTCTTAGGGAGAATATCTAGAAAATGGTAAATACTAACAATAAGGATGTTTATTCTCTTAGGAAGGCTGGTTGCTAAGAATTACCAGGACACCATTATTGAGAAGCAAGTAACCAGATATAAAAGATACTAAATGCATTTCAGAGAGCTCGGATTGTAACCCCTGGGGAACTGGCTCTCATGGCAGTTTGTAAGAGGAACAAAACCTGAGGCAAGCACCAGGTTCTAGCCTTTGTTCTAGCAAGTGTAATCCCAGACATTATAGGTTATGGTCCAGGGAAGTTAAAGTGAGGAACATGGGAGCCCCTCCAAGATGATGTATTACCATCTGCCTGCTGCTACCAGCTCCAAGATACACTGGCTGGCCATTCACTTTCAGAGGCATCCTCAAGACAGTGCATCAGAGGGAGGAAGATACAGCGAACGAGTTTCTCATCCACCTCTGCTTGCTCAAATGTTCTGCCCACCATACTTAACCCACCCACATTTTTAGGTGTGGTTTCTAGGGCAGCACCATGACTCAGCTGGCCCTTCTTTACATACTTAGAAACAGACATAGGGAGGAGGAGCCTGAACTCTCATGGCAAAACTATGAAGCAACTGGCCCACTGTGGGAGGCATCATCCTTAGGTCCTCAGCCATATACGAAACCTGGCTAGACATAAGCCTGAAAGTGAGCAAGCAAGACAATGAGCAAGCAAGAAGCATTCCTCTTTGGTTCCTGCCCTAGCATCACTTGGTGACGCCCTGTGACATGAAGTATAAACCAAATAAACCCTTTCCTCTCCAAGTTGCTCTTGGTTAGTGTTTTATCACAAGAAAGAGAGAAAGAGAGAGAGAGAGAGAGAGAGAGAGAGAGAGAGAGAGAGAGAGAGAGAGAGAGAAAGAAAGAGAAAGAGAGAGAGGGAGAGAGAGGGAGAGAGAGAGAGAAAAGTCTTCCAAAGGCCAGTTTTCTGGGACCATTTTGAAAATTCTTGGACTTTAAATGGCCCTGAAATCTGTGCCAGGACTATATTCAGTAAGCCACATCCAAGAGTGCCAAAGAGGATCTCACTGGTTTCAAAGTGGTTTCATCCACCTGCCTTCCCTCATTTCTAGGGTCTCGTGCCATGTCCCTCCTGCAGCACCACTCCAACTGTTGCAACTCCAATCTGTTTTTAACCTGGGCCGCATTTCCCATGAGCCCTTGGATTCCCTTGTGACAGGTTTTTTTTTTTTTTTTTTTTGCATCTCAGCATCTTAAATGGGGTTCACACTCTCCTTCCTTTCTAATGAGTGAGCCTAAGGGAGACTAGAAAGCCAGACTCCAGAGATCAACAGGCCCAGACCTGGGCTATCTGCCTTGGTCGCTTGGCTTTTGTATCCTCAGTGTACAATGCAGAATTTGGCCTCTACCTCCCAGGGTGGGTGAGGACTACGGCACTGGGAAATCCTTTTGTAGTGAGGCACCCATCTCCCGCGCATAGCAAGCATACCATGCGTTCTCTGTTGTTATTGTCTGGTTGAATGTATTTCCAGAGTGGTCAGAGCACTAATGAACGTGGAATTCTTCCCCATGCAAGGAGCACACAGGATCATGGTATTCACCATGGGCCTGACGAAGCCCCATTCATGAAAGTAGAGAAAAGACTGAGAGAATGCCCTGCCTTCCTCAGAAGCTGGGGAACTGCCGGGAATGGAGTGGCTCCTGGCATCTCTGTCCAGGACTGACTCAAGTGTGTTCAGCACACAGGTCCTGGGTAAGTGGGCAGACTGGACTGTGGATACAATGTGCCAGTGCAGGTCTTTCACCAAAGGACTTTCTGAGCACAGATTGCCTCCAAGCTCTCTACCAGAGCTGTGCCCCCAAAGGATCTTTCTATATTGGGTATAAGGTAATGCTCCATGGGTCACCAAGGTGGGGAGAATGGCTTCCCAAGTATGCCCAGTTTTTCCTATGGTCCTAAAGGTGGCATGCATACCATGGGTAGGTAGATGCCCATACCAACACGTCCAAGACAAGAAATTTGTGTTTTTACCTTTCAGACAATTTTGGAGATATACTACCTTGAGATCTGGATCTACTTTAAAAAAAATAAAATAAAATAAAAAAGACAAATAAAGCCAGCTTGAAACGAGCTTGGCCTGGGCACCTTTTCAGGAGCTGCAAGATGACCCACGTTGGCCTCCAGCTTCTGGACAGACAAAATGGAACCCAAAGAGATCGTTTTCAGGGGCATGGCAGTGTGAAAGGGACGTAAGGGAGGTTTTCACACTGGGGATGTGGCCAGTGTAATTGAAGCTGGGTTTTGCTGCCTATGCCAAGGGCGAGGTGGAGAATCGGCTCGCTTTAGTCCTTGCTCAAACCACACCGGTTTTCACCTTGAACAGGACATCAGTGGCCTGCCATTTTTAAGAGATGTAGAGCTCTGACTACTTCCACACACACAAAAAATAGCAATATATATGTGTGTGCATGCGTGCAGTGTTTGTGTGTGTGTGCGCGCGCATGTGCGCACATGCTGTTTTGCTTTCCTGTTTGTGTGCACGTATAGGCTAGAGGTCAAGTTCTAAGTATTTCCCCCTTTTCACTCTACACTTCACTTTTTGAGGCAGGGACTCCCGCTGAGCCTCGAGTTTGTTGTTGCAGGGATAGCAGCTGGTCACTGAGGTCTTCAATCCTGCAAGCTTTACCCATTCTACCCACCCACCCCCATGCACCCCCACCCCCACCCCCACCCCCGTGCTGGGATTACAGGCATACACTGCCATCCTTCTTGGCTTTTTCACAAGGCTGCTGGGAACCTAAACTCAGGCCCTTGTGCTTGCACAACAAGCCCTTTACACACTGAGCCATCTCCCCAGCCCATCGTGTTTATCTTTGGATTTCTTGACGTCCTGAAGGCTGCATTGCAAAGTGGAACAGACGCATCCTGGAATAGATCTGGGGCTCACTCCTCTGACCTTAGCTCTGCCTGCACAGCCAGAATTTGAGGTTCTCTGTAACACTGACCTCTTCTCAGCGTGCTCGAATCACTTCAAGCCCTCCGTCTCATGCCTGGCACGCCATAGCTACTCTATAAGTGACACCGTCTCAGCTGTCGCCATTCTTGCCTATTGGTTATTGAAAAACTAACAGAGGACAGATCCCCAGCGCCTTGCATATATTAGTTCATTTAATATCTGCCCTTGAGGGAGGAAATCCCCCTCAGGCACAGTCATAGGGGAGGGGAGTAAGGGGAAAATGGGAGGGAGGGAAGAATGGGAAGATGCAGGGATGGGATAACCATTGAGATGTAACAAGAATAAATTAATAAAAAAATTTAAAAAATTGGAGCTCAAAAATAAAAATAAAAATAAAAATTCAATTGAATACTCAAAAAAAATTCAATTGAATTCTCAAAAAATAAAAATAAAAATTCAATTGAATTCTCAAAAAAAAAATAATTCCTTGAGTGTACTACTGCACCCCAACTTTGCACAAGACTAATGTGCTGAGGCTGTGTTGGGTAAGCATGGTGATTTCTTCTATTAAAAACAAAAACAAAAACAAAAAAACCCAAAACAATGACAACAAAAACAAAAAGCCAATACTTTGCTAGACTGAAGAAGTGTTCAGTGGTGCAATCAAGAAGGTATGACCCTGACTTCTCAGGCTTTCAACCTGTCCCCAGCCCTGGCCGTGTTCTGTCACTTCCCTATGTGTTCTTGAACATGCTGGGCAATCATCGGGAAGAGATTTGCTCTTTCTGGAAGCTTGTGGGAAGGCACCAAGAGAGACATTCTATGGCCCCATCAAAGTAAAATGTTTGTGGGCTGGGGAGTTGAAGGTGCTTTGCTGCATAGCCCCGAGGCATCTGGTTTCTGATCCCTACAATTTAAGGTAAGAAACTATACACAGTAACACAGGCGTCACTAACCCCTGTTTCCGCTGGAAATGGGAGGCAGAGATAGGAGAAGCCAAAAGCTCTTGGGCGGTTAAGCCCATTTATAGGACTGTAAAGAGAGCCTGCCTTGAACAACATGGAAAGAGAGGACCCACACTTAAGGGTGTGCTTTCACCTCCATGCAGGCACATACCTGTACATGAACATGCAGACACATATACACACTCTCAAATAAACTGAAATAAAAGAATTTTCTAGAATTCTCCCTTATCAAGGCCATCTAAGTAGCCACAGACTAAAAAAGGGTCATAGGCAGTGCCATAATAGAATCCTTTTCCATGGAACTGTTCTTAAAATAATTAATATATTCTGAGGTTGAAGATTAATAAAGCACTTATGCATACATGCACTCACATAGGACACACAAACATGCACACAGATGCACTTACATGTACATACACACTACACACTCACATAAGACACACAAACATGCACATAGATGCCCTTATATGCACACACACTCATATATTCATATAGGACACACAAACTTGTACACTGATGCCCTTACATGCACACACACTTACATAGGACACGCAGACATGCACACAGATGCACTTACATGCACATGCTGGTGCACTGGTTAATCTCAATTGTTATCCTGATGAGATCTCAAATCACCTCTAGGCATGTCTGTGGTGGATTCTCTGTGGTTGACTGACGGGGGGAAGACCTGCCGCCATTTCCCTAGCTGAGATCTGTTAAACATGACTGTGGATGTGATGTGGCCTGCTGCCTTCACTTCCCTGCCATCTTGAACCATGAGCCAAAACAGGCCCTTTCTCCCTTGAGTTGCTTTGGTTAGGATATTTTATCACAGCAACAGGAGAAGACACCAAGACATCTGGCTTTGCCCCATTAGGTTTAAACTTCTTATCTCTCTGAACTTGAGATCCAAGTAATTCATAGCCCAATTGGATTTTATAGTTTGTTTATGTTGATTCTGATTACAGAATAAATGACTACCTGAAATATATTTTTAAAAAATCTAATGAAAAACCAGGCATCAATCAAGACCATCTATGGATAAATACTTTAAGCATCTATACTTAGAAACACATGTGGTATTCAGAAGTAGATCTAAAAAGACTTATGTAATGTGTTTTAATCAAATCTTGAAGAGAAATTGACCAATAAATCAAATCTTGCAAAGAAATTGACCAATAAATCAAATTTGGAAAGAAAGTGACAGATAAATCAAGGCTAAAAAGGAAAACAGCCTGTATATCAAGCTATGATATGTTTATTCAAGCAACTGATTATATTAAAGCAACTGAATGTAGTTTTCTGTGAACCTCTTTCTTTGCTGAGTTCAAAGTATTAAGAAAACATTTAGGGAGAAAAAAATTAATATTGTATATGGCTTTGTTTCTTCTGGTTCTGGCTCACTCTCACTGCTTCTTTTTTCCCATAAACCACACACACACACACACACACACACACACACACACACACACTTTTTAAACCGAAATGTATGATGTAGTTGGGATGAGAGAGATGGGAAGGAGGCTGGTGTGCCCACCCACCATCCTGGGCTCACTTTTATGTCATTTCTGAGATTCCTGCAGTATATGTAGCTTCCCCTGTAACCCAGGCCTGTCAGACTCCAGCCATGGACTGTCTTGCCATCCAAAATCCTTCAGATGAGTCTTAACTTCTCACAGGGAATGAAGGCAAATGACATCACAAAAGAGCCAGCTTAAGTAGGCCTTAACATTAGTTGTTTAGCATTTACCAGGGAGGTATGTACAAATGTATTTTTAAGATCAGCTGTACTGTATTTATGCATAGGTATCTAAATGTGGACGCACTGATGGACCTGGCATTCACTAAATATTGAGATGAACCTTTAATGAGACCACGATGTGTGCATATTGGTGAATAAATATAAAGGACTGTGTGTGTGTGTGTGTGTGTGTGTGTGTGTGTGTGTGTGTAGGGGTATATATATGTATGTAGGGTAAGTAGGTGTACATCTTTGGGAGCTGAGAATGTTTTACCAGGCATTCCTTCTACAATCCCTGCATCTCCTGTTTTCATTCATGATGCCAGATGTATGTCATTTCAGAAAGAAACTTTCCAAGACGGCTCCTCTTCAATTGTGCTCATGTCATGTCACCATGCCATCAATAAGAGCAGTACTTCCCAACAGAGACACACATTAAAATTTTCTGCGTTATTATGGTGTCCCAGCAAATGGCCACCATATTTAGATTCCTCTGTACGCAATTTGAAGTTCATGAGTATGCCACTGAAATTCATCCTACTTACCTACCTACCATAAATCCTGTAATACTAAGAACTGCTCTTTGTTAGGGTTAACTCTTTGGGTGCCTTTTCTCTCTGGTCTATACACAAGCCCCTGTGGCAAGTATGTGAGGTATTTTGTCCATTTCACAGAAAGGAAAACTGATGCAGAAAGAGAAAGTGGCTTGCCCTAGGTCACACAGCAGCTGGTGGACAGAAAAGACAAATTGTGGTGTGTGTGCTTTGAACTGAGATCTTTGACCCTTTCCATGTCCACTAGCATGGACTGGTTGCTAAACCTCTGACCATGTTGGTGCAAATCTTCACAGGGAGCGATAAATTGCTTGCCTTATTCTTGAGCAGAGGCTTCTCTACCTGAAGCCATGAAATAAAAGTGAAAGTTGATGGCCAACTCCAGCCTTCTAAGAACTACATCCAGGGTCCAGTGCTCTAAGTTAAACCAAGTGCCTTGTCTTAATGAACTTGATGAACACACTGTCTTATGTGAACTTGAATCATTTAATTTGTTGACATTTCCATAAGAATAAGCTGTTATAAGCACTGAAATCATCTTATTACTTCTTTTATTTTTTTTAAAGCATATTAAAACCTTTTAGTTTCTCTTCCATTCCATGATACCCTATTCCTGATAGGAAATGACATACATCAGTGTGCCTGACTGGAAAGCTCATTTTTAAGCATAGCTTCAGGAGTAATTTAAAAACCGTTTTCTCAGCGATTCTGATTTTAATTACGATTACCAAGAAACAGAATTCAAAATAAGATGAGTTGTCTTATAATATGAACAAATAATTACACTCATAAAAGTAGGCTTTGTCAAATGTTGGTGAAAGTGTAGGGGAAAGAAGAACTTGTAAACTGCTGGTGGATATTTTACTTTGTGCAGGCACCAGGCAAATGAAAATAGACTTTACTAAAAACTGTAATTATCATATGACCTATCTATACCACCCTTGGATATACATACTCCAAGCCTTTAAATCAATGTACTAGAGAGACACTTGCACACCCAATGTCAATCCTACACTATTCACCATAACAAGGAAACAAATAACCAAGGTAGGATATAGGTAGCAGTTTTCTTATAAATGGTGTCTCACTGTGCATCCCACGCTGGTCATGGACTCGTGATCCTCCTGCTTCCATACGTGGAATGCTGGCCTGACAGATGTGTGTCCCAACACCTGACTTAACTACATATTTTTGTCATTTAACCAGTGTGGTGTTTTTATACAAGAAATGCTGTCCATATGCTCATGTGCTTGAACACTTGGTCCCTAGTTGGTGACACTGTCTAAGGGATTATGGAGTTTTCAGGAGGTGAAGATAATGATGGATAAAGTATGTCACTGGGGGAAGGATTTGAACGTTTATAGCCTTGCCCCATTGCTTCTAGTATACGGATGGAGATGTGGTTGCAGACCTTCCTGCTCTGTCCACCATTTGCTCTCACGCCTCCTATGTATAATGTACTCTGATGCCTTGGAAGGGAATACCAAAATAAATACTTTCTTCCTTAAGTTGCCTTAGGTCATCACGTTTATCACACCAACAAAAAGGAACTGATAAAGCCAGTGAGATTAAGTTTTAGCATTCATATAATCTTGCTTAACCATTTGATAGTAACAACATAACAGCCACTTTAATTAGCTTTCTCAATAGAATGGTATTTTTATTTTGTACTATTCATTTTTAATTGACAAAGACTTCCATGCGTTTGTAGGGTATAAGATAACGTTGTACTACCTGTTTGCATTATGAAATGGCTGAACAGAGCTAATGGACAACAATGTCCTCACATGATTATCACGGGATTCTGGAGACAACACTTAAATTCCAAATTTCAAGTATATAATTAATTGCTTTTAACTATAGATACCATGTTGTGATTCAGTTTTTTTTTTAACTTATTCCTACTGTCTTACCAGGGCTTTGTGTCTCTGACCACTGTCTTCCTCCTTCCCCCATCCCCAGCACTGGGGCCCTGGTAGCTACCACTCTGTTCTCTGTTTTAATATGTGTACCTGATTTTAACAGGATTATTCAGGAAATGTGTCGCCCACCCCCTCGGTGAATTGTGAAAATGTGGAAGTCTGCTTTCATGAGCCTGTAGCTGGTTAAGCCAGAGTCCCACACTTAGCTTACTACTCCATTGTCCCCTACTTAAAATTCTGGGTGCTCATGTGTTGTCATTTTGCATAGGGGCATCTCAAAATAAAAGCAAAGCAAAGCGAAATGCTCCATGTCTGCCTTCCCCTCCTACCTCCTGTGGTACTTAACGTCGATTATCAACTTCATGGGATCTAGAACAGGCTAAGTGGCAAATCTCTGGGCACACCCAGGAAGGAAGTTTCTATATTGGATTAAGTTTGGGAAGACCCACCCTAACTGTGATAGTTTGAAGGCTCATGGGGAGTGGCATAATTTGAAAGGGTACTGATATGTGGCCTTATCAGAGGAAGTGTGTCACTGGGGGGTGGGCTTTGAGATTTCAGAAGCTGAAGCCATGCCCAGTGGCTCAATAGCTCTTCCTGCTGCATGCTGATCCTGCTGTAGAACTCTCAAGTCCTTCTCTAGCACCATGGCTGCCTCCGTGCTTCCTGCTATGAACATGGACTAAACCTCTGAAGCTGTAAGCCAGCCCCAGTTAAATGTGTTCTTTTGTAAGCGTTGCTGTGGCCAGGGTGTCTCTTCACAGTAATAGGATACTACGTAAGACATTGCAAGTGTCGCCATGCCATGACCTAGGGTTCCAGACTCAATGAAACGGAAGAAGTCACCTGAGTACCCGCATTTACCTCTCTCTGCTTCCTGACTGTGTGTGCCATGTAATCAGCTGCCCCATGTCCTGCACCATAGTATCCCATGCTGTGATGGGCCACATACATGTATCTTCCTTAAGTTTGATTTGTCAGCCGATGAAGTCCAAAGCTGCACCTAGTATTCTGGTAGTTTTGTTGTTGTTGTTGTTGTTGTTGTTGTTGTTTTTTGTTTTTTTAATAATGACTGTCCTGTCCTTTCTCTGCCAGCTTGCTTTTTCTTCCTTGTGCCACTTAAGGGTGAATTTTAAGGCCTTAGAGAGAAGAATAGAAAAACATCTTTTTAATATTCTGAGAGGTTTGAAGGAAAGCAAACAGAAGGCCTGCATGCTAAGTGGCCCCTTGGGGAGCAGTACAGGACTGTGGCCTACTCTGAGGGAGCCAGAGGTCTCTAGCCTAAGATGGTTTGGATCTGTACAGAACAAAGGAAGCCTTTGTGAGGCTCATCTCTGCCAGGGAAGGATACAAAAACTACTGTGAGAGTATCAGCCCACCAATGCCAGAGGTTAGCACCTCTTTCTGTGGTCTCACATTGGCCATTCTGCAGACACAATAACTATAACAAACATACATGCAAATGTAACTAAAATACAGTATCAATGCATAGAATGAAATAGGATTTTAGTAATTTTCCTTTATTATTGTTGTTGATTCCTTTTCATTGAAAATGAAGTAGTGGACTGTCATTGAGGTTTGAAATGACTCCGAATCCCTTGATGTCTAAATAGGGACTCTCTCTCTCTTTCTTTTGTGGTGGAATAGTCTAGATCTGTGCTGCTGAATGCAGAGGCTCTCAGATCCCTGAAGGTTCTGCACTTGAACTGTAGCTAGTGTGACAGAGGAAAAAAATGCCAACTTGTATATTATTTTAATGGATTTAAATTTTAATACTAGTGTCTAGTTAGCTCCAACTATATGAATTACAACCACTCTAAGCAGTACTTATTTTTTGGGATTTATTGGTGTGTATGTGTGTATATATGCTTGTGTGTGTACATGTGTGTGTACGTGTGTGTGTGTGTGTGTGTGTGTGTGTGTGTGTGTATGTGAGTGCAGTGCCTGAGGAGGTCAGAAGGGGGCAGCACACATCAGATCCCTTAGAGCTAGAGTTATAGGTATTTGTGAGCTGCCTGATGAAGGTCCTGGAATCTGAGCTCATGACGGAACAGCAAGTATTTTTAACTGCTGAACCATCTCTCAGCCTCTAAATAGTTCTGTCCTTATTTGTGTGCCCACTTTGCTCATCTTTATCTACTTTTGTTGTATGTTCTGTTGGGGATTAAACTTAGAACCATATACATGTCAGGCAATGGCTTTACCCTGGACCTATGTTTCCAGCCCTTAATGTCTATTTCTTAAGAGTTAACATAAACTTTGTGTATCTTTTAGTCTAAGATTCTATGTTCACTATCTTGGCTGACTATTTGGCACAGAGGAAAATGGAGCCTGGAAATTGTTTGTCTATAAATCTAACACTGGAATATGACCAAAGTGGAGTATTGTATAGCATAATCAAGAAGATGGGCAGATAGGCTATGGACCACTCCTGAGTGGCTGTGTTTCTTTTCCTGCCTATAGAATATGATTAAAAGATGGATGAAATAACAAGTCAGGGGGTGTTCATCTTGAGAACACCCAAACATCTTCAGAGCGTTGTTTCATCCTAGCCTTAAGCATCTGTCTAAGAGGCTCAAAGCTTTCAGTGACAACATCATTTCCCTAATGGACATGAGATAAGCCAAAAGGGCCACAGTACCTGCATGTTACAGGACTAGAGTTGGGCCCCAGTACTTAATGGCTCCGAGGCTGCCCTTTCTTCCCCTGGCCTGCCTGCCTCTAAAATGCTGAGGGATGATATCGTCAGACACAAGAGGTCCTGAGCAGGGGCAAACTCTGTCTTTTCTCTTATCAAATGCCTGAGAACTGCCTGTTATGTTACCGAGGCTCGTGATATCAGCTCCTGAAAAACACAGTCTAGCAAAATACAAAGTTTACGTGGTTGTCCTCCTTAAAAAAAAATCCTAGAAATTTCACTGAGTTTCATTGTTTCTGTTGCTGGGAATGTGATGGGTGGGAAACACAACTGCACAGACACACACAGAACACAGCTATGCCGCGCAGCGGCAGTCTCTTTGCTATCACGGGGCAGGATTGCCTGGCTTAGAACATACAGGCCGCCTAGAGACTTCCTTCTTAGAAATCAGTTACCTTGAAACTTCTTTGTTCAAGTCTATCTCGATGTACTTGCCGTGGTCCCCAAAGAGTGACCAAGGCCACCCAAAGGGGAAGGAAACTCACCCCTCCCAGCCCAGGAAGCCTAGTTTGCCGCCAGAGCACAGGCCCCAGAAAGTCTGAGCTTGCAAGATCCTTCAGGCCTGGACAGCTTTGCTAAGGTCATCAGATCTGTTTCTATATGTGAGCACGTTTGGGGTTGGAGGGGAAGGAAGAGCAGTTCCCCCTTCTCTGGGTGCTTCCCTTTGTTATCCAGGGCCTTGAGAGGGCTGTGTGGGTGGGGAGGGATGGCTTGGAATCCCACTTCTGGCCTGGTGCCTGGGGGCCCCAGCAACGGATTTTCTTCAGAGACACCAGGCTGGAAGGTGGCCTTGACCCTATCTAATCCTCCGAGCATTCCACTCACCATGTAGCCAATTCCAAAAATAGCATGCGCTAGGGGGCCTTAGGGGCACCAGGCCCATCTAGGGTGTTGGCCTTCAGGCCCCGGAGCCACCTTCCTGTTTGCCTTTGTTTCTCCTCACTTTCCCCTGCTGCCATTTGCTCCTCTCTCTCTTCAGGGCCATCTCTGTGCGGTTTGCTTCCCAGAGTCCAGTGTACCATGACCCCAGCCATTTTCCATGTCCATTCCTGATGGAGGAGATTGTCACCAATGACTGCAGTACTTAAAGATAGGAGGATCAGGGAGAATCGACCCAGCATCTAAACCATCTCCTCCCAGTAGAAAACTGAGTGAGTGCCAGAGTCCAGATCTCCTCTTTAACCCTTTCAAACACTGACAGCTAAGCTCACATTGGGGACGCTGGTTAAAAAAAAAAAAAAGAAAGAAAGAAAAAAAAATCTGGATCAGGGCCTCCCTCTCCCCCAGCTCTGTGATCTCATAGGAATCACTTCATGCTTCTTGCCTTTTCCCCTCCTTTTTTAAAGGAGAACAACGCTTGGGTTCTCCTGTGTGTACAGTGAGTCTCAACCTGGGCTTTGCAGACTCCTCCATCAGACCCTCGGTACTATCTCCCTACTCAACAAGGGGTGGAGTCACACAGTCTATCTTCAGAGTCTCAAAGCTTAGGAGAGAGTTCTTGAGACAATGAGAGAGAACCATTCAAGCTATGGTGATCCCCCAGGTCTGGGATGTATCAGGGTTGTGAATGCCTGTGAGCTGCCAGGAGGACAAAAGAAGTTAGCAACAGGCCCTGTGGTGATAGGAAAATAAAAATGTAGCAATGGTAAAGGTAAAGGTGGCCATGATAGTTTATTTTAGCACCAATGGTAATGGTGTCATAGATGCTAATAATAATAGTAGTAGCAACAATAGCAATACTACTGGAGCCAATACAGTGCTAAAGATGAGAGTGGCAGTGAGAACCAGCTATAGTAGTATCAGCAGTATAAGAGATCAGTGACTACTCTCTGGCAGATGCTGACCAACCCTTTCATGGACCATTTCCCTTCCTCTTCCGTCTCATTGGCTCTTCACAAGATCATGCCTCCACCTCAGGGATACCCAATGCGAAGCAGACATCCTCTGTGAGTTCACGGTGGGCAACAGGCATCTGTGAAAAGTACGCAGTGGCGTAAGATGCCAGTGGGAGAAAGGGTGGCCTAATTATCCAGCCAAGCTTCTCAGGAGCTGGCTGGGGAGTCTTTGATGTATAGGATGGCCTTGTGTTTCAGAGCAGCGATGGTGCTTCCAGGCTTGGGGGGCTGACAGATTGCTGTCAGCGTGGTCATGTTCTCACAAGCTGTCGGTGGGCAGGGAGGCCAGGTTATAGAGTATTTAAGGCAATGGAACTACTATATACTGGCACCCCTCAACTCTTGTACCCCTCCACCCCCCCCCCCCCCGTGATCTGCATGTGTCTTAGGTGTGATATGGTGGCGACCTTCTACTCGGTGCCTCTGCACCAGTGACCTTTACATTTCTGGGACCAAATACCTGATACAAGTAACTTAAAGGGCAAAAGACTTATTTTGGTTCATAATTTATGGGATACAGTCTGCCTTGGTGGGGGGAAAAGCATGACATGAGGAGCAGTGTACGGCCTCAGCGGCAGGGGCAGGAGGAGCCGGTCACATCTTAGCAGCTGATGAGGAAGTGGACAGCTTGGCATGAAATAGAAGCTGAGCTAAGTTATAACCTTCTAAGGCCTTCCTTCAGTGACCCATCTCCACCAGCTATTCCTCCTACCCCCTGCCAAAGGGTCTGTGACCTCCCCAAACACCACCACTGAGAAAGGAGCAAGCGTTCAAACACACAAGCCTGAGGCAAGGACATCTTGTCCATTCTGGCCACAGTAAGCGTCAAAGCCTGGTTGTCCCAGCTTATTCCTAACCATCGTCTTGTGGTGGCCTGGTGCTGCGAGAGCTCCCTGAAGGTGCCTGGCCATTCATTTTGGACCTGCAGGATTTCAGGTCCCAGCTGTAGCCTCTTGCGATGGGAGCTTCTTCCAGAGGTAAGGCCCAGCATATACACATCTCATCTCATGTGCTTAACAAGAATTTTATGGAAAGGGAGATGGGCCAGTGGCTAAGTGCTTGCTGGGTAAACATGAAAGCTGGAGTTAAGAACCTTACAACCCACATAAATGCTGAGTGGCTACACAGCCTCACCTGTATTTCCAGCCTTAGAAGGCCGAGACTGGGAATCTCCAGAATAAGCTAGCTGACAAGACTAGCCACATTGTTGATCTCTAGCTTTGTGTCCCATTGAATACTGTAATGATGACATAATGGGAGAGGACAACACCTGATATCAGCCTTGGGCCTCCATGTGCACACACATGCGCACGCGTGCATGCACACACGCACGCACACGCACGCGCGCACACACTAAAATATGTATATAATATATAAATACTATAGTATATTTCTTAGTGACAAGAACAAGAAGAGAAGCTTAGATCTGTGCATATTCAGAATTCATCCTTCCTTCCGTTAGTGAACACGAGTCGGATCGATTTTCCACATCCTGGAGAGAGTGTTCCGTGATTGTGATCACATAATATGCGTAGTTACAACAACTGTATTTACCCCTAAGTATTAAACTATGTTCAGTTATCTGGGGCCAAAATACACTTAAACATTGCAGATTGCTGGATTATACTGTGTAAATGAAACAACTTAGCCATCAGGTTGTTATTGATGTCCATACTATGTTCGTGTTTTCCGTTACAACTCTCTCTCTCTCTCTCTCTCTCTCTCTCTCTCTCTCTCTCTCTCTCTCTCTCTCTCTCTGGGACCTCTTTACACTTGAATCTGAGCCTCTGGTTATGTCTTCAGTATGAGTTCTAACATACTCAGTTATTTACAACAATGTAATTTTAAAATTCAACACATGAAGTAAAATGGCTTTTCAAAAACAGTCAATCAGTTTATCTTGTGGCAAATCCTGTACAAGACAATCATGTTTAGAGTATCAGAACTATTCATTTCATACAACTTTGGTAGTCGAGTGAAGTGGCATCTCACTGTTTCATTGAACACCACTGCACACAATGAACATGTTCCTGTCTGTGATTATTTTCATTTCCCCGCCTATGGATAGCCTGTTCTTACCTTCTGTTAAAAATCCAGGATTGTTGATTTCTCACAGCTCTTTATATAGCTTGTGTTAAACTGTGTTCCAGTCATCTCTTTTAATTCTACTTATATTTTAACATGTGTGCCATTTAGTTTGTTAATGAAGTGTATTTGAGTGAAACATTTTTGTTTGTGCACTTTGTGTATTGTGCTTCTACCAAGTTTTCTGGTACTTACATTAATTCTTCACCCATACTTTTCCCACTTAAATTATTTTCTAAATTACGTTTTTCAACTTCAGTGGTGAGGGGGCATGCTGAGAAGAGCATGTGGAGTTAGAGGTCAGCTTTCAGGAGTTGGTCCTCTCCTTTTACCATATGGGTCCTGCAATCAAACTCAGCTTATCAGGCTTGGTGGCAAGTTTTTATACCCACAAAGCCATGTCACCCACCCTAAATTATTTTTTTATATCTGATTTTTAAATCTTCAATATATTTATGATTCCCTTTCTTATATAGTGTGAGAAGCTATATTTATTTTTATAATCAATAATAATTTTTCTAACACCCTGTCCTAAAAACCTGCCTTTTTCCTGTGATTGTGATATTTATTTAGCCTAGGTTTTACACACACACACACACACACACACACACACACACACACACACCTGTTTGAAGCACACCTCACCTTCTTGATGTATGCATTTTTCAATTCTTGTAGTTAAATAGAACTCTGCAACTGAAGTTGTATGAACAATTTTGTATCTGTTAAAGCAATTATCCTGTTTTGCTTTTCCATTTAAGAGGAAAGGGTTGAGGATGTAAGTTGGTTGGTAGAGTGCTTACCCAACATTCACGAAGCCCTGAGTTTAATCCCCAGTAGATTCCCAATACCACATAAAGAGGGTATGGGTGTGCTTGTCGGCAATCCCAGTATGTCCTGGAGTCAGGAAATCAAGAGTTCCAGGTCATCCTTGATTGCATAGTAAATTTAAGATCATCTTGAACTTCAGAAGGCTGTGTCTCACAAAATCCTTAGATAAGCAGGTAGGTAGATAACCTATAAGTAATTACATAGAAAATAGATAGTTTAGATGATATATATATGGCAAATAAACAGATTGATAATAAACAGACATTATCAATAAATATAGATGATAGATAATACACAGAAAGATAAATAAGCAGATAGCAGAAGGATAGATGATACTTGGACAGACTTTGCTTTTTCTTCTCTCAATACAGTTTGCACAACAGAATGTTCATTTGGCAGCTAAAATGACAGAGTACACACTTAGGGGCTAGAACGACAAGATGTAAATTCAGTTTGTGAACTGTAGGGCTGAGACCCCGGCTGCTCATCTGTGAAATGGGGTGAAAGGGTATGGTAAATCCTCAGCACGTGGATGCCACAGGACTCCATCAAACCAGGAGCTCTAGGCAGAATTGCAGTCAGTGCTCAGCCAATGGCGATTGGCCATTCTGAGGTTCCCGGGTTTCACGTTCCTTCCCTGACCTCATCTGGTAGGTAAAGAGATGCCAGCTGTCTCTCTGGCACCCAGGGCACCTGGGTTTGAATTCTGCTGTTTGGACATTTCAAGGCAGCAGATCTCATGGCATCCTAACAATTTCTAGGAGCCATCTGTTCTCAAGTTCATGTGCAGCAAACAGCAACCTGTTCCCACTTGGAAGACTGATGTGTTCAATAGAGAAAAACAGGGTGGAAGCCAGAGAAACCTACTTCCATGGTCAGCTTTGATGGGGGGAGGGTGGAAGACTGTTGATTTTGGCCTTGAAGGTCAGCTCCCCTGTCCCATTGTTGTGTGACTTTAGCATTTGATTTAACTCCACTGCCTACTGTTTATCTGTCTGTCTGTCTGTCTCATTTATCTTTTTGTCCATGTATTCATGCATCTATCTATCAGTCCTTCCGTCTATCCATCCATCCATCCATCCATCCATCCATCCATCCATCCAGACATTTAACTCATCCCTGAAGCGAGCCTTGCAGTAATGCTTTCCCCTTGGAACATTTGTGAGAAGAATGTATAAGACTCTTATGGGAACATGTACTATAGCAAATACTGATGGATTTTAGAGGCTGCTGTTGCTGTTGTTATCAGGAATCATATATATATATATGGATGTGTTTTTGCAGAGCAGCCTCAGTGGGAATTCAACACAGTAAAGTTGAAACAATGTATCCAAGTGTGATTCTGTGCTAACTCAAAGCAGGTTTGCGCTGTGAATGAGTTCACCAAAGGACTTATGGGCCATTCAGTAAGTGGCAGTAATTTGGTAAGTTGAGCAAAAAGCACATCCCAGGATTTTAGAGATGTTCAGAGATTGTCAACTTCTTGTCATACACACACACACACACACACACACACACCTCTTGTGCAGTTGCTTGGTGATGGATCCAAGTCTGAAGCACATCAAAGTGCTTTCTGCATACATCCGTTCTGAGGTTTGAGCCTTTTGTGTTTTTAAGGGCAGAAACTGGCAGTGAATTCCATCTTCTCAAATTTTATAGACACTGTGGGGACCAAAGTTCTGTAAAGAGTGAGTTGACCACTCAAGAGCCCTACCTAATAGCATTGTTTTGTGAAAGGCATAGGAGCAGGGAGTCTCGTACCCACCTATCATGTCATTTTCTGTCCTTCTTTTCTTGTCTCTTCTATGTTTATCTTCTGTCTACATGTCTATCTATTGCTGGCCTGGCTGTCTGTTTCTCCTATACTGCCTAGTTTTAAGTCAACTTGACACAAGCTAGTCATTTGAGAAGAAACTTCAATTGAGAAAATGCCCCCACTAGACTGGCCAGTATGTCAATAAGCCTGAATGCATTTTGTTGACTGGTGAATGACATGGGGAAGTCCAACACCTTGTGTGAGGCAGGTGCTACCCCTAAGCCCTGAGTAGTATAAGAGAGCAGGCTGAGCAAGGCAGTAGACAGTGTTCTTCCTTGGCCTCTGCATCAGTTCCTGCCTCGAATTTCTGCCTTGACCTCTCTGGAGGATATACTACAATGTGTAAGATGAAATAAGCCCTTTCCTCCCCAAGTTGATTTTGACCATGGTGTCTTATCATAGTAATAGAAATCCTAATCAAGATACTTTCTTCCTGCTAATTGTTTATTTTTCCATTACCTGTTTATATCTATCACCCACCTGCCATTTATTTATTCTTCTACATCTATCTATCCAGTTATCTATCATTGATCTATTATCAATCAATCTATTCATCTATCCACCTCTCTACCATTTGTTATCAATCTGTTCAGCATTTACCTGTGTCTGACACTATCATCTGTCTTGCTATCTGCTTATTTATCATTGATCTAAATATCAACATATATTATCTATTTATTTACTTGTTCTTTGTACATCATCTACCTATCATTATATGTATCTACCCATCATTCATTTATTCAGTATTTACTGATTGAACACCAGTTATCTGCCCAACATACAGAACTCAGAGGTGATTTGAATATAGTCTTGATTCTGAAAATGCTGCCCACAGTGAGAGATCTACACGTGGAATTGTGAATGTGTCTGTTATTCTATACTTACCATTAACAAATGGCTTCAATTCTTTTTTATTATTCTTACTGGTTACTTTTGATAATGCTGTTTCTCTCTCTCTCTCTCTCTCTCTCTCTCTCTCTCTCTCTCTCCTTCATTTTCCTTCTACTTCTTTATTATCCTCTTTCCCCCTTCTTCATTCCCTCTTCTCTATCATAAAGAGAAAGAGGGATGGGAGAGATAGCTCAGCAGTTAAAAGCACCCACTATTCTTGCAAAGGACCAGGTTCAGTGCACTGACGTCTTATAAGCTCCTATAACTCCAGATGCAGAGGACTTGATGCCTTCTTCTGGCCTCCAAGGCTCTAGCATACCCATGGCACATACACACTCATGCAGGCACACACATACATACAAAAGTAATAAATATATCTTTAGAAAGAGCAAGATGAAAATTTTCTGTAAGGTTGACATGGTTGTGAATGACCAACAGACCGTATTGAGATTGAGGGCAATATGCTTGAATATAAGGACATATTTTAGAATCAACTCACTTTTTTTGTTTGCTTGTATAAAATAAAGAATAGGAAAGATTTCTGAGAGCCCTGTATGATCACCTCTTCATTAGGAAACACAATAGAAACACAAACTATTGCTCTGCCCCCATTGTAAGGAATATATACCTGGGATAAGGAGATATCTCAGTGAGTAAAATGTTTGATGTGTGAGTGTGAGAAACTGAGTTCAGAGCTCCAAAACCCAGGTTACAAAAGCTGGTCAAAGGGGCCTATGCCTACATTGCTAGAGCAGAGGGGTGGGACAGAGGCAGGAGGACCCCAGGGCCTTACTGGCCTGCCAACCTGGTCAAAATTCCGAGTTCCAAGTTCAGTGAGGGATGCTGTCTCATAAAATAAGATGGAGAATAGTGTGGGAAGGCACTATATTGTTCTCTGTCTGGCCTCTGTGCATGAATACATGGTTATGCACACAGGCCCATGTGTGTGCGCACATACAAGCCACAAACACACAAGTTAAAAAAATACATAGAAACAGATAACTCTTCTAGTGACAAAAATCACAGTCCTTTGAGATCTAGATAAATGATTCTCTAGCTAATATTCTTGGTCCCTGACTTCAGTCCAACTTTTATACAAAAGAGCCAGAGGAGACAAAGATAAATATAGAGAGAAAAGAGAGAAATGAAGACACTAAGTTATCCCAAAGGGCATTCCTGTATTAGTCATCTTATAAAAATTATATGTACCACAGAATATCTATTTTTAGAGGCCAGGAGGTTATGTGAAGCAGTTCAGATGTCGGCAAAGACCCACAGGCCAGCTCCCAGCAATGATATTGGATATTTGGGTATTTGTTTGCTTTATTTTAACTGTGCATGTCTGGTACTGACCACACGGACATGTTGGCCACTTGGGCATGGTGTGACGGGACCTTTTTGCTTCTTCAAAGACATCTGAGGCTCTAAGTCATTCTTATGCGTTATTTTTGTTTACTGTCTAGGCCTGGCACTGCACACTGCGCAAGTGCACACACACACACACACACACACACACACACACACACAGAGAGAGAGAGAGAGAGAGAGAGAGAGAGAGAGAGAGAGAGAGAGAGAGAGAGAGAGAGATTAGTTCACTTTATACATTTTGTACTTCCATTCTGGAGAGATGCAGATGCTCTTGACTATTATACAATAAGAGTGTAACTATGGGACTGGAGAGACAGTGTAATGGGTAAAAGTGTTTCTTGCTCTTGCAGTGAAGCCAAGTTTGGTTGACAGCTGTAACTCCAGCTTCAGGGAACCTGACACCCTTTTCTGGTCTTCATCAAAACCCACATACTTATGGCATAGATTCACATGCAGGACTCATATGAATAAATAACAATTAAAATAAAATTATTTTTTAAAAGAATTTAATTTCTTAGTTTTGTCTGTTTGCTTCCTTGGTCTTTGTTTTTGTTTTGGGTAGAATATTATGCAGACCAGGATGGCGTGAAAAAACATGGCGAAAGGGGTCTGTTTGTTTCTTTTACCTTGAATTTGATCAGCGCACAGAGGCCACCCTTTCTCACTCACAACTTTTGTCTGATTTCATAGAGACCAGGCCATTTGTTGCTTCTCTTCTGGGTACAGACTTTGCAGAGTACAAAGCAATCAATGACGCAGACAGAAACAAGCCATCTCTGCAATGCAAACCTTTCTCATCAACTGGATATTGTTTTCTCCTTTTCCTTTTTCATTTATCAAAACTCCAATGCAAGTTGGTTTTCAAAGATCAAGCTCTTATGTGCTTGCAAGGCTCCTCTGACAGCTGCGGCACGTCTCAGATGGAATATAGGTACCAGGCAATGGGGAGATGGCAGAAGCTGGGAGGGCTGGCCTCTTGCCTGTCCACTTGCCTCCTCCTTTGGCTATTCTCAGAACAGAGTTTGGACCTCTCCCTACCCAACACTCCAGTGAAGTAACTGGAGAATTGTGTGGTAGTGAGTGCCTGAAATTCCAAGAATTATGAGTTCAAAACTAGCTTGAAATACATAGTAAGAGCCCACCTCAAGCCAAAGAGACAGAAAGCATCCAGGACTCGGAGAGCCAGGTATCGCCAGGACAAGCTTGCCAGACTTAGAAAATACAGTGACAAGAAGCCCAGTTCAGTTTGAGCTTCAGAATACAACAGCTGTATTTTTAGTATAAATAAGATATCACACAATGCTGGGAGCTGCTTAGAGTTTCTTGCCGCTTTTCTGAATCTCAAGGGGCAGGCAACCTACTTTGCCTGACAGCCTAGTGTGACATTCCTTCTTCAGTGGCACTCTGCTAGCTCTGAACCCACCCATGTGCTTTGCCTGGTCATAGAACACTTAGGTGTCAGGTCTGGCCTTCATGTCTCCTACATCACACTGTGTCTTTCTCCCTGTACTTTACAGGGCCTAAAGATGTCTGTTTTAGGAAACACGTTCCTAATTGTTATAAAGAGAAGAGGTACAGAGAACAGGGTCTGCCTTGCCCTAAATCTTCTCCCTGGTTTTGTTTTTTGTTTTTTGGGTTTTTTTGTTTGTTTGTTTGTTTGTTTTTAATTTTCTGAAAACGGGAAAACCTGGATTCTACTCCCAAGAAAAGCCCAGGTCAGTGAAGGAATGTAAAATTTCCACTGCAACAGAAGCAAGACATGGGATGTTTGCCAGCTGCTTCTTGCACTATGCGACCCACGTTGGCTTTGAACTCCTAGGACCTCAGCGTTAACTGCTCCAGTGCTGGGATTACTACCCCACCCCACTCTCCAATTACCTTTCCTGCAATGTGGGGTGGTAAGAGGCCCCAACTCTGTTCTGAGAATAGCTCCTGATCCCCCTGCCTCTGCCTCCCAAGTGCTGGGATTACAGGTGTGCACCACCATGCCCAGCTATCCAATTACTTGAGCAGAGCGTGGAGCTGAAAGAGACTCTGACTCCGTTCTGAGAATAGCCCGTGCGTGTTTCATCCTCCTGACCCTGCAGACACTCGGTGTGGCAGAGGGCTGAGAAACCCAGCACTTCGAGTGGTGTGACTTTACCAAAATCTTCTTGGCAAAGTGGGCCCACAGCTTGTCCAGGTTTCTCATCCTCTGACACCTCCTTCACCTCCCTCTCCTTGCCATCTCCCTAATAGACAGACACATGTTTGATTCAAGTATCTTTTCTAGTCACAGAGAATGGGCTGAAGGGAAATCAATGACCATTTCTCCTGTAGTTCCGCGTGTTGGGCATAGTGATGGGAGGAAACTGTGAGAGCCTCAAAAGGAGCCAGTGAGCCACAATTCACCAGTAATTCATTTTGTTAAAACAGTGGAGAAAGTTGGCAAAACTCAGGTAATCAGAGGCAAAAATAACAGTCCCTCATTTCTTTCACATTGGGAAAAACCTTGATAGACAGTTGGACCACCTTTGTTCTATTTTTTTTTTTTTGGTTCTATCTATTTTTGCCTCATAAATAAAAATCTCCCCATATTTGTGAATATTATGAAACACATTTTATAGGCTTAATAATATTCTTAAATATCTTAACCTGACTTATTCCATCTAACCTACTACTTGTGCATTATTCTAAATGATTTAGGTGTTTTTTACATAATGAAATTTATGGTCTAAGGAGGTAGCTCAGATGACTGGGTGCTCACCAAGCATGCGCAAAGCCAGAGTGCTCACCGAGCATGAGCAAAGCCAGAGTGTTCACCGAGCATGAGCAAAGCCAGAGTGCTCACCGAGCATGAGCAAAGCCAGAGTGCTCACCGAGCATGAGCAAAGCCAGAGTGCTCACCGAGCATGAGCAAAGCCATGACTTCTGTCTTCAGCACGACATTAATCAGGTGTGGTGATGCATGCCTGTCATCCCAGCATTTGAGAAGAATATCAAGACCAGCCTAAGGCCTATTCTGATGACTTCAAGTGTGTGTGTGTGTGTGTGTGTGTGTGTGTGTGTGTGTGTGTGTGTGTGTGTGTCTGTCTGTCTGTCTGTCTGTCTGTCTGTCTGTCAATGTATCTGTATGTGTGCAGATGCATGCAGAGGACAGATGTTGGCATCAGGGTTCTTCCTCAATTACTTTGCGTTTATTTGCCTGAGACAGGGTATGAACCCGGAGCTCACTGCTTTGGCTTCTCTGACTAGCCAGCTCATCCTGAGATACCCACCTCAGCCTCCCAAGAACTGCAATCGCGAACAGCCTGCCATGCCTGCCTGTCTTTTGTATGAGTTCTGGAGAGCCACATGCCAGTCCTCACACTCAAGGTTGCCTTATATGAGAAATGCGAGTCTTGCGATGTGTCCTCCAGCTAGAAGAAATGTAAAGATCGAAGGACTTTAAAACAAAGTGTTTTGAAGTGTCTTTAAGATTGGGCACTCCATCAATACGTGTCATTGGGTCCCACTTGACACTGTCATCTGAGGCTTTTTTTGTTTAATTGGTTCTAGCTCTTTAAGAGAAGAGTATTTCTCCTGGTGCTTGGAGAACATAACATTCATCATCCCTTGTCTGAAATTAACTTAAAACAACATTTACCAGTGCTCAGACTCCATGCCCCATCGATGCCTTCAGCCAACATTCTTGAAATGTCAGTCCTCCGCTAGATACTTATACATATTTTCCTTCATTTAACCTTTACAGAGCACCCTCTGAGATATTATTAAATTATCATGGCTATTATTATAAATGCTCCTTTTAAAAACATTGATTTGGGAATAATTATAGACTCACAAGAAGTTGTTGAAATGGCACAGGGAGTCTGACTGTGTTTCTCCCAATGTTTCCCCCATAGGGAATTCTTTATTTTGTTTTCCAGTTTTTGTTCTCTCTCTCTCTCTCTCTCTCTCTCTCTCTCTCTGTGCACATATTAATGCAAAAGGGAAGTGAGGCCCAGGACAGCTGTTTTCCAGCTTCTGGTTCATGATGGGTAGTGACTGGTACAAACTCAGTTATTGCAAAATCTAAAGCAAAGCCACTACCTGTGTTTGCCCAGCGGAAGGGGTAGCACAAATTGATGAGAGGCCAGCCGGAGTCTCTCATTCCAGATCCAGCCTTTCCTCCTTAGTCCCACACTGCCTCAGGGTGCTCATGGATGGAGCCGGCCACTAAGTCTTTCAAGTTTGACCTTCAGCTGTGGGAGGAACTTGGCTTGGCTCAATTAAGGACAGGTAAAAACAGAATTAGAAACCCGTGATGGCTCGATGGCTTTTCCATGTCACTCTGGACTGTTCAGGGGAGCCGAGGGGAGATCCTGAGATGCAGAACTCAGGGAAGCCCTAGATGTGGCTGGAGGGAAAATGCATACTGCAAGGCAGGTGCCTCTGAGAAACCCTCATTTTTAAGGACCTCTGAGTAGTTAGTGGCTATGAAAAGAAGAAGAAGAAAAAGAAGAAGTGCAAGATGACTGAGTTCAGTTTCAGAGTCTGGGATTCTTCTGTTGGTAACGTGCAGAATGTGCAGAAGCTCCCACATCTATCCAGGGCTCTGGATAGGAGTTGCAGGCTCACGGCACGCTTCCCTCTCTCTTTTTCCTACCTTCGAATTGATATCTCAAAGCCTTAAGTCAAAGGGCGTTCTTTTAGCGGAACAGGCTATTTTGAGACATGGCTTGACATTCCCTAGGACCAAGGCCTGCTGCAGCGCTACCAAAGCCCCTTCCTGCTGAGTATGGATGTCAGTGTGCAGAGAGAGCCCTGCTTTGCTCAGTCTTGTTTGGCTTGGATGATTTTGCTCAGTTCCTACACAAGCGATAAGGTTTTTTTTTGGGGGGGGGTGGGAGATGGGGGGGCAAAGTTGGTGTTTCTGTTTGTTTGTTTGGTGCCCAAAGCAAGATGATTTGCCGTCCATTGGGACAGCCTCTGTTGACTGTGTGGGTAGTTCACAAAAGCTAGAAACATCCAACCACATGAGCTTGGCTTCCTCCTCCAGGAGCACCGTGCCAGAAGAGCAGAGCACTACATAGTGGAATCACTGAAGAGAAGGGGCAAACACTGCGGGGAGCTTGGAATTGAACCCAGCCATAGAGTTAAAGGGGGCAGAGACCACTGTTTGAATATGAGATCCCTGGCAGCTTGACCTGGAAGCTCAGATGGCATTTCAGTTTCGAAGCCCTTGCCCATCTACTCTATTGGTCTCAGAACAGTGTACGTCACAGGCACCATCTTACCAGGCAGACCCTCTCAGGCAGCTCTTCCAAAACCCTTCAGGTGTTCTCCAAAGGGCTGCGAGATGTCTCATAGATTCCCATCCCCCAAGTTTCTTTGAAAGGCGCCATCAATGACAGTAAGCAAATGAAAGGACCCAATCTGGGCAGAAACATCCCAGAAAGCCCGCTGTAGGAGGACACTAAGAGTTGGCATTGGAAAATGATCTGGGTGTGGATTTGGCCGCCTTTCTTTTCCCTAGCTGAGCTCTGGAACTCTCTTCTGCACCTGCAGGAAGGGAAACACTGCTCAGCTTTGCCAGCAGGAGATTCTAAACAGCTGAATGACTCCCTTTGTCTGGGGAGTTCGTGCTTGGCCTCTAGACATTGTCTAATTCCTCTCAAATGTGATAAAAGGCCAGCATAGAGCTAGATTTAGAGAAAGTAAGAGTGAGACTCCATATGAAAATACTGGGGAAGTGGCTCAGGGTTTAAGTACTTGCTGCTCTTGCAGAGGACCAAGGCACAGACTCCAGCACTCACATCAGACAGCTCGTAAGTACCTACTCCTGCAGTTCTGGGTTATCTGATGTCTTCTTTTGTCCTCTGTAAGCACCTGAATGTGAGCAGTGCACATGAATACACTCAGGAACATATACACATACACTTTAAATAAATGAATATTTTTAAAGGTAAAAAGGGGCCAGGGGGAAAAGAAAGAAGAAAAGGAAAGGAAGAAAGACTGGGATTTTGTGGTCAGTTATAATTAGGGGAAACTTTGAGAGACCACAGTCTAATTAGAACAGACCCTAAAGTATGGCCAATCTCAGGAAATGGGCAAGTCATTCACTAAGTCATTCCAGTTGAGAAGCTCTTTAACGCCAGGATCCCTGTGGCCCTAGGGTTAACTTGTCCTGGTTCATAAAGATTTACTGGTGAATTTTCTGAAGGTTTGGAGGTTGCCATTACGCAAAGCCACCGCTAAAATAAAACCATGAAAAGTTAGGATCAGATCATTGCTGTTTTTCAAATGTCACAGAAATCCCAACTTTAAACACGTCCGTGCATTATGCTGTTACGTATGTGTTTGTTGTGTGCATCTGTGTAGCTGGCAAGTGTCAAGTGTGGTCCTCCTGAGCCATGTTCGATGACATCATAATAGCATTAAATGGCTAAGACTAGCAAAGTATTTACACCATAGGCAAATACTATAAAGTTTCCTTAAATCTCTCCTTGTGTATGTGTGTGTGTGTGTGTGTGTGTGTGTGCATGCGCGCGTGCATGTGTGTGCAACGGAATCCATTTGTACAGCCTTCAGCAGCTCTTTGCTAATTTGCAAGGACTATTGCCTAATATATAAAATGAATTATTGACCCTCCAGAGTCAGGAGGATGACACTGAGCCCACCATCTATGGATAACCACAGTGTAAATCCACTCACATTCAAGGCGGCAGAATAAAACCCAGCAGCACCGTGAGTGTAGGCTCTTAATGTTCACACCATTTCATTGAATTTAATTTCATAAATCATTATCAATGAATGGAAAGCCTCTTGTTGACCAAAATCGGTCATCTGAAGGCAGGGCAGTTCAAATCAAGGACATTGTTTTCTTCAAGTGTCTCTGAGAATCTTCTTGAAGTAGTCCAGAACTGTCCAGAAAGTGAGTGTGGGCAGCCATATCCTTCCTCTAGTATTCTTCCTTTTTTTCTTAGTCCATGGAATCATAAACTATTACTAGAAAGGCCACCACTCTTAAATATAATGGTTTGTGTGTTCATGTGTGTGTGTGTGCGTGTATGTGTGTGTGTGTGTATGTGTCCCATACCTGAATCTTTTTCTAGAAAGTCATTTGCAGATGTGATTATTCCAGAACATAAAAATAGGGAAAAAATGTTAGGTTTTTTTTTTCAACATTGAGCATCTTCCTGATTAAATGAAGGGAGTCAGAACACTCACACAATACCTGGAGTCAAAGGCTCCTGTTTCTCCCGCTGAAGCGTCCGTAGCTCTACTTTTAAAGGGCTTTGTCTTCATTCTTTCTAGTCTTTCTTTACCTGGAGTAATTTATGTACTTTAATTGTGCTTTATTCTGCTTGCCTTCTGAGTTGATCAAATCACTGTCAATATTGGAAGAAAGAGAAAACAAAACACAGCACCAATATATTAGACCTTTGTTGGCACCTGGAGGACCACTGTGTCCCCTCCGGGTTTGCGGCTACAGACCTGGCCCTGTTTTAATTTCTGTTATCTTGTGGATTCGTTGTTCTTAAGGTCCTAGACTATCACTTTACCCAAACATCCATCCACTATTGGAGGAGGCGGTAAAGCTCTGCATAGCTATTTATTTTAAGTGCCTGATTAAAATTTCATGAAAACAGGAAGTCGGGGAAAAAGAATAGATCGCAAGAGCAATGAAATCCGGGGCTCTGTAATTTTTAGCTCACAGGGAAAAAAAAAAGCGTTAAATCGTAAGGAAGGTATATTTTCAGTATCACGCTGTGGCCGCTAATGGCATATTTTGTCACTGGCCGGGGAGCTAGGGAACTAAGAATGGGTCCAATTTTTAAAATCTTATTACACAGTTTTGCTCTCATTTAGAAATTGTCACCTCAGAGTAACCTGATGCTGTTCTACTTAAAGCCGACCTCAGTGGCTGTATCAGTGTGTATGGTGACCAGGTCGTCTTCCGCTTAAGCAGCTAGCCACAATGTCCTCCCCCAGTTGGACGGTGCAGCATCATCTGTCCACCCCATAAGTTGATGCTGCCTAAGAACTTAATCTTATCTAATTCCCATATCCAATGGGATAAAGAATTTCGGGGAAAGCAAGTAATGACATATCCTTCTGCCAGATGATCACAGAATGATTTCCAGATTTAGTCAATGAGAAATAGGTTATTTTTTTTTTCCAATGAGGTGTGCATGAGCATTAAATTGTCGAGGAAGTCAGAATCTGAAACAAAACAATACAGAGCAAAACAAAGCCTACCATCCAAGTGGGAGTAATGGCAGGGGCACAAAAAAAAAAAAAGGCTTCACGGCCCTGCTGTCCTGCTGTCGTTGGAACGCCCAGGACTGGGGAGAATGTGAGATGGCCACTGGGACCTTCTGGGATGCCCAGCTGAGCTCTCATTTAGCTGACCAGACAGGAAGGAACTGCAACAGGCTAATGGTTAGATATATTTCATTTGCCAATCACCAATAAATCCTCATCTAAAAAGCAAGCCAATCCCAGAGGAAGGTGTAATCCTTCTGAGAGCGCGAAGGAAAATCCCAGCAAAAGGGTTACAGTAATGCCCCCAGCAAAGGCGGCAAATTAAGTCCCTTGCTAAAGGGTTAAGAAGGTTAGCTCTTCTAGGCTTAGGCTTCCTGCTTGCCCATTGAAACTGGTCTGAGTGGGAGATCAGAGGGTTTGTAGAAGAGGAGGGAAACCAATGGAGAATGCTGATGGGCACAGCTGGATGCCAGGGAGTGCCCCCTCGGGGCTCCCAAATCCCCCAGAGCCTAACTGGGACCCAGAGTCAGAAGAAGGGGCTGCTAACTCCAGGAGAAATGCATGCCTATGTGTACCAGGAAGTTTGGGGGCATTTCATGGTGACAGTCACAGGCCCCTCAGAGCTCCATTAGACAAGATGGGTGTGAACCATAGTAAACTCTTCTGCGCAGGGGGCGGTTATTGGCTTCAGTTAGTTCATGGGCCTCACTGGATGAGGGGTCCATGACCTTGTGCCTCATCTGAGTTACTTCATCTCTGCTTCTCCTAAACAGTGAGGGATGTGGTACTCCATCCTTGTCACCTCGGCACAATTGGCTCACCTTACCTTGGAATTCTTTACTTACAGCCAGACTCTGGATTTGTGGGGTCTGTGGTCCCAATTTCTATGACCTGTAGATACAATAATTAATAATAATAACAATAATAATAACAATTAATATGATAAAAAGTAATTGCATCTGTATTGGACATACACAGACCATTTTCTCATCATCACTTCCCAACATAGTAGTACAGCCTCTTCTATACCGTTGACTTTGCATGAAGTGAGGCACAGATGATTCTAAGTACAGCAGAGAATGCACACATGTTCTACACAAACACAATACTGTTTCATGTAGGGAATTTAGCATCCCAGGATTAAGATGGGATACTGGTACCAATCCTCCCTAGGGATAACTAACATGCCAGCACTAAACCCATCAGGACACTGAGTATCACTTATGTACTACTTGAGTTGTTTCATTACACCAAGTGTCTGGCTACAGTGGTTGTTTGGTAGTGAGCCTTCTAGAAGGAATGTATGGATGGACAAACCCATGCTTATAGATGGCTGTGAAAATTGTGACAACCGAGAGGTGTGAGTGTTCTTTTCAGATTTCCACAGACACACCGTTTTTTTCTATAGTTAGGTCTGGTTTAGTCTCGGGAAAAGTCTGTAGGTGTCTGGTCTCCAGGAGGAGAAACAATACAATACTCGTAAGGAATAGGAGTCTGAAGTCACATCTTGACTGGTTATTCATGTGAGAATAGCCCTGGCCAGGCAATGGACAGGCAGGGGAGGCAATAGGATGTCACCCTGGGCTGTCACGTAGAAAAGAGACCTGGACTCTAGTTAATACTATAACAATATCTGCCATCAAGCAATATTGTCCCATGAATCAGAATGAACCCAAGGTGACCAGAGAAGTGATTAGGTGGCAGGAGACGCATGTCTGACAGGGAGTGTTTTTATGATGCTCATGCTATGACCATTCACTACACCTTCAGGGTCCACCCCCCACGGGTCTGACCTTATTATCCTTGGGCTGGGGAAGATTTTAAGGCAGAAGACATCTTCTCTCACAGTTTGGAACTTAGAAATCCAAAACACAGCCCCAATGGGGTTATGGCTCTGCTCAGAATTCTCCAACTGTGTGGTATTCATGAAGGAAGCAACTTCTAGAAGCCTTAGTCAAGTCCAGCCTACGTAACATTCAGCTATAACAATGTCTTTTGCTCGCAGCCCCAGCAAGCAATCTCTGAAGCTGGTCTCCATCCAAGAGGCCCGTTCAGTACAACCCCAGCCCCGTCTCCACTCTCAGAGCTCTTGGCTGGTATCTGGCACTCAGCACGTGCTTCGCTGTGCCTTCAGATACAACGAGTGCGAACTGTGTGTGCCTGAGCCTTTGTGGCTTGACTTTGGCCTCCGCAGGGCCAACGTCCAAGTGCTTGCTGATGCCCCACCCTGTACCAAGCACGGGCGAGTCACTGTAGCTAGCAGGCCGCTTCCGTTTATTAGGGTTTTGTTGTTCTTTTAGGTCATGGGTCCTTCCACAGGGTGTGTGGTTAGAGGCTGCTCTAGATCTGCTTCTCCAGAGGCGTGTGCAGGAAGTGGCTTCCATCCTCGGTAGGCGCATTCCTCTCTTTTAGGAGAACTCAGTGTGGTGTCCACAAGGATTGTCCTAGTTTCACTTCTGTTGCTGTGGAAAAAAAAGAGAAAGCAACTTGGGGGATAAAGGGGCTTATTTCATCTCCAGTTGACAACACATCATTATGAGGCAGTTTCTGTGGCAGGCACTGGAGACAGCGGCTGGCATTGCATCTGCAGTCGAGTTCAGACAGAAATGAATGCACATGTCCTCTTTTGCTCACGCTCTCCCCTCTGTTACGTGGGTCAGGAAGCCCTGTCAAGGGAATGGTGTTGCCCAGAGTGGACTGGGTTCTCCCACATCAGCTAATTTGTAATCAAGACAGTTTCTACCACAGACATGTCCATGGACCAAGCCCTGGCTTGGTGCTAGGGTGCTGAGAGCCTTATCCGGGAGATGGCAGAGAGCTAGGACCTTGGAGGGTCAGTGATACAGCACAGCAACCACCTTGACTCCAAGCCAGGCTCTGTATCTAAGCTACTCTGTGCCCTGGAGCTGTCTCTTTAAACCTCTCTGAGTCTCCTACGCTTCTTCTAGCCCACCAGGCACCTCGGGTTCTCTGCTTGTGTGTTGCTACGCGGTGAAGTGGCACCTTCTTCGCACTGACATCACTTCCTTACAAGCACTGTTTCTACCTCTGGTCGTGGAGTTGTGCCTTTATTTTCCCCAGGGCCCAGCATTGTTGGTGGAAAATGAAGATGACAGGGCTGACATCTCTCAGACAGAGTTGTGATATGACGGTGCATTTAATAAATTGCCTACCATGCTTTCCCCCCCACTAACAGAGCAATGAAAGCCAATGAGTGTTATTTCATCCCATGTTGTCACTATCTGAAACGAACTCTTTTGCTAGAGTCAGCGGTATTATCTCTTTTGTAGAAATGGGGAAACTGAGTCTTGCAGTCACACGTTTATTATACATTTGCCCCCCCAATCCCACCCCATGTGCATAAGTGCATGTGTATGCATGTGTGTATGTGTGTGTGTCTCTGTGTGTGTCGGGTTATACACATTTGTGTGGGGGAAGGTATATATGTGTCTGTGCATGAGTTGGTAAAC
Source organism: Acomys minous (assembly GCF_964271855.1). Taxonomy (NCBI): domain Eukaryota; kingdom Metazoa; phylum Chordata; class Mammalia; order Rodentia; family Muridae; genus Acomys; species Acomys minous. Next base: position 12,818,476 of record NC_140496.1, read on the forward strand.
TTTCTGGTACAAGAACCTGCAATGAAAGGGTGAGGAAGATGGCTTCGTTGGTAAAGAGATTTTAGAGTATATGTTTGTGGATGCCAGAATATAACCTCTGGTTATTAGTCTCAGTAGCTTTTGCCTTAGTTTTTAAGACAGAGAGTCTCTCAGTAGCCTAAAACCCACTAATTCTCCTGAGACAGCTGGCCAGCAAGCACCTAGGATCCTCCTCTCTCTGTCTCCCCAGCACCGGAATCACAAGCACACGTCACCATATCCAGCTTTTTGTGTATGTGCTGGGATTCAAACTCGGGTCCTCATGCTTGCTGGCAATCACTTTAGTAACTAAGCCATCTTCTCAACCCCTTCATTTCAGCTTCTTGTACTGCAAAGGCTGCCAGGATCAAGAAGGTGGTTTTATTGTTTTCCTTTCTGGAAGACTCAGAAGGGAGGAGGGACTGGTTCAGGCCGGTTAGGAAGCTGCTCTGGCTGGAATTCCAGAGTCCATAACAGGAAGAACCCAGAGATCCTGCAGGAAATGTTTGCTGAGGATTAATGGCGGGCTAAATGCTGAGTGTAGACTTTTCCCTTCCTCATCTACATTGGGGATCTTTACTTTTCCTTTTTAAAGATCAATGTGCTATATATTTTTCTCTGAAGGTTCATCTATTAAACCCACAGTGTTTAAGCTCAAAGACCGTTCTCCACCGTGTAATTAACCCCCATGGGGTCCCATTAAAAGCCAATGATATTTTATGATTTTATTAACAAAAAGCAAACAGGGGAGGTGCCTGTGGAGCCTGGGCTTTGGTTTGCACCCTCACTTGAGCACAAGACCATCCCTCTGGCAGTCCAGCTTTCTCATGCCTTGGGCCCAGTCTAAATACTTTATAGTGTTATGGCTTCAGGTTATCGTTTCATTGAGTCTTAAAGGGAAGCCGACTTCAGGGGTGAAAGGGGGATTCTCTGGAGCAAGGCTCCTGGGTGATTGAAATAAGGATGTTGGCTAAGTTACTTAAACTCTGAGCCTCTACTTACTTATCTGAACAACAGTAACAATAACAGTGCTTGCTTCCGAGGGGACACTGTAAGGATGCAGTGAGATCAATAGTTGAGGTGCTCAGCAGGATCCCAGACACATGGTGGCCACCCTTCAAATACAGTCTTCCTGTTTGTTAAGCTGAACAGTAAGTAACCTTCATGTGAGCTGGGCAGGGTAGATTTCAGGGCGTTGTGTGCATGTTTCCAAGTTGGGGAGAGAGCTGAGATGGGTGGGAGAGCATGGCTCCAGGGCTACCCAAGATCAGGGCTAAGCTTATACCAGATCTGCTTTTGTCAAGGCCAGTACTCTCAATTTTCTCCCAGAGTTGCCCCTGTGTTGGTGGGACTGACTACAGAGTGCCTGAAAGAAACCATTTTCAGATCCCAATGCCTAGTTCAGGACCCTGGTCATCAGGGGAAAGATGAGGTAAAGGAAATGCCATGCTGGGTGGGAGGGCTATGGCCTGGGCGTGGCCTGGGTAGTTCTCAGATCTCAGGAGAACTCAGCAAGGTAAGGCACATGGGATATACGTGTCACAGGGGGAGTCAGGCTGGACACTTGAGTATCTTCTGGGCTATAGAGAAAGCAATGGGCCTTACTACCTGGGAGGTGAAAGCCCACTGGAGTGTGGTCTGAGTCCAACTAAGAGACTCACCCTATCTCCGGCACTCCAAGGCTCCACAGCTCTTGGAAAGAAGCCAAGCCTGGGAGAAATCCAGGCCACACCCAGGGCATACGCTTACCACCCATCACGGCATCCCCTTCACTTCATCTTGCCTCTTCTGGTGGGCAGGATTCTGAACTGTGCTTCAGGCCCAGAAATGGCTTGTTGGTGTGAGTGTGCATGCTTTGGGTATGGATAGGGTGCAGTTGCCCATCACAAAGGCTTCCAACTCCCCGCACTCCCCGCACCCCCTGCACCCCAGCCTCAGCTCAGCCTTCACAGATAAGGAGCATACAAAATACACTGTCAGGGCAGGCCAAGTGGTGCTAGGAGGGCTGTCAGGACGGCCCGAGACACCGGGTCTTTTCCCACCTATGATAGGAGCAGAGTCCTGGAAGAACTCAATGTCGTGTCATGTGAGCCCAAGGGTTAGGACAGGAAGTATGAGCCAGCACTATCAGAACAGGGCAAACCACAAGCAGGAAATCTGGGCATCCGAGAGCAGCGTCGCCTGGCTTGGATCCTTGCCAGGTCACTAGAGTTGTAGTCCCTCCTTGACCCCCAGGGCCAGTGGATTGTTAGCGGTGACAGGTGATAAGGAATTGGGTTTTTGCATTGCCGCAAACATTGAATGGGTCCAGTGATTGCTTCAAGGAAGGCGACTTCCTTAGAGGCAGCAGAGAGCAGCTGGCCCTCATGGGGATGGTAGCTCTTGAGTGTAGCTCTCCTTGGCATTTCATTTAGACAAGGCAGGTGGCAGGCCTCAGATGTGTTCCCTCTGTCTCTGTCTAGCCTCTGTGTTTATGCAAACATGCCAAGCCTGCTTGCTTTAGACCTCTTCTCATGGGACGCTCCGTGTCTTTGATGTTTCCCGGGAGGTCCCATGGCTGTATCTAGGTCTCATAAATTTAGGTATACTAGGCTCTGCTGTGGAGAATTAGGCATGCCAGGGAACTTCTCTTGTCCTCAGGGGTTCAAGGAGAGAATCATGGTGGCCTTTAAATGGGAATGACAACAATCAACAAGATAAGAGGGAGGAACTTTGGAGAGTAGACTAAACTAGAAGATGTTAGAAACACTGCTGTGGTCTCACTCGATGAATCGTCTATCTTTAAACACTTGGACTCCTCAGATACAAATATGGTTAACAGCATTAGTTGATCTTTAGACATCACCTGCTTTGTTTTGGGAATTGTTCTTAGTATTTCGTGTGTGTGTGTGTGTGTGTGTGTGTGTGTATGTGTGTGTGTGTGTGTAACTAGGCTATACAATGTACTTTTTTCCTTGCACGGATGAGGATCCAGAGACCAAGCAACTTTTCCAGAGCAATTCATCTGATCAAAGCTGGTACAAGGTCAAGTCCAAACCAGCTGCCTACAGAATTCATACAACTAGCCACCACCAAGTACTCGGTGACTGAGCCATATCTCCAACATTTTATGTTTTGTTATTGATGTTTGCTTGCTTGCTTGCTTTTGCTTTTTGTTTTGGAGACAAGAGTTGCCAAGGTTGACCTTGAACTCACTCCATGGCCCAGGTAGACCTTGAACTCATGTCCCCCTGCCTCAGCCTGCCAAGCAGCTGGGATGACAGATCTTCACCACTTATTTGGTAATTTGAGAGAAGAACCAAGTGGAAGTGGCTGTTCTCTGTGATTGTCATCCTGTGGCGAAACCTGGCCTAGGTAGGCTCCGAGCCAAGGAACTAAGATGAGAAAAGAGCCCTTAGTGGTTTTAGATTCTGCAACCGCGCGTGATGGACAAAGACCTTGCTGGTGTTGCTGGGGGCCAAGTGCCCAAAACAGGCAGTGAATTAAAAAGAGCAGTGTTTCATAGATTTGGAGAAAAAGAAGTAAGGACTTCCATTCATAGAAACTGGGATATTCAGAGAGGAAATGAATAATTCTGGCGTAGGGTCGGAGGGCCCGTGGGCCTCAATACTACTCAACTATATACAACTGAATTTAAAGAAAACCCTGGAAGGCTGGGGCCCTGTGTTCAATCCTCAACTTGAGTTGGGTAGGGGAGTGAGGCAAGTGCTGAAGTGTCTTCAACATTATCAGATAATATATATTTTAAAAACATCTCATGAACCCAGTTCTAAGCTGTGTTCCTCAGCTTCCAATTCCTGGGACCAAATACACAAGGAAGAAGAGGCCACTTTGGCTCATTCCTGCAAGGAGCAGTGCTGTGAGCGCCTTCCCAGACAGCACCAGTCATCATCATTGACAGGGTCATCACTAGAAGTCTAAATGAATGACCATGTCTGTGGGGACAAATGATGGCCGTTGTTAAGCATGGCCTTCATAATAGGCAGTGGCATCTCCTGTGGCATCTCATTCAGTCCTCACGCAGAGAGGGGTTAGGTGCTTTTCCACATTCCCTTTACAATTTTAGTATGTGTATGTAGTGTTGTGTGTGGTGTGTGTATGTGTCTGATGTGTATGTGTGTGTATCGTTGTTGTATAGGTACATGCAGGTGGGGGTCAGAGGTCAATATTTGGTATTTGGTCTCTTCTCTTAATCATTTTCCACATTTATTTATACGTATTTACTTATTTATTCATTTAAGGCAGGATTTTATTGTGTAACCTTGGCTGTCCTGGACTTACTAGAAAAGTTAGACCAGACTGGTACATACACAGATCTTCATGTCTCTGCCTCCCAAGTGTTGGGATTCAAGGCATGAATCACCAAGCCCAGATCTACTTTTATTTTTTGAAACTAAGTCTCACTAAACCTGGGTACTGATTAATTAGGCCAATAAGTTTCAGAGATCTGTCTTTTCTTCTCTTCACCAAAAAAAAAAAAAAAAAAAAAAATGGGATTGCAGGCTTATATCCCTGTGCCTAGCTGTTACCCTGTGCCCAAACAATGAAAAGAATATGTCAGAGTTCAGAAAACATCCCAGGTCCTGGAATCTAGGGGAACAGGAGACTTGGATACTGGAAGAGGGCTACTGCAAATGTGTGGTCCACTAGGGAGGAAGCCAGATCATCACTGAAGCATGTGTAACCTTGCCAAGCAGTTGGTTCTCAGCATTGGCAAGCCAGCCAATATCCAGAAAATGGGGACCAACTTGGCTGCTCATGGGCACCCAGGACCAGCTCCTCAAGGCAAAGTCAGGCATGTCTGGTCGTTCAGTATCAAGGTACCTTCTCATCTAAAAAAAAATGTGATTGAGAACAACACCATCAATAACCCCCACCCACCCTTCCAAAACCCACAAACCAAACCAACAAACAACAACAAAAGCAGACTAAGGATATAGTTCAGTGGAAGAGCATTTTCCTAGCATGTGTGAGGTCCTTAGTTCAAGCCCTAGTATTACTAGGTTTTTTCACACACAAAAAAACTCATAATATTTTAAGTAAATTTATATATTTTTTGTGTGTGTGTTGAGCTGCATTCATAGCTATCCTTGGCCAAATATAGCCCATGGGCCAATATTTGCTCTGTGGGAATCGTCAGAAAATCTTCAGAGGTATTATGAACCTTGGGTTTTTAAAAAGCTGTGTGTGTGTGTGTGTGTGTGTGTGTGTGTGTGTGTGTGTATGTGTGTCCCAAGTTGTCTGTAAACATCCTTGATCACTCTCCACCTTATTTTTTGAGGCAAGATCCCAGGACTCTCTGATATGCACAGTTTGGCTAGCCATCCTGCCCAGGAGATCCACTTTCTCCTCCTCTGAAGTGCTAACTTTATAGGCATTTACATGGGTCCTAGTGACCAACACTCTGATCCCCTTGCTTTTGTGGCAAGAACTTTAAGCTCTGAGCTATCTTTCCAGCTCACATGTCTTAGCTCCAAATCCAAACTTATCTGCCACTACAACCTGATTCTTACTCATCTTCCTGGAAGACAATGGCTGTGCTGTACCACACAGAGAAAAACAGCTCTTAGCAGCAACTCTTCCCCCAACCAGGAGTTCAGGAGGTCATCTTTGGAAATGCTGTAGCTGTAGTATTTACACCTGTGCTGGGAGTATTTATGTATTCTATTTTTTTTAAGCACAATTCATCTTTATAAAACCACTATTTGTGAAACCACATCCGTACACCTCACACGCAGAGAGAGGGAGGCTAGTCATCCGTGTGTGAAAGAACTCCCTACGGTGATTGAGTGACAGCTGATGAGATGGGTGACAAGCTCTTGTTCTTGAGACACCACGATGAATGGACAATGAGAGCACATTGCTTTTTCCAATAAGCTGGAGGACCTTTTTCCCCCTCATGAGGTGAATATCACTAAGAACTGGCCTGGGAAAGCCCGCCTGTGATTTATCTGAGGACAACCGTTAAACATCTCATAAACTAAACTCCCTAACATGCAGGAGAAGCAAGGTTCACCTAGACTCAGAGAACAAATATCAACTGTCCCACTTTCCTGGTGAGGGGCCGGGGAAGAGGTGTGTTTAATTGATCCTATTATTCCATGGGGATCTGTTGTTCTTTGTTACACGGCTAGAGTTCCCAGGATGCGGAGAATGAGCAAGATTTTTCCACTTAGGCTCTCTTGGCTGCCTGGGCCACAGCTTGTCCCCTGGAGGTGGAAAAGCTCTCTTGGGCTAGCAGTAACAGTGTGTGTTGAAGGCATCCCAGGAACAGGTTCTAGGCTGGGTTCACAAGTTTTAAATGCTGGAACAAACGCAATACCTAGAAAGACTATTTAAAATGTTTATTTTCGCTTGTGTTTTCAGAGGGCTTGGTTCAGGGTTGCCTGGCTGCATGCTGTACCTGCTTAGGCGGGACACTATGGCAGTAGGGGCAGAGTCTTTATCCACATGGTGACTGGGAAAAGAAGAGCAGATGAGAATGAGAGCGGAGTTCTGGAACAGGATGCAGCCTCCAAGGATGACTTCTTTCTGTTAAAATGTTGAGGCCCTTCCAAAAGTCTCAGGTAGTCCTCAGCTGCCTTTCCAGCTAAGAACGTAGATTTTTAACCCCAGAAGCCTATGGAGGGCCTATCACATTAAATCACAACACAACCTGAGTATAAATAAGTTTTATTTATTTAATGCCCACAGCGAGCTCATGAGGCAGGTGGTTGCACTACCCCTATTGAACATATTTTGAAATTGAGGTACAGAGATGCTAAGTAACTCAGAAGCTGAGACTTATTAGCAGTAAAAGGCAGAATGGATTCATTTTCCCAAGACCAGAGACTTTATAGATATCATGCAGCCACGGGCAGGGTTCATTTTAATGTCAAGGCAACTTCTAATACAGCTGGAATTCATGGGCAGTGAGTAGACTCTATAGGCCATGAAAGGCTTAGAGATTAAGCTCAAATCCTACTAACACTTGTGAGGTGGTGACTGTCCTTTTTATCTTCATTTTTCTGTTAAGGAGCTGGATACGCACTTAGGCTTTATGGTGGGCACATGGCCACACAGCTGGCCAGTTACACACCAGGCTGAAAACCCTCCATCCAGAATTTTCTGACCTGTGTTCAATTTGGTTCAGGGTACAATCTTTCTAAGCTGGGATGTCTTCAAAGAGCCAGCATCACTCTGAAGACACCTAGGACAAGAGATATTGCCTCAGCTAAGAGCTGGCATATACAGTCTAGTGTGAGGATGTGAACTTACACATATAAACATATATACACATACATATGCATCCACATTCACACACACATAGACACCCAGACACACACATACACTACTGATGGTTCTTTGGGGTGCCCTTATACTTAGTGGGAAAGGCAAGAAACAGGCCTCTGTGCAGACATGCCATTGTGGTCACAGGGAACAGTCATCTGAAGTGGTAGGACATCACCTCCATCAGTCTGTAGCCATCTGGATGCATGAATGTGTGAAGAGGGACAGCCATACATGGAGGACCCTTGGCACTGGGCTTTGCAAACACTCTCCTGGGAACAAGGCATTTGTCCTGATCAGCCAGAAGAATCAAATCAGTACAAGATAACCTACATTTTTTTCCTGCCACAAACCTGGCTTAGTTGCATCTGTTCCTTTATGAGGTTTTTACTGTTACTTTCCTTATATTGAAATACGGAGGACCTGGAAGCCATTAAACAGTTATTTTTATACATACAAATGACACACCCTCATCATCTCAGGACCCTGAATGAGATACACCCTCATTTTCAGGCATGAGGCTATTCTTGGGAAAAGGAACTCAGATGGCCAGTGAGGAATGGAGCAGTTCCTTATTGGTCCCCTAATGGGACACCTTGAGAAAGTCTGGATTCTACACTTCAAGTGGCCTTCCACCTCAGGAGCGGTCGCTCCCACCCTTCCCAAGCAACAGTGTGATAACTGATATAAATTTTCATTTAGATGGCTGAAGGACCAGCTGGGAGTAAGCCTTTTGGTCATGCCTGTGAAGAAGTTTCTCCATCTGGTGAACTGAAGTGAGGGCGGTCACCTGGCTGAGATGGTACTCTGTGTGGGCTAGCTTCCAGGACTGAATAAAAAGGAGAAAAGGTGCTGCTTCCAAACTGAGGATTCAGTACAAGCAGCTGCCTCATCCTCCTGCCATTGTGACCTCCCCTCCACCATGGATTGTACCCCTCAAACCACAAACCAAAACAAACCCTCTTCCTCTAGCTTGCTTTTGCTGGGTGTTTTATTACAACCACAGTTAGAATCACTAATAGAGCAAGCCCAGTATGCTGCGGGCTGAGGGACATAGCCCTCGGTTCCAAAGTCATGTTCTCGTGAGCAACTGGAGCATACTTTCTCCAGCCAGAGACCAGTAGTCTGGTGGCTGTAGTTGCCTGATGGCCATAGTTGCCTGATGGCTGTAGTTACCTGATGGCCATGGTTGACTAATAGCTGTAGTTGACTGATGGTCGTAGTTGCCTGATGGCTGTAATTGCCTGATGGCTATAGTTGCCTGATAGCCATAGTTGCCTGATGGCCATAGTTGCCTGATGGCTGTAGTTGGCTGTTGGCTGTGGTTGCCTGATGGCTGTAGTTGCCTGATGGCCATAATTGACTGATGGCTGTAGTTGAGTGATGGCCATAATTGACTGATGGCTGTAGTTGAGTGATGGCCATAGTTGACTGATGGCCATAGTTGACTGATGGCCATAGTTGAGTGATGGCTGTAGCTGCCTGATGGCCGTAGTTGTGGGAGAAACAACTGTGGGTTGGACGATGCTCTGTTCAAAGAGTGAGCCAGTCCACAAGGACATGGAAACCTGTACGGAAAGAAAGATCCAAGGAGGCGGGGTGAGGGGAAGAGAAGGCCTGTCTGCCATGGTGAAGACAGGCACTCTCGTGAGGGAGCCGTGGGGGTATGGAAGAGGCTCCCTTGACAGGTAGTGAGTTCCATGTCACATGCAAGAATCCTAAGAGTCTAAAGCAGGGGAGTCTGGAGAAAAGATTTGTGTATTTGGTGACAGGCTAGAGAGATCTTGGCAGTGCCCTACAGATGGGGTCTTGAGGTGTGTCAGTCTGTGCCTTTTTTTGCCACATCGAATCAAGGTCATATTTCTGGATACAAACTTAGAAGTGTACTTAGGAGCTTGAGGCAAAGAGGACTGGGTTGCAGTGTAGACTCTGAAGGGAACTGTACACGTTCAGGTAGCTAATGAATCTGTCCAGACCCGTTTCATCTACTCAAAATTGGAGCACACCCATCTCTTAGGGACACTGGAGATTCTGCGGCTGGGTGAATGCCAAGTGCTGGGTACAAAACAAATGGTAATGGCAGACCTGCACTAGTGCATGCACACCCGGATACATGCATGCACTCACACATCCATGCAGAGCAAGGACTGTGCCTTTGGAAGCCCAGTACAAACATATTTTAAACCTCTGCCTACAGCGCTATCCTCTCAGTGTACTTAAGTCTTCTTTATTTTTAAATTAAAAAGTGTTCAGTGCAGTGGCGTTTTTATTCTCATTAAAGATGATGAAAACTTTACTGCGTAATCTGCTTTTCCCTGGAATCAAGACCTGAATTTATTACTGTTTATATTCAGATCCAAGGCTTCCCTAGAACCAACTCATTTTATGCCCAACCACCCCCCTCCTCACACATGACCATAGAAAAAACCATGTTCACTCAGTAATGAGGACAGAGAGTCGGGGGGGGGGGTGATTTTCTTTCCTTTCCCCACTTTTTTTCTTTTTGCAAAGGAAACTCCTTCTCAGAACTGGCATGACATTATTAAAAATAATAAAGGAGAAGGTTTGGAGGGAAGAGGTAAATAAGGTGATTCATACATCATCTGCCAGAGACACCACAGTAAGGCAGAGAGAAATCATTGCCCGTGCCGTGTGCTGGGAGATTCTAATGAGTCAGCGGCTGCTGCTTCCGTTCCCTCTGTGCCACCGCGGTGGGGTTGGCTGTGTCATGGATGGGTGGGCCAGTTTGCAGTTCTTCATGAACTGTGCTGCTTTTCCACAGTGGGTACCAACAGAGGCATCCCTTCAGGAGCAGCCATGCACACGCATGCACACGCACGCACAGACACACACAGACACACACACACAGACACACACACACACACACACACAAACACATTAATGCATCCATGCATTTTATCATAAGCATGGACAAGTGTGCCTTCATGCACACATACATTCACACATATTAACTGTTCACATATAAACATATGCACATGCACAAACATTCATAAACATGTGTATATGCACACACACACACACACACACACACACACACACACACACAGTGGTGAATCTTGAGAGTCACGCCAGTGTGCAGGAATGATCAGCTACTCATTTCCAGAGTTTCATATGCGTATATCCTTGTGTTTGGTGAGGAAAAAAAAAAACCATTTCAAAAATACAGTGGAGAACTCACAAACTCAAGAGCCCTGTGTGACTACACACCAGGGTGCCATCACCTGTTGTGTGCTTTAGGTCATATGTCCTGTGTTTATGACAGCGCGATTGAGTGTGCCTTTCCAGTGTCTCTTTGGTCAGCAGCCTCTCAGAGACAGACACCACATACTGGAACTCTGTAAACTGGAACACCCATGTGGCTTCACTTCGAATGAAAGCAGAAGTGCCGGGGAGGTGGCCAAAGAGATGACTGTGGCAGTCAGTGGCCATTGCCAGGAACCAATCAACGCTTGCCATTAAAGCCCCACAACTCTACAGCTTTGTACACTGGATCCCCTGGAAATGATCTTGTGGTCTTATTTTCCAAATATGGGCATGGAAGTCCTGAAGAGAACAAACGGTATTTCTATACCAATAACTAATATTTTTTTGAGCTATAGGACGTAGTGTAGTGGGGCATGTGGCATGCACTGAACTCAGAGCCAAGACAAAACATGAACAGAGGTGCTATACCCACTTTTCAGACGAAGAAACTGAGGTACAGGAAGGTTTCAGAGTTCCCTAACCTAATTGCCAATCTGCTTCTAGAACTGTCCCTGGTGGTGCCTCTATCTCACCTATGTCAGGGCAGGGGCTAGATCTCTTCCCTATCTCAACACTTGGCAGCCCCTCTGCCTGGGGTGTCCTAACACCTCTTTTCTTTTACTCACTCTGCAAGTTTCGGGTACAGACATTTTTGCTAAGTGGTTTCTCCTGGCAGACATAGAGGAGGCTCTGACAAGAGCACACTCACAACTAGGCATAGTGATGTGGGCCTGTAGTCCTAGCAGCACTTGGGAAACGGAGGCGGGGGGCGGGGGTTGTCATAAGGTGGAACCAGGCCAGAGCTGCATAGTTCTAAGCCAACCGAGTCTTAATAGAGGCCACAGACCATGTCTAAAACAAAGCCAGAACCCCAAAGCAAAACTTCTAAAACACCCTCATCAAAACATGAGGAACGAGGTGATTCCAGCCCTTTTGTGACTGGGGGTACAGTGTTTAGAAAAGCCAGGGCTCAAAACAACACACGTCCCCAGAGAAACCAGCAGGCCAGGAGACAGCCATGCCAGGCTGGGGCTCAACTCAGATGGATCACATGCTTGGGCCAACGAAACAGCAGCATTGGCCAAGATCCCCAGGTCTTTCCTGTCCTGTGCTGGCCCAGACCTGCCTGCAGCAAGCCAGGAGTGCAGGAGGATGTGGGCAGATAGGAACAGGCCTCATGGAGCCGAGCTTAGAGCCCCAGCAGGGCCTCGCGTCTCCTGCCAACATGCTTGCCAGCCAAGCTGTGTAAACATTGAGCTCCCTGGCAAAGCTGGGGAAGGGGAGGCAGAAAGGGCTCCTCATCCAATGCAGGCATGAGAGGGGACTGCACATTACTGATTTCCTTCCCCTGTGCTGTTGGACTCCTTCTTCCTAATCACCAGGAGGCTGAAGGCTCTTGGCGACCACTGCGGACCGTGTCTAAGGAGGCCCTGTCCTCTGTTGAACACTGGGGTCTACATTCCTTACCACCAAACCTACAAGTGGGCCTCCCCAAGGTGACATAAAGTCCAGTGACCTGAATATTGTGATCCCTTGTGCTGGCTTAGAAACCATGAAAGATAGAGATAAAAGTGTCGGTGTGAGCTCTTGGGCAGCGTCTTGCATGACTTTCCTGTATTTCGGGAGAAACATATTGACAGCGAGCAATCCACAGTCAACTTAAAAGCATCAACCCCATGAGTTTCATAGCATTTCCATCATCCCAAAAGGAAACCCTCCTCCAATTAACAGCCCATCCCTCCCATTTCTACTTTCTCCATTTTATCCTATGACAGCCGCAAATCCAGGTTCAGCCCCCAGGACTTTCCTGCTTCCATGTGTCATATACCACACCACATGTTACTTCAAGCTTTATTTGTTTACTGTGTTTTATAGCTCACTGAGTTTTGCTTTCTGTGTGTAAGAATTTCTTTTAGGTTGTAGGCTCTGTATATAGCTTATTGTAAATATGTGCAGCCATCCATCCCAGCTGACAGTTTTTGATATCCATGGGTGCAAACAAAAGCAGATAGAAAAGATTAATTTAAAAACATGCCTCTAGGTTCAGAGCTCCGATCTCTCTAAAAAGCCCTTATTTACATAGCATGTTAGTTACTTTTCAGTGCTATGACAAAAGACCTGATACAACCAACTCAATAGAAAAGAAGGTTTGTCATGGCACATGGCTTCTAGTCCGTGGTTGTTTAGCCCCTTGCTCTGTATCTGCAGGAGAGGCACGTATACATAGGGTATATTCAAATATCACCCCTATGTATAGGAAGGCCTCAAAGCCAGTCTCATATAGATCCTGAGGAGCAACACCAAGTGTTAAGAGAGTAGGCTCTGTCTTGAAAAGGTGAGATCAGAAGTCTGCTCTAGATAAGTCAGTTAAGAAATGATACAAAGAATGGGATAGAGAGGGGACCAGAGATGCTGTGTGGTACCCTAGAGTACAACCCTCTGGGACCCACAATTAAATAATATTGTTGCATGTTTAGTGCAAAGGTATGAAACTGAGGAAAGAGAACAGTGGGAATAGGGCCATGTGCTGCTCTCTAGAGACCCTGTAGAGAGTGGGACTAGATTTCACCTGGCTCCCCTACTCAGCCCAAATTTGACTGGACAAACACAACAGGAAGCTAAAGACAGGAGATGATCTCGAAATGGCAGCCTTCCTGCCTAGAGGCAGGCACGGGAGTGGGGTGGCAGCAGGTCATTCTTGCAGAGTGCCAAGGACTTGACTCTCCTCCCCGCTTTGCTCCTCCCTTCTCTTATTCCTCCCTTACTCGTCTTCCTTTCTATACATATGTGTGTGTATGGCACATGTGGGTGCACATGTGTGTACCTGAGTGTGGAGGTCATAGGGCAACCTTGGGTGCCATTCCTATGTTTCCATCTACCTCTTTCTAGAGACAGAATCTCTTTATTGGCTCACTGTTATGACTAAAGTGGATAACCAGTAGATTTCAAGGAATGTCCGTCTACTCTTCCTCAGTGTTGGAACTGCAAGCAGTATACCCACTTTTTCACATGGGTGCTGAGGGATTGAACTCACGTCCGCCCACTTGCTTGCAAACATTTTACTAACTGAGCTGTCTCCCTAGCTCCTCCTTTCCTCCTCCTAGCAATGCTCCTTCCTCTGGAATGGGTGTGCGGATATTATTTGCCAACACATCAGTTCCCCCGTGTGCCATCAGCAGCTCTTCTCTGCCTACTGTCTGAGCATCGGTGACACCCTGACTGAATTTTGACTATTTCCTTCTGGTCCCTGAACCTCTTGGGTCATCCGTCCCTCCCAGGGACACCAGGGGTCCCCTTTTGCAAGGGGGTGTGTTTGATACTTGACCCCACACTCAGCCATCCCCACACAGGACCCCTCTCAGGCCTGTTTGTCCTGTCTCAGATCCCAGAACACTGGGAGTGGCTGTGTCACTGTGCCGCAGTTTAGACAGGAAGCCAGAGCTTCCGTACAAGCTGGTGATCAAGAGGACTCTTCCCTGAAGAACAACAGGTCCCTTTTCTGAGCCTTTTTATGAATTTTAATCTTCCTCCTCTGACCAACTTCCCCTGTCTCCCGTGACTGAGGGACAAGGACAAACAGCTTTGCAAAACACACAGCTCTGCCCCAGCCATCTCCTCACAGCGGGGCAGCTCTGTTCCCTCGCTGCTCTTTCACTGTGGAGGAGAATTGGACACAGAGATCATCAATATGAACTTCGGGATTACGTTTTTAGCTATGACGTGGGGGATCACAGATTGTACCCTCTGTTTCTCCACTACCTGATTTTTAAAATGTTTAAATGATTTGGGGCCGAGGGAAATGAGGCTCAATGAGTGAAGTGTTGGCTGTCCAAGTGCAGACCTGAGTTCAAATCCCCAGAACTTATGTAAAGCCATACCTGCTGGTGTGTGCTTGTAACTCATACAGCAAGCTGGGAGATAGAGCCAGGAGAAGTCCTGAAGGTTTGCCAGCTAGCTGGCCTGGTGTACACAGCTGTGAACAGTAGAACTTGTCTCAGGGTAAAAAGCAAGGACTGATACCTGGGAGTGTCCTCTGACCTTAGCCGCCATCGGAATCTGCATTCTTATACACATAAACACACAAGGCTAAAATTATGATTCTATAAAACAACTTGCTTCTCAACAGGGTGTGTATCTATCTGACTATGGCACTCTCTCAGCCAAGCTTGAGGCTTTGTTTCTCTGATCATGTGACAAAGACACGCTGTGGCAAGACAGTGTAAAGAACACAAGCCATTCCTTATTTGGCTGTATCCAGGTGCTATGTTTATCCATCATCCATCTGTCTTTTTTCCCCCGCTATCTATCCATCTACTGTCTATACATTGACAGTACATCCATCCACTTATCTATCTTCCATTCATCCATTTCATCATCCATTCATCTACCCATTCTTCATCTATCTGTGTATCTATTATTCACTTATTGATTATCCATCAAGCCCATTTACCCATTCCCCATTTTCCCATCTATTCTTCTGTCCATTCATCTACTCACTCACCCACCCATCCATCCACCCATCCATCCACCCATCCATCCACCCATCCATCCACCCATCCATCCACCCATCCATCCACCCATCCATCCACTCATCCATCCATCCACCCACCCACCCATTCATTCATCCACCCACCCACCCACCCACCCATCCATCCATCCATCCACCCACCCACCCACCCACCCATCCATCCACCCATCCATCCATCCACCCATCCATCCACCCACCCACCCATTCATTCATCCACCTATCCATCCACCCATCCATCTACCCATACATCTATCCATCCATCCATCCATCCATCCATCCATCCACCCACCCATTCATTCATCCACCCACCCATCCATCCATCCATTCATCCATCCATCCATCCACTCATGTGATTCTTCATCTATCATCACTTGGCTTTCCATCCATCTTTCTTCTATCCATTGATTTGTCCATCCTTCATCCATATATCTTTCCCTGTAGTCACTCAGCTGAGAATGATTGGTAAATACTCTATGGTAGGCATAAAGCTATTGTGTGTGATTCTGACTTAATCCTCAAATCACTTCAGAAGGTAAAGTCCTTGTTATTTTCTCGAAGGCAAGAAGGCAGAAGCTCAAAGAAGCTACTAATTGCCTAAACTGCATCACTGTTAGTGGCTGAGCTGGATTCAGTCTCTCTTTGAATAGCTCCCTGAAGTTTGTCAGGCTGGTGCTGAGCTAGGGGTAGGGAAAGGGTGCCAAGTGGAAAGCGTTAAGAGGAAAACAGAAAACAGAGAAGAGAGATTGTAGCAGGAACATTGGCATTGCTCAGTCTTGTTGTGCCTTAATACAGTTAATTCAGGCTGTAGTGGGATTAGCAAGTTGGGGGATCCAAAGAGATGATAAAAATTTCCATCTGGGTGACTAACTCCAAGTGTCCTCCTGGGATAGGTCACAGATACTAGAACCTTAGTGGATGAGCTAACCTTTTCAAAAAGAGAAATATTTACCGAAACCCTGCATCAAACTGACTAACACAGTAAAGATGGAAAGGATAGATTTCATTATTTCATTTATTTATGAATACTTGGCCCAACTCCATCACTGGTTTAGGGAACATTTAAATAAAACAATGGCTAAGAGTTGACTAAACAATAAAATGGCAATGGTGGAATGCACAATTTAAATGGATTGCACATTTTAAAAAGAAGGTGAAGTGAGCAAGTGACCCCTAGGCTAAATTGCTGAGCTAACAATTCTTTGATTGGGCCACACATTTGACCATGAGCTTCCCGGTGACCAAAGTAAAAAGGGAAGCAGAGACAGTCATGTGATTTTCCTTGTACAAGAAGCGCAGACAAGGCAGTTCCTCTTCAGGCAAAGAAAGAGAAAAATGCAGGATGGGAGCAGAGCTGGCTAATGCATCCCCATCATCATATGGTGTAATCCTGAGAAGGTTGAGTAGGGCCACTGCCATCACATCAGAAGGGGGCATAGCTCAGGAGAGAAAAGATTTTCAGATGGGGATTGCATTGCCTTGGGTCTCAGTCTTTGAGAATTTTATTTACTTTAATTTTGTAGTAAACACTTTTTATTATCATTTTTTTAAATGCTCTTGGAAAATGTTAGCTCTTTTTAATAAAATTTGTAGCTCATCTAGATTCCAGTGGCTTTCTGGCTGTGTGATATATCAAGGATTTAATGAGGGAATTTAGCTGCTTAGTGTAGCTTCTGGAACATTGTAGATACTCAATAAAAGATCGCTGAGTGAATGCTTAGAATATGAACAAGGGGGTGGTGCGGCCTAGCAAGCATAAAGAAAAGGCTTAACAAAGCATGGGGGATGCTCCAGCAAAACACACTGACAATCAGTGACACATGAGCACGTGCTAGACATCAAGCCAAGCTGCTCCCTCTTAGCCTATGTCACACCTTCACACCAGTCCCACGGTAGTGCTAGTGCTTGCCTAGCATGTGTAAGGCCCTGGGTTCCATGTCTACTATCAAAGGAAGAAGAAGAGGAGAGGGAGTGAGAAGAGGAGGAGGGTGGAGAAAAAGAGGAAGAAGGAGATTCCAATATGGATGCATCAACAGTAGATGGATGAAGGATGCATAGACATCCGATGGTGACTCAGTTCCTTGAAGAAAAGAAGGAAGCAACTGTATCAGCACTGTGGAGGCCTGGGGAGATGGGTGACGCTTAGAAGAACCTTGGTCAACTCACATACTCAGATCAGCACACCCTGTGTATCCCACTCTGCAGAGCAGACATAGAGAATTTCCAGCATTTTCTTGAGTCTATTTTCACTTAATTTCTTACAGAAAGCCCCCAAAACACTGAAATGGTAGACTTTAATCTTTCCTTCCTTTGCCTTCTCCTTTCTTCTTTCCCCTCTCTCTCCTGCCCCTCCTCCTCTCTTCTCTCTCCTTCTCATTCTTTTCCCTCTGTTCCTTTTCTGCCCCCATTTCCTCCATTGAGGTACTAGGGATGGGCCCAGGACCATGACGTAGCTAGGCAAGCACTCTACTACTGAGCCACGTGGCTCCTAGGGTCCATGGTAGAAGGAACATGCTCACAGTGCCATAATCAAAAGGATGGACATACGTGGCTTACATCATCTGAGGAATTGTGGCTCTAATAATTGACAGGCTTCTGGAAGAGACGCTGGCAGGAGGAACAGTGCCATTTGAGGTAAAGACTGAAGTGGTAGAAATTATTCTGGGTTATCATCTGAATGACTAAGAAAATGATAACTTAAAATAAATGTTTGAAGGAGTGAGTTTTCTGAGAATAATGCCTCACAGTCATTTGCCAGAAGTGCCCCCAAGAGAAGCAAATCAGGAGATACCCTTCATGGAGTTAGGGGAGATAGTTGCAGGGTTATTAATAAATATCTCAGCCATATAAATATAATAGTCAAATCAAGTTGAGAGAACTACAGTATCAGATACAATGAAGATTCTCTTTTCCAATGAGCACCCAGCCTGCTTTTCATTGTCTGGAGCCCAAGGGGGATTTCAAAATCAGCATTTACAGGAGAGAGAGAGAAAGAAAAAAACTCTACGTAAATCTAAGCAAATAATCACATTTTTTTCTGATAGAAATAAGTTCAGTTGTATGATGTGATTTTGACATTTATTGTAATGTCCATGCTGATACTGAAGTTAGGGGGGCAGAATGTCTCAGAGAGATTTGTGTAGTGGGAATTTCCCAACCAGTAAAGGCTAACAGGCTTTAGATGCAATGTAGCCTAGTGTACCTGAGAGTAACATGACGTCATCAGGTAGGAAGCTGAAGGAGCTGTTGCCACTTGGAGACAACTTAGTGTCCCCAGAGTTGATATCCACCCAGAGTCTCAGAAGTGACCTTGTGTGAACTAGGTTTCTTTTAAAGTCATCTAAGAGGAGGTCACACTAGACCTGGATGGTAGTGAGGCTTAAATCTGAATTGCATCTATAGGCTGATATTGGAAGGGTCTGTCCTTAGCTGGTAACAGTATCTGGGAAGACTGTGGACCATTTATGATGTGAGGCTTTGTAAAAAGAGGTGAATTGTAGGGGTTCAGCCTTTGAAGCGTATCCTCATCTCTGGTTTCTACAAAGCTCTCTTCTTCCTGGTCTTCTGTGATACAATCTCTACCACATTCTCCTGCTGCCACGAACTGAGCTGCCCAGCCATACTGTCACCTTCATGTTGGAGAGAAAGTCCCTGTGAGGCCTGGAGCCTAAATAAAAGTTCCTTCCCTAAACTGCTTCTGTTGGGAGTTTTTGTCACAGTGACACAAAGGTGACCAAAGATAGGTGAGCTCTGTATCCCCAATGAAACACACACAGCAAGAGAGGAATGAAGCCAGGGATTGAAGGGGGAGGAATGAAGAGGGAGGACCAGCCATTTGAAAGCACACCCATCAGCTGCTGAGTCACAATGCTTATAGGGCTATTACTCTCAGCTCTTCAATGCCTCTTCTCCCTCACCTGTCCCCCCTGCATGGTCCTCTGCAGGCACTGCCAGGTAGCAGGAATGGGCGGGGACGCAGGGGTAGAGGACATGTAGAAGAAAAGTTGAGGCAAGAGAAGACAGCACATATATATTCTAGTTTTACCCTGCTGGGGTCAAGAGAGACGTTTCAGAGGGTGTATCTTCTAGGGTGTAGCTTTTATCACCAGCAGCCATGAAATCTCCTAGTGAACTTTTTTTGTTCTGTTACTATTTGCTTTTAATATGGGATTCAGAAGCATAGTAAGTTAAATTAGTTCTTTGCCTGTACTGAAAACTTCATTTTAAAAAATGAGATAGAATTTATATACCAGAATTTAGATTCATTCAGAGTCTGTCACTAGCACCCTAACTGTTGGTGGAGGCATTAAATGATTTAAGAGAGTTGGGAGGTGGAGAAAAGATGTTTTTTTATTGTTATTGTTGTTATTATTATTATGAATCTTTTCTTGTATAAACCATTACACTCACTTAAGATTCCCATCTCCGCTAAGAACAAGAGTTATATTAACCAATATCCTCAATCCCACTGCTCTTGTAAAGAACCTTAAAATGTAACTTGCAAGGTAAAAAAAAAAAAAAAAAAAAAAAAAAAAAAAAAAAAAAAAAAGAAACCACTATCAGAGGAATTTATCATGGTTGGAGCACTTAACTTTGAGAAATCAAGATACACTTTTCTGTAGAGATGAATCTGCGTATTGCAGCATTGCTGGCTATTGAGGGTGAGGCCTGCTGGTTTACTGCCCCTTTCTGACTGTATTTGTTTTCCTAGCACCATTGTTTATCAAGCAGGCACCCAAAGGAAGTGTCTCTACACCTGCCTTCTACCTTTAGAAAGAGAATGGTTTCTCCATATGAACGGCAAACTGAATCCACATGGGATTCTCCACTCAGACATATGCTGGCTTAGCTAGAAGGTATGTTAGAGACTCCAGAGCAAGAAACCACTCTGCTAATAAAACTCAGAGAATTTCTTAATGGCAGCTGTGATTACACACCCCAGAAACTACCATGCAGGGAGAGTAATGAAGCCATAGAATTTGGCTTGTGTCTGTGAAACTGACCCACTATGTATATGTATGGCAGCCTCAGTCCTGGTCACTGAATTGGTCCATGCCAGAAAACCCCCCCTTTTTCAGAAATTAAAGTTTCCTAGAATCCTGTGTATGTTAGGGTATCATAGGAAACCTCTTTCTATGTCCCTTTTCCAAAATGCAGCCCAACCTGGAATTCAAGAACGTCTCCTTCCTTGCTATTCCTTTTTTTTTCTAAAACATTCCCATCTGATATGATCTTTGTATTAGTTAGTTATTGCCATGTAACAAATATCCCTGGGCATAGTTATCTTTGACTTATTTTTTGTAGATTAAGAACTTGAGTATAGTTTAGCAACATCCTTTATCTTGGTCTTTATTTCACATGCAGTCAAGATAGCAAAAAGGGCCATATTAACTAAGATAGGCCCTATCTCCTAGCTTAAGCTCAGGAAGAACCCAACAGACACACTTCAGAACCATTTTAGAAGCGAACTATCAACCCACTTATTTTAATGACTCACTGAATTGCGAATTATATACATCAAAAATAGAAACTAGAAAAGTACAGAGACTTCCCCTGGATTGTTCCTTACTGTGTGTCCATCATTACTAGAACTGGGCTAGCTTGACTTGTAGAAGCACTCAGAGTTTATAGAATGAATTAACGGACCAGTGTTAAGTTGGATTCTCCTGCAGGGAGAACTGTTCTCTGTATCTTATTTCTTGTCTTTCTTCAGGGCGAATGAATCTGGAGAATTTTAAGTATCAAAAGTTGGCATTATATTTAACTGTTTTGACTCAGGATCTCATGTAGCCTGGGCTGGCCAGGAACTGGTTTAGGCTAATGTTGACCTTGAACTCCTGTTCCACCACCTTTAGAGTAGTGAAATCACAGACACTTGTGCCAATAACCTTGTTTATGCTGCACTGGAGACCAAACGCAAGGCCTCCTGCATCCTAGGCTGCTACTTTACTCACTGAGCTACGGGATCTTGGATAGTATTTTATAAATTAGGAACAAGGGTTAGTAACAGCAGGCACTACAGAGTAATGGGTCTCCATGTTGCCTGTGTCTGTCTCTAATGCCTGTGAATAAGTCACATGATAGGACCAAGAGAAACTGCAATATGTACAAATAACACATTTGGGCCCTCAACCCAAGTCCTGCTACAAGACCTTCTAAAACTCTGGGAATTTTTTTTGAGTGCTTGGGGGAAAAGGAGCATAGTTTGTTCTTCATAGAAAGTCCCACACAGCCACATCTGCTTTCATGCTTTGAATACTTAGTCCCAGCACTGTGGAACCTCTAGAAAGTTACACATCACTGAAGGAAGTATATCACAGTGTGTAATGCCTTGGGGTGAGACTAGAAATAAATGGTTTTATTTTTCCTTTCTAAAGACTTTGTACATGGGATTAGGTCATAGGTCTCAGGGCCAGAGGTGACTCTGGTTTATCTGAGTCAGCTCAGTCTTATCACCTGAGTCCTTTAAAGTGGAGAGCTTCACACATAGGGAACCTTCAGCCAAGTGGATGTGACTGGTTTTGAGGCATAGGAGGCATGTGGAAGGGTACCCAAGACTCTTCAGGCCACTGACAGCAAACTGATCACCACCAAGGAAACAAGGAGGGACCTCTGTTCCACAAGCCTCCAGGACTAAGTTCCACCAACAGCCCAAATGAACAGGTCCAGTTCTCCCCCGGGCCTTCCCCCAAAGGGACACAAATCGCTTACACCTTGGTATCAAGTCAGCAAGACCCACACTGAGTTTTCTGACCTCCAAAACTATGACCTAATAACCCTGCTCTGTGCTCAGCTATTACATCTGTGGCCATCTGTCATGGCAGCAATAGAAAAGTAATCCAACTGTGTTCAACAGCTCCGGGGGCCTGGCCAGGCTAAACATGATGGAGGACTTTGGAGAGCACAGAGCTGAGGTTTAGCATTTCTTGTCTCCATGGAAATGACCCAGGAACCATAATTCCTGGGTCTTTCCCAATAAGCCAAGTTTGTAAAGAATCCTTGATACAACCAGGAATTATGGATCATAGGGAAGAACATTCTAGTTTCAGTAATGGCCACCCACCAAGGACTAGAGACAAGGGAGTGAAGGTCTTTCCTTGGAGTTCACTATCACAAGAAGTCCAGAAGTCCTTCCAGGTCAACCTAAAGGTCAACCTAAAGACAGTGTTGACGCAAGAACTATGTATCAATGCAGAGCAAGCAGGTGGCAATAGCTCTATCCCTTTAAATATATTTTAAAGCAATCTTTTTATTATAGTAAAATATATAATGTAAATATTGGATAGTAAATATATAAAAAATTAAATATAAAAGTTGAGACACACATTATAGCCAGCCGTGCATAATCCCACTCACCCAGTATAGTCTTAATGTAAATAACCTTGATCCAAAGAGTAGTTATGTCTGCTTTTCTATCTCATATGTATGGAATCATCTCTAGGCCAGTGGCACAGGCCTGTCAGCTCAGCTAACTGGAGAATGAAACAGGGCAGCACATTCTCAAGCCCGATGTGAGCTACAGAGTAAGTTCATTCCCGTCCCCAGCTATTTAGTGAGATCCTGTCCAAAAACCAGAAAGCAAAAAGAAGGCTGCCTTTGTAGCATAGCAACAGAGCGCCATGTCTAACTAGCCAATACTAGGGGAGAAAAGTGAAAGGTGTCCCGTAGAACATTGTATTTTGCACCTGACTTATCAGCTTTGGGGAGGAGGCACTGTCCGAGATATAGCACTTGCTGGCTTATGCTCCCTGCTGGCCTGTGCTTCTTATGTGTCCAGTTCATAAACCTTTGTGTGACTGGTGAGAGCCTCTGCTATTTGCACTTTGGGACTGTGAACGGGAGCCAATCAAGTTGCCATGCATGTTCTGTGGCAACCATGTTGCCTATGTATGCCCATTGAGTTTGGACCTGGGGCAGGGGAATACCTTTCTATCTTTTGCTAGAGACAGTGACTAAGGGACGGGATGACAGACAGACAAATGAAACAGAGTATGAGAAGATGGCGTTTAATGCAGTCTTATTTGCCATTTGGTTTTTGCCTCTTGAGCTGTTTGTGTGGCTTTTGATTAGTGGAGGCCACTTACACTTCAGAGATTTGCTGGTCCATTTATCTGTGAAAAGTTACACGGTTTGCTTCTGCCCTATCATGCGGTTCTTACATGAGCCAAGGAACTATATGGTAAAGCAAACTCTTCTCATCGGCTCACAAGGAGCTTGCTGGGACTGTTACATTAGATGCATTATCACCACCCAGTCCTTTAGGGCAATTCAATCCTCCCAGCTCTGTAGTGCTATAGTTCTAAGTGTTTTTGTTTTTGTTTTTTAATTTGCTTTGCAT
Source organism: Acomys minous (assembly GCF_964271855.1). NCBI lineage: Eukaryota > Metazoa > Chordata > Mammalia > Rodentia > Muridae > Acomys > Acomys minous. The sequence continues at coordinate 12,841,890 of NC_140496.1, forward strand.
TGAGTGTTGAGATTTGTTGTCACGGGGAAAACATATTCTGAGTCTCTCTGTCTCTGCCTGTCTCTGTCTCACTGTCTCTCTGTCTGTGTCTTTGTATGTTCACTCATCTGCGCACATGTGTAGGTACATGTATACATACATACATGAATGTGGAGGCCAGAGCTTATCTGTCCACCTTGGAACCTGGGGCTAGCCAATTAATCTAAGCCAACTGAATTTTCTAATCTCAAAATCTTTCGGTCTCTGCCTCCAGGCCTGAGATTTCAAGCTTGATTTCTTCTTTTTAAATGTGGGTACAAGGGACCAAGCTCAGGCATTCACACACGCATGGCAAGTACTTTAATCACTGACCTCTCTCCCCAGCCTCCAAAGTTTGGTTTTCTACTACTGAGCCAGTCCCTTGAGCTGGGATCCCCTGGTCTTTCCTTCTGGCTCCTGACTTTGTAAGAACAGTTCTGGATAGCTGGAGGGGCTGCTGTACTCAGAGTCATCCCCTGTTCTCACAGTGAGAGTGGCTGAGCCTCCCCTCTCCTGTCTCTGTGGCCAGCTCCCTCTGGGGTCCCCTAGAGGAGCCCATATCTGCCTGATTCATGAGATCCAGCTGAGTGGCTCTAGGTAAGCAAATCCTCCTAAGAAAAATTGTTCATCAGCTGGCCTCATTTTCTCATTCAGAGTGGAGCATCTTTTATTTTGCTACATGCCAGCTATCAGGCTGCCGAGTACAGCCACACCGTGCATATCCAGACTCATTTGTGGCTGCTTTGAAGGCTGAGGTGCCAGGCGTGGGAAACTGAGTATCTGCTTGGTGATGTTGTTAATGGGTGTTACTAGAGAGAACGGGCAACTTCAGAACTAATTGGGACTGGGATGCAAAGTAGGTTCTCTTCCTATTTCCTGTGCATGACCCCCTCAAGGGGGTAGCCACACCCCACCAAGAAGAACCACTCTTTCTTATTTGTGAGACCAAGGGTCCTATCCTCATACGTAAGTTCGTTTTATAGTCAGCCATGGCACCCTTATATCGGGCTCCTTGAGCTGAGCTGTGTGCTCAGTCCAGTGCATATTCAGTCTGTGAGAGAGATCTTTCTGTGGCTAATGCTCTTGGCTGCTTTTATTAATATCTACAGAGCCTGCTCAGAATCGCAGCCATCCCTGTAACATGTAACATTAGCCTTGGAGACTTCCATGTGCCATCCTACCCCTAACTGCTTCCCTAGCCTACCTCAATTTCAGTTCTCCTTTCTCATCTTCGCTGTATTTGCATTGTATGCAGCACATTGCACTGTTTGCTCTGCCTCTTAACAAGAGTTCTCCGCCTTGCACCTTGTAGTTTCCCTCAGGATCACTATTTGGACTCGTAGCCTGATAATCGAATCTAACATCCTCAGCAAAATACAGTTCCTTCTCTATCTTTTCACCTGTCACAGAAGCCACCACTGGGGCATGACAGCTCAGGAGAAAATCTGGACAGTTAAAAATATCAGATCTGTGTCACTGCCACCTCAGTATCATCACCATTTTGTTCTGGCCAAGCAACAAATATATCCCAGAACATCTCGATGCTCAGAACTTGGCTACACAAAGTTCTTGCTAAGCATCCCACCCTTTCCAACAAAGTGGCATACATTTTCCACGATTTTACATTATAATAAATGTATGCATGCATTTCTGGCCTTGTTTCACCATATTCTGAGCTGTCTGTTCATATCAATATGAGTACATAGCCCGGCCTTGTTCTTTTTAATAGCTGCAGTGAGCTGCATGGCATGAGCACACTTATTTATCCAACTAAAACCAGGAAATCTTAGAGCTCAGAGATGACTTGGAAGCTAAGGGGGTCCACTGAAGCCCCTTCATAGAAGGCTAGATTAGCTCATGAGGCCATGAGGTCCCTGGGCTACATAAAAGTTCTGGTGTCTCTGAGAGTGTCTTTCTTTTGGCCTTCTCTGAATGACTGACTTGCCATGGGAACTAGGTGGGTGGATGCATGGTGACTAGGTGAAAGGATGGATAAATGGGTGCATGGGATGAATGTAGACTTGAGCAGGTAGGTAGAGTAATGGATGGGTGGTATATAGATAGGATGGATAGGTTAGTTGAAGGATAAGTAGTTGGGTAAATGAGTAGATGCATCAAGTAATGAGATACTTGAATAGGATGGATGGATGGGTGGGTGGGTGGGTGGGTGGACGGCTGGCTGGCTGGCTGCATGGATGGATGGATGAATGGATGGATGAATGGATGGTTGGATGGTTGAAATGATACTGTCTTAGTCTTTCCTCTTCCTCAATGTTCAAGGGAATATTGGTCCACTGGTAGAAAAAGCTGGCAAATATAAAGTGGAATGGCTATTCCTAAATAGCACAGGGATGACCCAGCCAGAGCAAAATTGGGGCAAGTTAATTTAAATATAACAGAGATGGATTGGCCCCTTGAAGGGTACCAAACTTGAAGAGTATCTCCGTAAATAGCTCTACCTAGTAATGGCAGCAATATTAATAAAAACATACGTGCCTCTTACAATGTTAGAATCACATCTGTACTGGTATCTGGTTTACCTTGCTCCTTGCTTGCTAAAATAACCCTCAGGACAAATACAAGTATCAATACAATGTTGAACTACCTCTTCTCTTTGACACAGAAAATTCTGTAGATTCCAGGAAAAAAATGTCACATTCACCCAGATGAGCAAGTGACAGGATCACATCTTCTCATCACAGTCTCACCTAGAGGCCACCTCCTAGATAAATATGAAAATATAGGGGGCTACAGAAGAAAAACTGCTGTTTTCCTCCATGCCATCTTTTAAGACCCATGAGAAGAAGGGGCAGGAATTCCTCACTTGAAAGAAACAGAGCAGAGACAGAACTCCACGTTCCCCGAATGTTCTTCAGAGTAGAAATGGAATAGACAAGTGGCCCACAGGGGGACACTGATGCACTCTTGCACATCTCCAGGAACAGACATGTGTGTGGTGTATGTCTGCCTTCATACACAGAAGTCAGAGGAGGACAATGGAGTGTCCAGATCTAACACTCTCTGCCTTCCTCCCCTTGACACAAGGTCTCTCCCTGAAGCTGGAGCTAGACTGGTGACCAGAAAGTTCCAGCAATACTCCTGCCTCAACCCCTCCCCCACCACAGTTCTGGGGTTATAGGCATGACCACACCCAATGTTTGGCATGGGTTCTGGGAATCCAAACCTCAGCCCCTCATGCTTGTACAACTAGGCCTCTTACCCACTGAGTCATCTCTCCAGCCCCAGGAACAAACATTTTTAAGGCCCAAGACTTCAACTTTTTCATTCTCCATGCAAAAAACTTCCCCCACTGACTTTCAGTGATACCCCTCTCTGACAAGGCATCTAGTTTCCTGGTATCTTCTGGATTCAAGTATTACGAACATGCGCCCCTCGTCCCCAGTGTGGAAAGGACTCATTTTCTATGCAGACAGGAAATTTCATCCATATGCAAAGAAGAAAGCCCATCTTTCATCATAAGCAATAGGAGGTTTCTAAGAGTACGTGGAAATTATCCATGAAATGGAATGCTTTGGAGAGCACTCCCCCTACCCCCTCCACGGCATTCCCTTCCTCCCCGCCATCACAGTCCTTGTCCAAGATTCAGTCTCCTGATTCTCAGAATCACGAACTGTGTGTGGAGAGGAAGCCGTTTCATTCTCTGTCTTCTTTCATGTGGACTTTTTGTATTCTGGATGATAAAACAAGAGTCTTCCATTTCTATCTTGTGAGTGCTTCTAAATGGATGAAAGGACTACATCCAGGTCATTATCTTCATTTAAAAAAAATTCAGAATTGACCCAAACAGGGAACATGCCTTCTTTGGGTCAGTCCAGTTCCTTTTCGTTTATTTTTAATTGGGATTAAACAATGTAGTTAAAATTTTAACATGAGTAATAGCTCAGTGTGTGTGTGTGTGTGTGTGTGTGTGTGTGTGTGTGTGTGTGTGTGTCTGCATGTGTGGGTGGAGGCTAGAAGTTGATACTAAACCACTCCATCAATCACTCTCTACCTTATTATTTTTTTTTTTAAGACCAAGTCTCTCATGGGACCTGTAGCTTATTGATTCACCTAGGCTGGTTGGCCATCAAGTCATCTGCCTCCCCAGTGCTGGGATTACAAGCATGCGTCACTGCACCCATCCCTTTACATGGCTGTTACATATGTAACTCAAAGTCTTCATGCTTTCATGTCAAGTACTTTATCACCTTGATTTTTTTCCAACGATTTCTGTTTAATGTTCATATATGTTCTTGTATCTTTGACTCAGGTTGAGGTATAGGACACCCTCACTATCCAAAAAGGTTCTATTGCCCACTTTCCAGTAGATGCCTCCCTCAAGCAACCATAGCCTGGCTTCTGCCATTACTTCCTTATGTGGAACTTGACAGACAGGAGTTGTGCACAGTGTATTACTTGTCCTAATCAACCAGTAGACCTGCTCTTACCTGGCTTCTGTGACTGCCAGGCTCCTATGTAGAAGGTCCTGGTGGAAACACAAGCAGCCATGTTTGGGGGGTAGATTTTAATAGATGTTCTTTCAAAAACGTGAGAAACTTTCAGCTTCCCACTCCCATTTCCGTCACCACTGAGTAGGAAAAAAAAAAAAAAAGAATTACATCTAGCTGTATCACATTTAGGGTAGACTCTTGCAATCTGTTCTACTCAAAATACACTTTGTGGGAGGTGGAGGGGGCTTTCGAAGAGTCAGGTGACCCATGAGTTAGGGACAAAGTTGATGTGTGATAAAGCCTGGGTCTCAGGCAGGCCTAGGCCACCTGGGGTGAGGAACAATGAGACTTTATCTGTGTGCAGATATGGAAGATACTCCTTTAAGCTCCTGCTGGCCTTAGCAGGTGACCAGGCAGATTGGAGAAGCGGTTCATGATGGGCCTTCATTTTAAAGGTTCATGGCATTCAGCGTGAATCGCCACACTAAAGGTTGATGCCAAGCGAAGTATTTAACTTTGTTTGGGTGTATTTGGACTGGGTACTTGTCTACAGAACTCTGTACGTTGAAAAACAAAACAAAACACCAAAAGCCACCTTCTCATTCCTCTTTCTTCTGCAGTATCAATGTGCATTTTTAACTTTGGCACTGGAAGCCAACAGAAGTGGCTGCTTTTGGTTCTGATATACAAGCATTCGGTATCTATTTTTATTTAGATGACCCTGTGATTTTTCTAAGCATATTTAAATGACCAGGATAATGGTAGAGCCGTCTTTAAAGCCTTTTTAAAAGATGAGTGGACACAGTCTTTTTAAGACAAGTCGTCTCTTCATTTCCTATGACTTCACTGTTCTTACTCCCTAGCTCATTATTTTGAATGACAGGGCCATTGGAGTGGCCATTCTGGCTCTCTGTGGCTCCTGTGCTGATGGGAAAGATTCTGAGTGAGCGGAACAATGGTTTGTCACCAGGACACTAGCACTACTTAGAGAGTTTCTCTCTCAGTTTCTCTCCAAGGTGCATTAGAACATTCTGCAGATGTGTTTCCAGGATTCTTCCCCACTGTGTGTAGTGGTCCAGTTTCCATTTGTGAGAATCCCAAGTGATCTCATTGATTAAGAGTCTGTCCCATTATCATGTGGGCATTCCATTCGTTTTGCGGCAGAAGTCGTCTCTGCTAATTTACTAATTCATCTAGAGGCCCGCCGCCAGCCATCTCCCAAATCCCTCCAACTCACTTCTTTTTGGCCAGGCACTGATTCTAGAAGCTGTTCTCCATTGCATTAACCCTTTGGAGGTAAGGAGGGTGCAGGAAGGACCAACAGATCCACAGGCTTTGAGGGGATACAGCCCTGTGAGAGATGCTTTCTACCTGGGAGTCAATCCAAGTGGACACAGATGATGGCAACATCTGTGTGGGCTCCGGTCATCATGCAGCAAAGCTCAGGGCACAGGATCCAAGTTTGCCAGCAGGTCCCCAAGCCCTTCCTGGCTATCCAGGCCCTCTGCCTTTCTGCCTCACCCTACATCCAGCCAACCGTCTTTGAGGTCCCTTGGATGGAGTCTCTCATCTGTCTCTACCTCACCAGCACATAGCAAATGCTTTCTTCCTTCTCTGCATCACTTCCTCAGGGAAGCTGCTATAGTCTTCTCTTTGTTTCTGCATGCTGTGGGCCCCTTGATCCCAGCCTCTCACATTCAGTGACTCATGTCCTGCTCCTTTCATTGCTTACTTTCCTCTCCCATTGCTATGTGTCCTTTTTCTTTTGAGATTTATTTGTTTTCATCGCAAGTATGTGAGTCTTCTCATGGTATGTGCACCATGCGTGTGCCCAGTACCCTCAGAGGCCAGAAAAGGGCATCAGATCCCATGCAACTTGAGGTACAGATGATTCCAGGTTGCCATGTGGATTCTGGGAACTGAATCCCGGTCCTCTGCAAGAAATAGTAAATGATTCTAACCTGAAAGCGGCTTCTTCAGCACTTAGCTGTTCTTTATTTTTACAGTATCTCCTTCCCACCTTGGTGTGCCTATGTTTATTATTTATGGAGTGCCAGGAAAGATTAAGGAAGGAAAGTGGGAGGAAGAGACAGAAGAAAGGATGGGATAAAAGGAAGAACATAGAAGAGAAGGAAGGAGGAAAGATGTGAAGAAAGGAAGGAAGAAGGATGTATAGTTCCTGTTTTGGTATGGACTGTGAGAAGGTAGCAACTCCCCAACCCCCGCATCCATCCCCATTCCTCAGGCAACAGCAGCTGTGCTATGCAGGAAGCCGGCAGCAGCTCGGTAATTCCCTCCTGTGGCTACAACCCCAGGGACATGGCGTGAGCATGCCCCACATTGCATTGTGCAGCAGTGGGCTCAGAACTGTGAGGTGGCTCACAGGAAGGAGTGTAGATGCTGGAAGTGATGTGTGGTGGCACACAGGAAGGGGAGTAGGTGCTAGGGGTGATGATCTCCTCATTCCTAATGGACTACAGCCTTCCCTGCTGGATGGAGCTGGTCTTATCATGCAGGAAGCTGGCAGGCTGTGTGTTAATCAATTGATAGCATCACTTGGCTTCCCGTAGCCAGCTTAGGCTTTCTAAGAGAACAGGTCGCTGATTTCCAAATCTCTCCATCCGCTCTGAGGTTGGAGGCAGAGGGAGCAGTGGGACTTCTCCCAGAGCTCTGGAGACAAGCCGAAACCTGGCACACTGTACTTCCCCTGCAGAAGGAAATGAACCCCCAGATAGAGGGGGAGAAAGGAGAAGAAGAAAATGCCAAGAATGTCCCTGGGGAAATGAAACTGTCATATGACCAGAATCTGCTTTTGTTGGGAGGATGGGTGGGTATTAACCAGGACCAGCTCTCCTGTAAGCAACCAGCCAAGTAATAAGGGAATCTTGTTCTATTATCCAGCCCTCAGCAGTTGCAAATGCTTTTCGCAGTTCCCTCATTTTGCTTTCTCTCCACCTCATCTCATGACCCAGAATTCTCTGCCTCTGTCACCCACCCTCTGTCTCCAGTCACTCCTGACTCCAGGCTGACTTCCAGGGTTGTATCTCATTTAACTTGCCTGCAGTCTGAGAAGGTCTGTCACGCCTTAGTGGTAGCTTTGCTCTCTGCTGTCAGACTGACATCGTCCTGAGATTATCGCTCCTACCCAGATCGATGCTCCTCGGGGGCTCTTGATCACCACTCTCTTTTCAGGGCTGGCACTGAGGGTGGGGAGCAGAGTGTCATCAGAATGTGCGTATGAGTAAATCAGACCTGGATGGGTAGATGGATGGTCTGTGGATGATTGAATGGGCGAGTAGATGGTTAGGTGGATAAGTGAGCAGATGGATGGATAGGCAGATGGATCTGTGGGTCATTAAATGGATGACTCAATAGACTGGTGGTGGATGATGGATGGATAGACAGATGGATAGACGGATGAGCAAATGGACAATCTGAATAACCGAATAGATGGGCTGAAGGGTGATTATATGAATAGGTAGAAAGATGAGCAGATGAATGTGTAAGTCACAGACGAGTGTATAAATGTATGGATAGACGGAGGGGCAATCCGTCAATGGTTGATGAATAAGTGGATTTATAGCTGAGTAAATGGGTGGATGGGTGGATGGGTGGATGGATGGATGAATAAGCATGAGCTGGTGGATAGATGGATATATGGGACTGTAAGGATTTGGGAGAAGTAAAACCTGAGAAGGAATACTCAGAAAAGGGGCAGCATTTGTTGTGGTCAACAGTCAGCCTCTAAAATCAAGTTGTCAGGATTGCTGGCCTGGTAACTCTGAGGAAGTTCCTTGTTCATTGTCAGGCTAGCTTTTCTTACTGACAAGATGGGGTTGTAGCAGCCCAATTATCCTTCCTTTTGTAGGATAATTGCTAGAAATGAAGGAAATAAAAACTGGCAACGGCTTGGTACTTAGGAGCTAGGAATGATGTTGGTGATGATGATGATGATGATGATGATGAAGGAGAGGTGAAGGTGCTTCATGATGGTAAAGAGCATGTGGCTGGGGGTTCACAATGCTCTCGTTCCTTTATGGATCCCTCCTGTATATACATGCTCAAGTCCCCTGATGAGTTCCTTTCTGTTATGGTGGTTTTGGGGCTGTATTTAGTTTGCTTCTTTAGGCCTACCTACTCTTTTATCTTATTAAGGACCTTAAGGTTCCCTCAGTCTGTCCTTGTGTTTGGTATGTTACCTTCTCCCTGAAGCCTGACATCTTGTCTATTGGCTAGAATAGATTAAGAGATTTTTTTTAATAAATAGGAAAAAAAAGCAATTTCTACGCAGACAGCATGCCATAAGGTTAGATGTCCAAGTTAAATGAATCTCAGGGGTAGCCCAAGAACTCCAGAGAGTGACTTGTGACACTTGACTTACAATCCCATCATTCTCTCTACTTGCCCAGCGGATGGTGAAAGAAAAAGAAAAGTGTCAAGGAGAAAACATGTACGGCCCAGCTTAGAAATGAGGTGGTCACCCACGTCACTTACATCCTATGGGCCAGAACCAAGAAAATTCTATTGGTAGAACCCATCAGATCCGCCAAGAATGATGGATGCCACTCTTTCCTCAGAACACAAAGCATGGTTTGCTGAACACATAGCAGTTTGTGATACGCCTGCTCTTCAAGTCCACCTTAAACTGAGACATAGACTGGGGTTCATGGTGTCCTGAGCCCAAACCTCTAGGCCAGACTTATCCAGTCCCAGCTCTGAGATGCCATGCTAGATGTTCAACCTCCAACCACCTGATCTCTCCTATAGTAACAGTTCTCAGAACACCCATCTCAATGCCAGATACAGAAGACAGTAGGTTACCTGACAGACAGGAAGCCCAATCCGAAAGGATTCTGTTGTTCTCCTATGTAACAATGGTCACACACTTGACCCCAGGCTCTGGGAGATCCTATCCTCCTCCTTTCCTCTTTCTTCTCTTCACAATCTGGGTCATACCAGTTTATACTTGGAGTTATCTTTTTTTTTTTAAATCCAAGCCAATTAAAAATATGTTTTGTAACGGAGTTGGGCTTTTTTTTTTTTGTAAGATCTTTTACCTCAGTAGGGAATTCTACCTTCCCAATTTCAGCTGGAAGAGAATTGAACTCGACAATGTGTTACTAATTGGGGAATCTGTGCTGTCCCTTCTGTGGGGCACGGGGTTTCGACGGTCTCCCTGTGCCATGTGGATCCTCCAATTTATAGAACAGAAACAGGACAGAGCCTAGGAGTAGTGTTGTTTCAGACAGAATGAGCAAGGCAGCCAAGGTATATTTGAAGATGAGCCCCCAAGCCTGTTAATCTTCTACCTTGGAGCTGACTCAGAGAGAAAGGACAGACTTCCTGGATGACCTCCTCCTGCAGGGCATCAGACAATGTTCTGAGCGATGGGCCCTTTTACTCCTGTGACAGGTAGTGTAGGACTGTAGAAACAAATCCCAGCCTGACGTCTGTTCTCATTGGTCCTGGGATTGAAGCCCAGTGGCAAAGGCTCTGTCAGTTTTCTTTTCAATAAAATAAAATAAAATAAAATAAAATAAAATAATAGATCCAAAACAGTGATAGGTAATGGAACTAAATCCGTGGGCACAGTTTTAGCTCAGGCCGTAGCACTTAGTCAGCCTCTTGCTCCCTTTCTGTGCTTTGTGGAAACAGCAAGTCTGTGTAGGGTTCCGGAAGTGTTTTCAAGGCTCTCTGTATTGCAATCATGATCACTGGATTCTTTCTGTTTCCAGTTCCACAAGTTGGCTCTGGTCAGCGAGAAAGATCAAAGACTCAAATGTCAGAAGCAAGCTGACCCCAGGCCTGCAGTGATGGTCTTCTCTGGCCACGCCTATTCAACTTCAGAACCACAGAAACAAACTGAGTGTGGAGGCAAAGACTGAAGCCAGTACCCCCTTCCAACATCTGAAATAGCTACCCATGTGTCAGTACATAGCCAGAAGATTATGGTTACTGCCTTCACAGTGTCCACATAGGGATAGTATTGTGATGCATTGGGATAGAACATAGGTTTACTTTGCTGGTCCACTGGGTTGCTATCCAGGAGCTTCAGTAAGGTATCTGGTCACACTGGGGCTAGGATGGTACACATTTATGCTGAGTGCTCCCCAGCAATACCCATAGAGATGGTACTTTCAGGTCCTACACAGGACCACAATGGTCTAGTATTGTGATGGTACATCATGTAAAACAGTGTTACATAAGTCTGTTGGGATAATTTTAAGAAATGGGGATACAGCTCTTATATACAAACAAGTATAATAGGCTGGAACACTGGAGTGGCACTGAGGATGCTATATTAGCTCATTGGGTTGGTGTGTGCCAAGATGCGGTAGAGAGGCTAACAAGATTCTGGAAAGAGCTATGTTACTACAACTTCCAAGACTCAACTCACCATGTGTGACCGTGGCTGATAATGCTGCTTCCCTCAGATGAAGTCCAACAATGGTGCTCGAGTACACTGCAGGTTCTGGGACAATCCGTAGGCTCCCCAGGTTTTTTGATTGTTCTGGGCCCCCCTGTGAATTTGAGTGGTCTCCTATGCTTCCAATGGCATAGCCTTTTTTCCCTCTCCTTGTAAATGTGGAAATGAAAAGCTTTCTTAAAGAGCTTGTGAAGTGTAGACACAGTTTTATTTGTTAAACAAAGGCAGACCTTAAGGCCACCTGAGATTACAAGTGGCCCTTTGAAACTATAGGGCGTGGGACTAAGGATGAGGAATACGTCAAGTCACCACAGACAGGTTTTGAAATTTGGGCTTTGTTATTTAGTACTACCGAGACTGCAGGCAAGTTCTTATTGTACCCTTAATCTTATCTGTTAAAATGAGTTAATAATGCCTAACTGACTATGAGGGTTTTTTAAAAATGAGTTGCTTCAATCTATGATGAGTTTCAGGAAAAGTGCTAAGTCTCCTACATTGGAGCTGTGGGTGTGTCTCAGGTGATACCTGCTCATCTCCGATGCATAGAGCCCCAGGTTCATTTCTATCACTGCACACAGCTAGGTGTGATGGAACAGTCCTGCAATCCCACTATTCTAGAAGTAGAGGCAGGAAAAATGAGTTTAAGGTCCTCCTTGGCTACATAGAAAGTTGGAAGCCAACCTAGATATGAGACTCTAACACACACACACACACACACACACACACACACACACACACACACACACACACACCCCTCCAATAATAATATGATGAGAGACTGAGAGACAGAGACAGAGAAAAGAGAGAAAGAGGTGAAGGGAGGGGCACCAGAGAGGGACACAAACCTAGTTTCAGGTGTGTACACACAGAGATAAAGAAACCTTAACCTTTTTGGTGCCACAAGAGGAATGTGATAAATGCTGGGCTACACCCACACCATGGAAACATAGGCTTTCAAGGTAGTTTTCTGGAAGAAAATCTGACCACTAGGCTCCCTGGGCTGGACACCTTCCCTTTGAATAGCCCACATCCAACTGATCCTTCCAGAAGCTGAAAACCACTTCCACTTCTCTGCCCAGGCAGTCTGTGCCTCTCTGCAGATCTGTGCCTCTGTGGCTTTTAAAGTGGCATCGTTCAGCTGCAGTAGGCCCTCATGGTCATTAAAATGATCCAGTGGCACCTTGTCCCAAAGAAGAAGAGTGTCCTTGACAGCTGTGGCCACTGCCAAGTTCAAATTAAGGTAATTGCCGCAGTTCCCTCTCTGGGTCTTTTCAACCATCACTAGTGTCCTTGTTCTTCTTCTCCTGGAGTGTCCTGGAGACTTCTGTTGGCCTTGTCAGAAGTGCTTGATGTCCTTGAGGTATTGTTCATCATCCACATGAGGAGAACATCTGAATTTCTATAATATAGCATCTAATACCCATAAGATAGCCAGAGATGGTCGGTGGGTCAAGGGACAGCTCTGTGGCTATTATCATAGGAAATCATACCTTAAAAGGTCTTACTGAGGAGGCATCAAGGCAAGGAGAAAATCAGGTCTGTTGCCTGAAGTTACCTAAAACATTGTGATGGCAGCTCTCCACTGGGTCATTTCTCTGCTGCTCCCTCACTGTCATATTGTCACCTCTCTTACCGTAGTTGCATCTATCCTCTCTCCTAACATGTTATACACATTGAGTAACCTCAGTTCAATTGCGTTCCTTATAGTGGTTCTAGAGTCCTAGAGGTGAAGTCCTAGGATTTTGAAGACGAAACCATGGGTCAGAGAAAACAAGAGCACACAGGAAGACAAAACTAGAGCTGGACCCAACATTATCCAGAGAGTGAGAGGCCTTCGAACATTTAGCCCTAAGTAGGATGTCTCCATAAATCCCTTCCCCCAGGGCTCAGGGAACTCTGAAGAAGAGGATCAAAGTCGCACAGAGATTGAAGGCACAAGCACAGGGCCTGCACATGTCTGCACAAGATCCTCTGCAGATATATTATGGCTTCCAGTTTAGTGTTTTCATGGGGTTCCTGAGTGTGTGAATGAGAGGGTCAATGACTTTTGTGTCTTCTCTTGCGCTCCTTTGCTTCAGTTTGTTTTGTCCAGTTCCAATGTTTTAGTTTTTCTCTTTGTTCTATTATATTTTATATTGTTATATTTTAGTTTATTATCATCACTTAGAAGTTTGATTTCTAATGAAAGACAGAAATGGCATGGATCTACATGGGAGGAGAGATGGAGAGGTATTGGGAGGAGTAAAGAGAGGGGAAAACTATTATAACTTGTATACTTCAAAAAAAATGAAAATTTATTCGAATTATATCTCAACAAAGCTATAATTTTAAAAGAAAAAGAATAAAATAAAATATAATAAAGTTACCTGGTTGGTTTCCCATGGGCAGATTTAGTGGGTCTTATTTTCTCTTGGGACATGCAAAGAAAAAGCAATACATAAAATAATGAGAGGATTAGTAGAAAGACAGTTTGTGGTAATCAATTGGAAACGGAAATAATGCTTGAGAATCAGTCTCTATGTTTGACTTTTGGGGTGCTCTGTCTCTGAGATCTAACCAGAGCACTTCAGAGCCTCCGCACTTCCAACTGTGCGAAGCTAACACTTACTATGAAGATCTATCCACCCCGCATATCACTGCCCTGCCTTTTACCTCCTGTCTTAGTCATGGCTTTTATTGCTGTGATGAAACACTGTGAACAAAGCAACCTGGAAAGGAAAGAGTTTAGAAGAAAGGAAAAAAGAGGATGAGGAGAAGGTAGAAGAGGAGGAAGAGGAGGAGAGGAAGAAGGAGGAGGAGGAGGAAGAAGAAAGAAGAAAGAAGAAGAAGAAGAAGAAGAAGAAGAAGAAGAAGAAGAAGAAGAAGAAGAAGAAGAAGAAGAAGAAGACATATACTCAGGGTCTTAAATACTGTACTTTATTCTCACAAATACTTATTACTTGGTTGAATTGTATCTTTTTAATTGCAGAAAATTAAAAACTCAACATATTTTGCTAAAGGTCTGTTGCTGTGTACCTGAGCATCGTCCACATAGCAGCTTGAGACAGTACCACATTTTTAACTCAATATCTTGGTATGTCAGATGCCTGGATCCTGTGCTCAGAATCTTCCAAGGAGGCTTACAGGCAATGGGGTCTCCTTTTAAGCTCAAGATCACTTTCTAGGGTATCTTGGCTATTGGTAGATTCTACTTCAGTCCAGCTGCAGGGATCATAGACATTTGTTTCTCCAAAGCCATCATGAGGAAAAAAAATCCCTTGTTTGCAGTTTGAGAGTGTGTGTGTGTGGGGGGGAGGGGCCTTAACTCTCTCATCTGATTAAACTAAGACCACCTGGACTGACCAGGGAACTTAGTTACACCTACATCTCTGTGTTTTGTTGGTAAGATGTAGAGTGTCATTAGGCTACAGCCTTGGGACGCTTTGAGATACTGCCTGACATTCAGGCATGCTAAGAAGATGTCCCATACAGGAATGCAGGAGAGAGTGTGCTCTTGATTTCTCCAAGGTGGACAGCTCTGGCATGCTTCCAAAGAGCACCTGTGAATCAAGGCTGTGCTCCAGCCTTTCCTTTACCAACAAAAGGAATAAATAACAAGAGGCAACGTAGACCCTCACAAAATAAAGGGGAAAGAGACAAACGTCCCAGCTTTGTGATTCGAACCATTAACAGGAGTCTATGTCTCCACATTTGCATCTCCGTTTCCCCAGGTTTATATGAGGGTCAGACTCAAGTGCATTCTGTCAAGCAGACAAGCGCCCATGAACAGTGCCCCTTTACTGTCCCCTCCTCTCTGACTCAAGCAGCTTCCCTTCCATCTCCCCCCCCCACCCCCTCTCTGCTATGACTCTGTATTAGCTCCTTTTCTTGTTGCTGTGACAAAACACCAACACCTTAAAGATGATTTTGGCTCATGGTTTGAGGGTACTGCCCATCATGGTAGGGAGGGCACAGTGCTCAGGGACATAAGGCAGCTGGTCACACCATATCCACAAACAGGAAACAGGAAGAAGATTGTTTTGGGCGGTTGGCTCTGCTCAGTGTTTTGATTTAGCCCAGTGGGATGGCATCACTACCCACATTTGGGTAGTGTCATTACTCTTTAAGTCTTTCTGGATACATCCACGTGGGCACATCCACAGGTATGTGACTTAAGTGAGCCTAAATCCCAGCAAGTGCACAGTGAAAGCGAACACTCACAATTGTCCTCCCTGCCCAAACATAGACACCAGATACAGCTTCATCATTTCTCTCTTTAGCAACAGTGACCGCCATTTTTGGAAATGATGATGTAAAATTGGCGTGAGTGGCACAAATGTAGCACAGCTATGTTTCCCATGGGGCAATTTTCTTTAGTCTCGTCTGAATGGATTTTCATAAAGGGACAGCCTTTGAGATCCTCCTTAGAGATAACAAACAATGCTAGCCAGGTGTCGGCCGTTCCCACCTTTTCTTCTACGTCTCCATCTTCCACTTGCTGACTGTTGGTGTCTTACTTCCTTCTCTCTCCTCATAGTTGGAGGGTGGGGCTCCACATTATTACTAAACAAACTACCTCAGTGGATTGCTTCCTGAGGAGGCTCCTTCAATGTGGTTTGCCTGTGTCTCTCAGACCTGGAAATGTTACCAGAAGAACCCCACGAAGGGCGACCTGTGTGGGGTGACATCTCTTCCCCCCACCCCACCCCCAAAAATCTGATTTTATTTGAAACTTAACAATGTCATTAAAGCCCTCCCCAGATCAGCTATTTCGTTAAGTGTAAAATCTATTTTAGTGGGTAGAGCCTGTGCCTTGGTTAAGCACTTACGTTTATTGTCTGTCTGGGCAAGCTACTCAGCTGCAGGTGGATAATTAATCAATAATGTCCTAACGTCAGGCTCGCCCTGTGCCTTCACAGTTGGCTTCATTGTGCCCACACTTGTGGGGAGAGGCTGAGATCTCTATGCCCTGACTTGTCTTGGACCAAGGAGGCTGACACCTAGTTCTCTCCTAGTTAATTTGTCTGACATTGTGGCCAAGGCCATGCATCCTTTCTCTGAGTTTCCCAAGTCTTTGTGAAGAGAACACCCACTGGCCATCTGACTCAGAGCAAGAGTGCCTCAGGAAAGAATGTAGCTGTGCCCTTCACATCTGGGAAGATGCAGGGGTAGAGCCTGTCTTTTCAGCACTCACCCTAAGTTGTCAGGAGGAAGGTATCATAGATAGGACAATCATTACCACCTTCCATAAAAAGAAATAAGAATCCATCCTCCCTATAAAAACGATGTGAGCGTCCATGGGATCTTCCTCCCAAGATGAGGCAGTGCGGTCCACTGCTGTTAGTGAAAGTCATGGATGGGAGGCTGGGAGAGAAGGCATACTCTACCCATAACTCTGTTTTGTTCTTCATACTCCATCAAGAAATGTGGCCATGATGCTGAGGCCCCCCAATTTCTTTTAGGGTCCTTCATAGACCTTGTCACAGACTTCACTGAGGGGTTTTACATACTAACAAAACATTCTGTCCGTTGGAATGCGCATTCCATTGGGGTAGGATCTGGGCTCAGTATTCTGGGTGAAACCAATATTTAGTACACAGCTGCTTACTCACTGGCTGCCTGACACTCTCCAGGCCTGGAACTGACACTTCTAACAGCCCGTTTCCTCACCAGGGCAGATGTTTTCCTCCTTTTTAAAACAGGAAGGTTATAAATTATATATACTTTATATGATATATAAGTGATATATAATGTTTTAATACTGTGTGTGTATCACCCATTTAAAATGGAAGATTTAATGAGCATTAGTGTATTTATAGAGTTGTATAAGTGTGTCCTCACCAAATTTAGGGCATTTCTGCTGCCCAAAAAGGCAACTCATAGTCATTTATAGGCACTGCCTATTTTTTTTCCATACTTGCAAATCCCTGGCAAGTACTTGTCTACTTCCTGTCTCTATTTTTTTTCTGAAAATTAAAAAAAAATGAACTCCTGTACCATGCGCTTGTCACTGCTTTTGACTCTCACCTGTGACCCAGCATGCATCACTATCTTGTCTTCTGTTGCGAAATCCTACATGGTTGTAGGATGCAACATGTTTTGGTTATCCTATGTGTGAACTGCTTTTTTAAAAAATATATTTTATTAATTTATTCATATTACATCTCAATTGTTATCCCATCCCTTGTATCCTCCCATGCCCCCCTCCCTCCCATTTTCCCCTTACTCCCCTCCCCTATGACTGTGACTGAGGGGGGACCTCCTCCCCCTGTATATGCTCATAGGGTATCAAGTCTCTTCTTGGTAGCCTGCTATCCTTCCTCTGTGTGCCACCAGGCCTCCGCAGCTAGGGGACGTAGTCAAATATGGGACACCAGAGTTCATGTGAAGGTCAGACCCCACTCTCCACTCACCTGTGGAGAATGTCCTGTCCATTGGCTAGATTTGGGTAGGAATTCAAAGTTTACTGCATGTATTGTCCTTGGCTGGTGCCACAGTGAACTGCTTTTCTATTGCTGTGGCCAAAGGCCGTTTAAGGCATGAGACTGTATTTTAGCGATGTTCTAGGAGGAGAGTCTGTAAGTCTAGAGAGGCATGGTATGGTCGCAGGTAGAAGAAGCTGACAGTTCACATTTTATCTGCATGCAGGAAACAGACACTGAGCAGCAAATGGGGTGAGACTATAAACTCTTTTTATTTTGGTTTTTTAAGACAGGGTTTCTCTATCTTAGCCTTGGCTGTCCTGGACTCCTGGACTCACTTTGGTAGACCAGGCTACCCTTGAACTCACAGAGATCTGCCTGCCTCTGCCTCCCAAGTGCTGGGATTAAAGGCATGCACCACCACACCCAGCTGAGACTCTGAACTCTTAAGGCTCACCTCCTAGTGATGCACTTCCTGCAGTCAGGCTCCATCTTCTTAAGATTCCATAATCTCCCTTAACTGCAGTACCAACCAAGGATCTAATATTCAAGTACCTGAGCCTATAAGGGACATCTGCCTCTCAAGCCACCACATCCCGTCACCTGTTGATCAACATTTCAGTGATTTCTACCCCCTCCACCCCCCCCCCTTTGATCAATGATGTCCCTCTGAATGCATTCCCATACAAGTCTTTGCAAGGAAATATGTTTGAGACAAGGTCTCAAAGCAATCTCTGTTGGCCTGGAATTTGACATGTTGCCAGGCTGACCTTATACTCCTGGTCCTCCTGTCTCCACCTCCTGAGTACTGGAGTTACAGGTATGTGTCACCATGCTCAGTTTATGTGGTATGAGGACATGGAACCCAGGACTTCATGTATTCCACGCAAGCACTCCACCCATTGGTCCACATGCCTGCGCTGGACTTTTGGGTAGATTCTGAAGAGTGAGACATGTTGACAATTTGGAGCTGTGGTTCTGCCTAGCTCTGTGTGATCTGTCTAGATCTTTAGGACGCGTCAAATAGGGAAGGCTCCACTGTGAACCGCACAGAGTGATTCCTTCTAGCTCCCTACCTCCGCTGGTCACTGTCTCTTCCTGAGTTGGTCTACAGGGGAAAGAAGGTCAATTAGAAAAGTCCAAGACATTTGGAGCTCAGATAGGCACCAACACATTGTCGAGGAAACCCTTTCAAGAGGATAATGATGAAGATCAGGGTAAAAGAAAAAGGTGATGTTTGAAAATTACAGTAGGGACAGCTTCCAGAGAGACACCTCCTACTGTATCCTGCATATGAAGCATCACTCACATCCAGCTATCCACACCCATCCATGTCCCCACTCACTGGTCCAAGTAAGTTAACGGACTGGTGGCAACTAGTGACAGACCCAGTCCTTCGGATGTGACCTTTTGGTCTTTCCCAGTCATGAAGGAATCTGAATTGTGCCACGCACCCAGGAGAGACGATGGTGTAGAAAGAAATGCACACGCTGGAGCATCTTACAGAACCATGTCATTCATTCATGCAGGCGCTGTCTCTTCACTTATCTACACGGTGACCAATTCTGAGGTCTAAGCACCACACCTGACCGTGGAACTCTGGCTCTCCATGTCTCCCTATCATCAAATCAAGCAAACTACCCAACCTTTCACATCTCAGACCTCTCAAGCTGATAAACAGAGACAAATACATTAGTTACTTGGTGGGATCATTGTGACAATTAAATGAAACATACTTAGCTCAGGCCCCAAGCTCACCAACATTGTCTGTTGTTACCAGAAGTCGTTTTGTGCTTACATTTGAAAATACGGACTTAGATTCTGGGAACTCATGTTGGGCCTTGGGTAACACCCTCAGCTCCTAGAACCCTTTCACCAGCCACAGAAGAGTGTGGAAGGTCCTGTCCCATTCCCCCAAACACAGTCCGGGGTGCCAGGACCCTCTGAGTTTCAGAGGATCTGGCACCATGCCCTGACCCCCACCCCCACCCCCAGCCCCTGTTCTGCCAGGAAAGGAATGGGTGTTTATGCTGGCAAGGATCCAACCAGAGCAAGAATTGGGGTTGAGAGGACACAGGAAAGGGACGTTTCAAGGAACTTCCTACTTCCTCAGAAAGAGTGTTCTTGTCTCCCCAGCTCACATGACGTCCTGGAAAACCCTTCACCTTCAAAATGCAAACACATCCCAGAAGAATGCCAGCATGGGTCTTGTGGTGGCCTGGCTTTCCCCATAAGCGTCCTGACAGGGTCTGGTCCTGCGGAGGGAAGGAAAGAAGCTCACTTCATATCTGTGCTCCAGGTTCATGTCTATTGACCCTGTTCCTCAGGCTCGGAAATTCAAGACAACTTCTGTCTGACTGTGTGATAGCAGTAACCAGGGCCTGCGCTTTGAAGCAATTTATGAGTTTAAATAAAAACCCCACATATAAAATATGCTCACTGAGCAAAGAACATATTTTAAATATTGTGACTTACTGCAGATGTACAAAGTTCTGTGAAGTAAATATGAAAAAAATGCATTTTCGGAGAAGTGAGCTTACTCACCGAAAGGCCACATGGCTCATAGATGGGGAAACCATTCCTCAACAGACCTTTCTAAGTCCTGGGCCCACAGGCATAGCATTAGGAGCAGACTTTGTTTTTCTCTAAAGAAATTTCGAACATTGTGATCTAGAATATTTGTTCTAAATAGCCAACCAGTATAGCATAAAAACAGCAGTCACAGTCATGGTGTTAAACATATAAGCAAGGCCATGTTCCACTCAGCTTAGGAGCAAGCCCTGGGGCTCACCAGCTAGGAGTGAGTGAATAAAAGTCTGCAAGCAGAAAGCCAGTCTCTGGGCTTCCAGAACATTTTTGCTGTTTGTTTGTTTGTTTGTTTCTTGTTACAAGATGGCTACAGGAAATAGGAACCTGGACTGTTAGCAGACAATCAAAAAAGACCATAGAGCGGCCTTCAGGAGATGCTGTTGGAAGGGCCTTCTCCTTGCAGCTACCCTGATCCAGAATAAGAGCTGGTGTGATTTACACTGCCCCAGGGAACGCTCACTGCTCAGGATTTCTCCTGCCATCTAGGTTATCTTGCCCTTTCTCCTTTCTCCTACCTCCAAAAACTCAAACCTCCCCATCCGTGCTTGCAGGACCTTCCCATTATCTGCACCTTCCCACAATGCCCCACGCCCCAGGCCTGCCTGAGGGAAACCGGGCCCCACAAGTTAGGGATACATTTGCCTTGAGGCTAGAGCCTGCTGGGGCTACTCCAGACCTGTTTCTGGGACAGCAGGTGCAGCCACTCAATGACACCAAAATACATTCCTGAGGCAAGGCAGACAGGCCAAACAAGTGGAGGGCTCCCTCCCTCCAAGGACTCAGCTTCCTCCAGAGGACACATTTGCCGGGAGGACACCCCAAGTGCTAATCCTGTCATCCAGGACATCCAAGCATAGTCAGCATTTTAGCCAGGGGTTGGCCTGAGGCATGGGCCTTCCCCTAGTGGCATCTGGCCAGCCCAGGGCAACAGTAAATCACACCACACTGAGAGGTACTCTTTGGATTCTGCAGCTGCCGAAGGACTCCTCTGTGGGCCACATAAATCAGAAGTTCGCCCCCATCTTACCTGCAGCCTTTCTTCCCCATCTCTGCAAGCCAGGAGGAGAAAATGGCGGAGGCCGAATCTAGCCAGGACTGGACCTTCGTGGTGGCTGCCATCTCTTTGTCAACTTATTACCTGAGATTTATGCATGACGCAGCCGGGTGTGCTCAGTGACACATTCTAATT
Organism: Acomys minous; assembly: GCF_964271855.1. Classification (NCBI taxonomy): domain Eukaryota; kingdom Metazoa; phylum Chordata; class Mammalia; order Rodentia; family Muridae; genus Acomys; species Acomys minous. The sequence continues at coordinate 12,862,965 of NC_140496.1, forward strand.
TAATTAAATTTCTGTTGGATTGATGTCTGATCAATCAATAATGTTAATGTTTTTGCAATTTGAAGATTAAAGTACGCTCAAGCCATGGCAACCGCCCTCCCCACACCCAGCCACTGATTTCAGAATACTCCTTGGAAGGAGCCTGGCCGGCCTGCGTTCTTCCTCCCTCTCCCCTTTCCTCCTTTCCATATTTAAGCGGTTATTAAGAGCCTAGCACGGGCACTCAGGCAAGATGGAAATATAGATGGGAGCTATAGTTTGCAAGCCCGAGGGAGCTTCAGCGGCAGCAGGAAGACAGGTAGGGCGCACCTGGCAGGGTCCCAACCCCTAGTTCCTGACGGGCTAGATCCAACACAAGCAAAGCTGATGATAGCCAGGCCTAGCGACCCCATTCTGATAGCCGGTAACTAAGAGGTCAAGGGAGTGAACCCTGAAATCCCCTGGGTTCAGATGCCATTTAGGAACTGCCTGGATCCAGGCTCCTGATTTGATTGGCTTGATGCCTCAGTTTCTTAATACCCAAGATCATGACAAGCAAGAGCCTTAGCCCTATAACACCCAAGTCATTGTCTGGTGAGTAAGAGATGATCAGTGTGTGTCAGTATCCCAGTATCCATGCTTGTTTAGTGTATGTGTGTTTCCATATATGTGAACGTATATGTATAGATGTGTGTGCAAATGTGCATATGCTTGTGGAAGCCAGCTTTTGTTGTCAATCCTTCTAGACACTGTCTCGTTTATCTATCATCAATCTATCCATCTATCTATCATTTATCTATCCTTTGTTTATTTTGAGACAAGGGCTCTCACTGGCCTGGAAGTCCCTGGCAAGGCTAGGCTGACTTGCATGGCTGTCCAGTAAGCCCTACAGATCAGCCTGTGTCTGTCTCTAAAGCCCTGGGCTTGTAACCCTGTGCCACCATGATTGACTCATCTGTTCTTAAAGTGCAGAACAAAGCAGGCAGCTTCCTGTCCGGTTGTAGCTTCTGTTCTGGAGAGGTGCGTGGGTGATGTGATGGGACAGGCAAGGGAGGGCTTTAATGAAGGGACTTGGTGTAACCAAAGAGGACCTCTTTATGAAACGGAGATGAAGTCTGCAACAGTGACCTGACAGGCAACCTTCGTAGGCCATTTTAATGTGTTTGCTCAGTCTTCTGGGCCCCAAAGGAAGCAGTGGGCTATTTCAAACAGTGAAGGCAGAAGGATCATATGTAAATATGAAACGGTCTTTGTACCTGCAGTTTAGGGAACATTTAGGAAGGGGTTGAGGGAAAAGTAAAGGGACAATGACTGAATTAGATACACCTCAAGCTTGGAAAAATCTAGAATTTTCTAAAAATTCAAGTCAGGGACTAGTCTACTTTGAGGTCACCCTGACCCTTGGGTAACTGTTCCATGGAATTCATCTTATACCAGTCTTCGGTCATTTACCAGCTGAGTTAATTTTGAGAACAATTTCCAAAATGGCAGCCTAGAGGCGAGTTCGGTCTGAAGCAGATGATGCCCTGGAGTTGAATGGTCCTCTGCGGGGTAGGTGGAAATCCTGCATTCTTTGCCACCGTTTAAAATTCTGAGTTTTGAGTCATTCAGTGTTCTAGTTTATCCATTATACCATGTCTGCAGAGACGAGTCTGTTAGAAAGAGAGCCTTGCTATTGGAAAGGTGGCAGCAGGGTCTTCCATGTCAAAGTGGGGGCAGCATCAATATAAGGAAGCACTGCCCTACGTGCCCTCATGGCTCTGACACACTGGAGCGGATGAAGCTAGTCCTCTCATCTGACTCCCCACAGCCGTGTCTGCAGACTCCAGAACTGAGATTCAAACCTCCTGATCGTATACAGGAGCCCTGTGCCTCCATTCCAAACTTAGCTTGTCCAGTCTTTCCACTGTGAGCGGGATCCCAGCCAGCTCCGAGGTCTCGTTCCTCGTGAGAGAAGGTGGAAACAGAGTGAGAGCAGGCGACTTCTGCTTTCCGCTGTCATCTGGCCGTGTTGCATCATCGCTTCCCAATCCCTTTCCTCCTCCTCCTCCAAACTTAGCTCAAAAAAGCCCTTTTTTTAATATTGTGTCCTTCACATGTTTTTTTTTTTTTTTGCAAGCCTCAGCTCTTCTCAGGGTTTTGTCTCCTAACACCCTTCTTACAGAAGCAATGTCAGTTTGCATTTGTTATAGGGTAGGATTGTGCAGCCCAGCACAGCAGCACACCTGCAGAAATGACTCAATTAGAAAAAGAGAGAGCCTTCTGTGTTGCAAAGTTTGCAGTGGGATCTTCTGTGTCAAGGAAAAGCATGTTAGGGCATTTTTTTTCTCTTTTTAAAATCATGTACGCATTTCAAGTGAATTTTTAAAAATTTAGAAGCCTGGGGCTGGAGAAGTGGCTGTGTTCTTCCAGAGGTTCCAAGTTTGCTTTCCAGCACTCCACATAGTTAACAACCAGCTGAACTTGGGTCCCAGTGAACTCTGGTCTCTGAGGGCACCTGCTTGTATGTGGTACACATTAATTCACATAGGCACACAGACACACTTACTAAATACATAAAAATTTAAAAGCCTTTACAGGAACAGAGGCCTAAGTTTTGCAATTATATATTTATATTTCTAATGCCAACCCAGACACCAAGTGGGCCTTCCCATCCTATTTACGACCAAGGCATGAAGAGTTTGCCTTGACCCAGACCAGGGGCTAAATTTAGTCAAAGCTGAACATTTGCAAAAGGCTCAACCTCAGTGTCCTGGGTGCACAGACACTAAGGAGAGATCTGGCCTGGTCTCTGGCCAGTGTTGGTGTGGTCTGTGTGGTCTGCAGTACAGGCTTGCTGCCCTGTTGTGAGTATAGAGTTTTCAAATCAAATTCTCATTGGATGCTACTAAGTACAGTCCTTCAGATGTCCCACACGGCCAGAAGGGAGCCTTTTGGGGTTTGAAGTCGGCATGAAAACCCACAAGAATGATCTTACAAAACTGAGTCCTAGTTTGAGACCACCCAGGGCTGTTGTGCATTGCTGCACAGAGAGCCCAAGCTCCGCCCACCCTCATCTCCACGGAACCACCGTGATCCAGCTCAGTCTTCTTCTCCAAGCCTCCTGCACCCACGTGCCTTGCCCTATGTGTGCCTCCATCTTCTGCAGACATAGTCTCTGCTCCTTAAACAAGCCAAGCCCATCCCTACTTCAGCCTGTGTATTCTCTCCTCTTTCTGCCAGAAATATATTTCTCCCCTAGATTTATGGGGTTTCTCTCTTTACTGCACAGGTCACACCCATGGGCTTAAATAAGCATCCCCCCCCCAAAAGGCAGCTTCTCCTCTTTAAAACGACACCCAGATAGATCATTATTTCGAGGTCAAGGTGCCAAGGCAAGTGGGCTTGGTCAACCAGGTAACGTGCTAGCATGGCGGAAAGGAAGGACATTCGTTTTGTACTGGTATCCGTACACACTTGTGCATCCGTGCGTGTGTGCCCGTTCTTGTCAAAAAGAACACTTGCACAGAAACTCATCTCTCAGGTCAGGAAGGGACTGGTAGCTGAGCTAGGAAGTTTTTTGTTTTAAACTCTGAGCAATGAGGAGAGTTTTTCTACCCACAGCATAGAAGTTCACATTGGAGGCACAGGTAAACTGTTGCCAGTGTTCGAATCTTGCCCATCACTTGGACAAGCTACTCTCCTTGTTGAGTCAGGCCTCAGTTTACCTGAAAAATGGGTATATCCATATTATCTCCTTTGTAGGATTGTTAAGGAGGAATGCTGTAGAGCACAGGGTCTGGGAAGAGTTGGGGTGGTGCAGGGGGGTGGGGTGGGCGTGGGGTAGGCAATTAGTGAGCTCTACTACATTTGCCATTGTTGTCCTTATCCTTAGCCCCAAGCCAAAATAGACACTGGTGAGATGGTTCACCCAGTCAGCACGCTTGCTGCCGTGCCTAGTAGCCTTAGCTCAGTTTCTCAGATCCACCTAATGGAAGGTGAGAACCAATTCCTGTAAGCTGTCCTCTGGTCACCACACCCCGCACTCTGCAACTGCATCGACACACACAGAAACAACTAACTGTAATTTTAAAAAGAAGACTAAGTAAACCAGAGGATTTCTGAAGGTAATTACTGCTGATGGACCTGAGCTGGCTGGGGGTGGGGGAGTGATAAATGAGGAAGGGAGAGTAGAGAAGGCCAGTGGCTCTTAGAACCTGGCTAGTTTGATGTCTGATGGACACACGGACAGGGGCCTTCCTACTGAGCATAGTCCTCCTGTCCTGCCTCCTCCTCGGAACACCTAGGTGACTCTCTACACGTAGGGCCAAGTTAACTAAAAGACTAATAGGTCATATACAGTTCAAGAGGGAAAGGCAGTGGAAGACACTCAATGAAGCAGAGATCTGCTCACCTAAGCATGCTTTCCATCCTCTCAGGCTATAATCCCAGGGCACCAGCATCCTCTTCCCTTTCCTCGAACAGTAACCTCATCACAGATGGCTATGTGCTTGGCAACATTATCCTTGTTCTTCTGGCATATCAACAGACACGTATTTCCCAGCATCCTTCACTGTAGGACGTGCCATATGCCCATGTTCAGGCCAATGAATGGCAAGATGGTGACACAAAGGTTGTTCTGGCCTGGTGCTGAGGAAAATTCCATGTATTCCCTGGTGATGTTTCCTTCTCATCTGTTGGGTGAGCTGAGTTGACTTCAGTGGCCAGGAGAATAGCAGAAACATACATAGTGTGGAAGGAGCCTGGGCCCCCAAGTCTTCCACTAAAGGAGAATCCAGCAGTTTAGCAGCAATGCCCATACTTGAAAGTTAAAGGGGCAAGAAATAAATTTGGTTATGCTAAGTCAGTCTATTACAACACCTAGCCTACTCTAACTAATAGTTACCTTTGGTAAAGTATTGTCCAGTAGCCCCATCACAATATCTTATAAAAATATGTATTTTTAAAGGATGATGGGCAGTATTGAAAACAAATGAAACATAAGCTCTAATTCCTGTAAGACCTACTGAAGCCATGAGTGTTAAGTCTAACACAGAAACGGATAACCAGCTGTGCTAAGAGTCATCAGTATACGTGGAAGGCAGCAGTTTTGGTTCCCAAATGTGCACACTTTGCACTGAGTGTGTAGGATATGGTGTGTCTAGAGAAAGCCACACTACAGCAAATGAGGACAGCAACAAAGAAAAATGAAGGAAAATTAATTTTAAATGACTCATCTAAAAAACAACCATCAAAGTTAGAAAAACTGTTATTAGAAAGGGAGAGGAGCCATGGAGCAGGAAGAGGAAAACTTCACCATCTCAGAGCAGAGTTGGAGGAGAATATGGAAGAAAATGTATTATAATTTTTAAGGCATCGAAATAAGCCGTAGGAATGCCATTGCCCCACATTTAACTGTACATTTAAGAAACTTCAATAAAAATCCTAATTGGTTTTTTTTTAATGACAAGTTGAATTCAAAGATCATTGGGATAAATTAATAAGCAGAAGAACCAATAAAAATCTGATAGAGGGATTTATAAAAAAAAAAAAGAACTCTAATTGATAGGACAGGGATGAGGTTATCTGCTATTTGAATAACTCATTAAAGACATAATAACAGTGGGAACATGAATAAGTTCAGGAATGAAGCAGACTACAGACTCCCAAATGGTATAAGATCCCCATGAGAATATAGTGTATCATACAAGTAATCTTTCAAATTAAAAGAGGACAGATAATTCAAGAAATCAAACTGAGACAACTCGATATCTATATTTTTGCTAGTTCCCTATGTACATTTTCTTTCAAAATTACATGCAATATTTAAAATTTTGGGATAAGATCTTGAGAGGCATATGTCAAATGCTATGGGAAATATTAATAAATTTGGTTACTGTCATGATTAATTTTAATTGTCACCTCAACACAACTTAGAATCCTCTGGGAGGAGCATCTCAAGGAAGGCTTGACTCGATCAGGTTGGCCTGCGGGCATGTCCATCACAGACCATGTTCATTAAACTCATTGGCGTGGGAAGATTCAGCCCCAAAGCAGCTGTTCCGTTCCCTGGGTTTGATCCTATTCTACATAAAACAGGAGAAATTGAGCTGAGCAGAAGCATGGCTGCTTTCTCTCTCTCTCTCTCTCTCTCTCTCTCTCTCTCTCTCTCTCTCTCTCTCTCTCTCTCTCTCTCCCTCCCTCCCTCCCTCCCTCCCTCCCTCCCTCTCTCCTTCCTTCTCTTCGTCTGTCTGTCTCTCTCTGTGTCTCTCTCTGTCTTTGTCTCTCTCTCCGTCTGTCTGTCTCTCTCTGTCTCCCCTCTCTCCCTTCCTCTCTCTCTCTCTGTGTCACTTTGTCTCTCTGTATCTCTCTGTCTCTCTCTCTATGTCTGTCTCTGTCTCTCTCCCTCCCTCCCTTTCTCTGTCTCTCTGTCTTTCTCTCTATGTCTGTCTCTGTCTCTCCCTCCCCCCCCCCTCTGAATTTGACTCTGGATGTGACAGATTGCTTCATATTCCTACCTTGACCTCCCTGCTAAGATAGGCAGCTGTCTGGAACTGTGAGTTAAAGTAAATAGTTTCTCCCCTAAGTTGCTTTTGTTGGTATTTTATCACAACAGAAATAAAACGAACACAGTCACCAAATACTACAAGACCTTTACACATAACAAGATAGCATAAATGAAATCTGGCAAAGTGTTTTGGGGCACACTTCAGCAGTGATGTCAAAACCTAGTGCAATGGCAACGCCCTGGTGGGTGGTAGCATAGAGACATAATTTAAAACAGAAATGTTCCTAATACGTTTGATCATCTCATATTCCCACTGTAAATAAAGATCTTGTTCATAGGTAATAATTAAAATATTAAAATCATGTTGAAACAGGAAAAAAGAATAACAAAGAGTGTTTGTTTGGGGCACTATCATGAATAGCAGTACAAAGAGTTTAAACGGAGAGCACTAGTGATACAGTGAACACACATTTTTGGAATTTAAGAATAAAATCTGTCCAAGAGCTCAAGGACAAGTGTGTGAACATAGTCTTGGAAATATTTCTGAAAACAGTGAGACTATTATGATTGCTGAAACAGCTATGGAAATGGATTGGTGGATAAATGCTTGCTGCACAGGCAGGAGAACAGGTCTGTGGATCCCCAGCATTCCTATAAAAGCCAGGTGCAGTGGTGAATGTCTGTAATCGCCATGCTGTGAAGTCAGACAGGCAGATCCCGAGAGCTCACTGGTCATCCAGGCTAGACATATCAAGGATCTTTGAGTCAGTGAGGGAGCTTGTTTGAAAAAGTTAGGTGGGGAGAAATAAAGGAAGGTACCTGACATTGACAACTGACCTGTACACATTTGCATAAATATGAGCATGTGCATTCAACATGAACATATGCAAACATATTCACACACATGCATACGCACATACATACAGAACTCACACACATGCATACATACACACACATACACTCACTCTCCCACATTTACACAAACATGTACATACCCGCGCACATACGTGTACACACATGCACATACTCACACACTTGTAAGAGGTTGAAATAAAAGGCAACAGCTCTGGGAAGGCTTCCTCTCAGATGAAGCTTAAGACATGGACACAACATGGTGCTGCAGGACAACAGGCCGCCAGAGACGAGCCGCTGTGCTGAAAGTACTTGACCCACTGCACAGTATCCCAAGGAACAAGAACTGCAAGAGATCAGTGGTTGTCACATCAAGTTCAGGACAATACCTGATGTATAGAAGGTGGTAGAAAGGCCGAGCCAACCAGGATGGGAGTGGGCCATCTTATATCTTCTTTCATCTTTCTGCCATCTATATTTCCATCTATCATCGATCCATGACCTATCTCTCTGTCAATAAATCCATCATCTGTCAATCTGTTGCTTGTGTATCTATGGATCTATCATCTGTCAATCATCTAGCATATATCTACCATCTATCTATTATAGACAATCTGTCATCTCTCCCTGTTATCTATCTACCTGTCTGTGTATCCTCTCTCTCTCTCTCTCTCTCTCTCTCTCTCTCTCTCTCTCTCTCTCTCTCTCTCTCTCTCTCACACACACACACACACACATACCCACCTCTCTCTCTCTCTCTCTCTCTCACACACACACACACATATCTCTCTCTCTCTCTCTCTCTCTCTCTCTCTCTCTCTCTCCTGATTTCTACATCTCTCTCATCTATTTAACATCTGTCTATCAACTCAATTTCCTGTCATCATTTTTATACCCCTGATCTATCTACTCACCTATCTGTGAATCCATCATCTCTTTCTGTCCATTCATCCACTAACTAACACCTATCTATCTACCTCATCATGGTTTAGAGATTGGGCTTTTATACCAGCCAGGACAAGGTGACGCAGGTGTGTCTCACTGGCTGCATTTGCCTCCTAGGCCACACACTGTAAAGAATGGTCCCTAATTCGCCGAGTAAAGGAGAGATATTGAAATAGCTCACAGAAGTGTTAGATCAGTGGACATTAGCTGCTGCTCCAGATCCCGTGTGACTTTATCTGCCTCCCAGAAAAGCTGGAAACAAAGAAGTTGAAAAAGTTTGTTTTTATTTTATTTTTAATCATATTATTATATTTGTATCAGTGTTTTGTCTGGAATGTATGTATGTTTGCTTCATGTGTGCAGTGTCCACCGAGGTCAGAAGAGGGTGTCAGATCCCCTGGAAGTGGAATCAGAGAGGGCTATGAGCTGCCGCAAGGGTGCTGGGAATAGAACTTGGCTCCTCTGCAATAGCATCTAGTGCTTTTAACCTCAGAACTATCTCTCCATCCTAAAGCGATGTGCATATTTAAATTAAAAAGGAAAGCAGTATCAAGTCCCTCCATGTTTCCCTACATTTTTCTATGGCTAATTCAGTATCTTTGCAATTCTCTGCACAGTGAGAGACCTCCCTGGAGCAAGCATTTCCTAGAACCTTTAATCCTAGATAAATCCCTGAGAAAAGAGTGAGCTAGACTCTGCCCTCTGACTTTTGCCTGGTGCACACAGCCTGTAAAATGCTGGGCGTCTTCATACACAGCTGTAATCCTAGTCTTGCTGAGTCAGTGAGAGACCCTGCCTCCAGAAATGAGGTGGGGATTAATAGAGGCAGATGCCAGATGTCAACCTCTGGCTTCCACATGCATACACACAGGAGCATACACATACACACGCACACTTGGTAACCCACACAGGTTATTTAAACTTGAAGAGGGCCAAAATGCACAGAAGTATACCTCCTTGAGCTGGCCATGCTTGCTATTTCGTTTCACTTTGTTAAATCTATCTGGCCTCTGCCTCTGAGGTTCATTTCTCATGGCATCCTAAATCATAAACATTTTCCTATGGTGTTAAACAATCAAGAGTGTGTTTGAAAAAAAAAAGTGCTCATTCATGAAATAAAGATGCAGACACACACTCCAGCATCTCCGAGGACCAAGTGGTTTCTGTCATGGACAAAAGTGCTCTTCTGTCGGTAATGGAGTGTGACGGAGAAATCCACTTGGACTCATTCTTTTAAAAGATGCTTAGAGAGGCCTGGTCCTCCTCAGGGCTGGAGAAGCAGGGCTGGGCCCTTTCCCAGCAAATCTATGCCAAGTGGGGAAATTCTAGGGCAAGTGGGCAGATGTGAGCCCTGAGTGCTTATGTTCTGCTATTTAGCTGAGCAGTGACATACTAAATACATGCGCACTTGTGTGTGCATGCCCAGGCATACACACACACACACACACACACACACACACACACACACACACACACACACACACACACACACACGCCACACACACGCCACACACACTCACCTGAATATGCATACCAAAATCTTAGTGCTATTTTCTAGATGGCAAAAGAATGATCTCTCTCTTTCCTCTTTTATCTGTATTGTCCATATCTTTAACAACAGAAAAAAAAAATCTAATGAACAACCATGGGGAATTTAGGAAGATTGGAGTTTCTGTTAAACTATGAGAATATATTGCCACAAACATTTCAGGACTGTGAAATAACATGGCCTTAGTACAACATAGCCTCTTCATCCAGGGGAGGCAGCCATGGGCAGTGCTAGCCCCAATATCCACTGGTGATGGTGTTACAGGCCTTGATAAAAGATGTTATGACCTTCTGGAGGACCTTGCTCGCTCTGGGGTATCTGTCCCATCACTCCATATTAGACATTAATTGTCATCTGAGGGGGACAGAATGTCGGGCGTCAGCTAACTGATTCTGTAATGAGCCATTCTCTCCTAAGTCCCATCACCCCAAGTGTCGCCTAAGTCTGGGGGGAAGCACATACAAATGTATGTATGTACACATATATAATTTATTGGATGGCCGGCTCATCAACTATATTGGTTTTCATAGCTCTGCTATTGTCAGCATATTTCAGATTGGATTTGCTGCTGACACGATTGAATGAAAAAATACTGACATTTTTCAGTATTGTACTTGACATTTTTAGTATTATTATTAGTCATTTCATTCCATGTAGTAACATTGTCCAGATGGGATCATCCAAAACAAAAAGCAAAAGCAACAAAAAAGTAAAACAAAACAAAACAAAACAAAAAACCATACTCAAGTCTGAACCCAGCAGAGACACCTGCTCAAGTCTGAAGCCCAATAAGCTTCTTGCTGCACACCTTTCATGAGGCTATGGCTACCCTTGGGAAGCTCTGACGAGCCTTGCTGTGGATTACAGTTGACATCTGTTGCACAGAAAATTCCTTCAGAGTTAATTTGATGGCTTATTTAGCTAAAGATCTTTGTATGGAAAGAACGGCCACTTTCAACCTCATACTAATTGGTGGGAATTGATAATGTAAAGTTGGATTTTTCTCTCTAACAGCAATGGCTGTATAGTCTATACCATCTTGCTAAATCCCTGAAAGACTGTGTTTTCTTTCTCAAAAGTCCTCATGGGAGAATTGCAAAAGTTATTATTTAAGTTATAAGGTGTGTGTGCATTTATATGCATGTACATAGGTACACAGAGAAGAATATTGTTTGTAGAAATGTACATATATTTGTGCTTCCATTTTACAGAATACCAATAAATACTTATAGAGAAAGAGACTTGCTCCATATGTAGAATTTGGCTATTAACAAGTTTGTCACAGGAAGAAGAATCCAAGAATGGTCACCCCCCCACCCCAAGATAGAACCCGGGTTGTTTTCTTGTGAAGGGCAGATTCTAGGGATCTGGCTGCCAGGGTGTGAAGGACTGGGTCGCCACACTGAGGTCATGTTGCAGTAGATACTTGCTCAGCAAAGGGGACTCTGTCATCTCTTACTTAGCTGAGGTAGCGAAGAATACCATTATCTCCTAGGGTTGTCATAGTAGATGATGCCTCTCTCAGGTGGTGAGTGGAGTTTGCAGCTGAGAATGAGAGAGTAACTGGTGTTCATTCACCAACGCAACGCAACCTCCCAGAACACATTTCTTAAATGCATGAGGATGCCTCTGGGATATATGGATGTTGAGACTGAAGGCTCAAACTCCTCTGCATATTGAGCAGGAGGTGTGTCTATCTCTATCTGGCTTGCTGTCAAAATATAATAGTTGTGTGTCTATCAGTAAACTATAACTGTGATAAGTTGCTCCTGGAGAAAGAATGTGGTTTTTTTTCCATTGAGGTGCTAAACAGGGGCCCTCCCAGAGGACAATGCAATGGAGTTAAATAATGTGTTCACTCCCCAATAGTCTGCAGTTAAGACCACATGGGACACTTTCTAGGGACCCATGTTGGCACATGGGCTCTAGGTTCTTTGACACATCTGTGCACTGAACAAGGATGACACAAAAGTACATTGCAGATAGCTTGGACACACAGAGCATTGAACTCCCTTTTGTCCCCAAAGGAGTGTCTTTCTCTACTGGATGAGTTCAGTTTTTAATCAAACAATGATCAATTCATCTTGCTTATTACAGATAGGAATGAATGTCATTCGTTAAGGTAAAAGAAAAAGCAGGTTATACTGTGGTGTGGCAAAGTTACTTTATGGAGGTCTAGAAGGGAAGGAGGTGTCTTATCTATTCCCACTGTGTACCTTTCAGGCTCCTAGTCCGATATGAAACAAGATTCCATGCCTACGAAGCCCCTAGAGTGAATGTAACTATCTACTGGGTTGGGTGGCATGAACTTCTGCCTTTCTGTCTGCCAATGCAAGTTTGCGGTCTTGCATTGAGAGATTACTTAGTTTCTCAAGTCTCAATATCCTGCAAAAGGAGGACAGAGAATAGAACGCAACCCTCAGGGTCCTGGTGAAATGAAAGGAGATAATGTAGGCTACACTTTTTCCAGTCTAGAGTTGGCATGTGGCACTGTGGCAGTGCATTGTGGGTATCCTCATCAGGATCTTCTGTGATGGTCTATTATTATCATCATTTTTAATGTTAATCACAGGGACTAACCTTAAACAGCAACCTATACAACACTTCCAGTCTAGATTCAATATGTTCTGGCATTCTATGTCTATTTAAGATGCTCAGCCTTTAAAAAGAGAATATGCACTCGGGAGGCAGAGGCAGAGGCAGGTGGATCACTGTGAGTTCGAGGCCAGCCTGGTCTACAAAGTGAGTCCAGGACAGCCAAGGCTACACAGAGAGACCCTGTCGAATACAAGAACTGAGGTGGTGGCTGAGTCAGAAAACAGTGTTCATCTTTATAGCACGAGGACCTGAACTTGATCCTCAGAGCCCATGGAGAAAGAGTCAGATGTGGTGGTGGTGTTCTTCTGATCCCAGTGATAGGAGGAGGAGACAGACAGGTGGAGTCTTCAACTAACTGATCCAGAAGGCGGCCAAACTTGGCAAGCTCCATGTTAGTAAGAGACTCCATCTCAAAGACAGAAAGTGGAAAGCACCTGGGCAACTACTGCTGAGGTTGTCTGCCAGCTTTCGCAGACAGACAGAGAGAGAGAGAGAGAGAGAGAGAGAGAGAGAGAGAGAGAGAGAGAGAGAGAGAGAGAGAGAAAGAGAGACAGAGACAGAGACAGAGACATAGAGAGGCAGAGACACAGAGACACAGAGACAACGAGGGAGGAGGGAGAGGGGGAGAGGGAGAGAGGGAGAGAGACACATATGAATGCACACACATAAGCACAAGAAAAGAAATGGAATGTGTTTCATTCTTATTCTCCCTAGAATAGTGGGTGAATGAATGAATAAGGATTGCATTGATGTTCCTGCTATTGTTGATCATCTCTTACAATTTGCTTGGGAGTGACCTGCCTAGAGATCACTCTAGTGAGAAGTTGGGTATAAGAGACACAGCCTACAACAGTCCCCTCTGCCTTAGTCTCCCAATCAAAACAGTTCCTCCCAGTTTCTTTTCTAGATGTCTTTTTTATTACAGAACTCTTAGGTGATATGCCAATAAGTAGTGTATGAATACTTAATGAAGGGGGAATGAATTATAAATGTCATGGAATTTATCTACATGGCTTCCTTGCAGATGGCAGGATGGTCCTTTATCTTCTATCAAGACGTATGGGAGTCAATGGGTGAGAGAGTATCTTGGTTGATAAGTTCAAAAATTGGTACCGGATACCATCTCAGGTTACATGGAACCCAATACTGTGTGGCACAGAGAAAGGAATGGGATGAGGAAGGATGGAGAATATGATGCTGGCAGGAGAGAGAGTAGGGTGGTCCCCAAGGGCCCAGAGACTGCTGCAATGGAGAACTAAGCCCAGACAGACACTGCTAACAGTTTAGCTACAATGGGCTTACACAGTCCTGTGCAATCACAGGAGATACTACCAAGTGACTTTACCTGAATAAAGGAGCTTGTGTGCTATTTCTCCACCCTGAAACAACCTACCAATAACCAGCGCTACAAACAAGGAAGGGATAAGCATCCTCCCTCCCTCTGCCCCCCCCCCCGTGTCTCTCTCTCTCTCTCTCTCTCTCTCTCTCTCTCTCTCTCTCTCTCTCTCTCTCTCTCTCTCTCTCACACACACACACACACACACACACACACACACACATTTCTTGACATTAATTTCCTGCTCTCATAGCAGGCAACCCTCCCGCACATTTCTTCTCTGTGTGTAGATTTGAGGTAGACATTCGTCTATCTTATGGCTCTGACGTCATCATTCTGCGCTTCCTCAGTGACCCTAAGACCTTGTGTCCAAGTCAGCCAACAAGAGGAGGTATCAGAAGGTACAGGAGTGGAGCTGGTTCTCTCCTGCGTGATCTCAACTCCAGAGATGTGCATATACACACACATGCAAGTGTTTATAGACACCGAGATGCTGATGGGGGAAACGCTGCTGCAGAAATACCATCTTGTGGAGCTGTTTTCGAACTCACTTTCAGACTTGTATTTGTATGTCAGTGGCCGAGCTTACAGTTACAAATTATCTTAGTCTCTGGGAGCTCCCCCTCTGGTAATAGTCATTTGATTTGTGTCAGTATAGGCCTCTTTATATCGCATGTGGGATCAAAGCTCTAATATCATGTGTGCATCCACATTGAAGGTTTAGATGACCCAGCAAGGCATGAGGAAAGACTCAAAGCAGCTCATGCTTGAACCTGATGGCTCGTTAGCACCCATCTTACTTTTTCTGTTATGGACATCCAGTACGTGTTCTAAGACCATGAGGCCATGTGCTCCCTATTAGGACTAGGGCTACACTAAGGAATTTGACCTCAAGGCTCCTTCTAGAGAACCAACTCCACACTTGCTCAAGTCCCATAAATAAAGCACAGTAGTGTTTATCCCAAACACATGCCATTGGATATTTTAATCATCTCTACAGGATTTATAATGCCCAATGCAAGATAACCTTTTTTATTTATTTATTTTGATGGTTTTGAGACAAGCCTGATGTAGTCCAGGCTGGCCTCAAACTGAAAATAACCTTGGCCTTTCGATCCCCCTGCCTCCGATACACTTGTGGACTATGATTCCAGGAGTGAACCACCACAGCCAGCTAAAAGAATCATTGCATGATATAATTAAGGGACCCATGGTAAGGGAACAGGGCACATACGTATGTTTAGTGCAGATGTAATTGACCCATAGTCGGTTGACCCTGAGCATAAACAACCAAAAGATAAGTGTATCCTGCCATGGGTCTCAAAAGAAGTCACAGGCTATGCTTGATCAAATGCAGCTACTTTTTGTTCTAGGACACCTTGGCTTGCACAAACAGGCTGAGGGCAGGCCTTGGCCTTTCCCTGAAGTCCAGCAAGGCTGTATTACAGGGAACCACAAAGACAGAAAGGAGCCTCTAGAAACACAATATTTTGTAAACGTTAGTGTACTCTTCTTAGCTTGAGATGGACACATCCCTGGGACTTTGTGGCATTTCAGCATCATTGGTTACATTTGTAAGTAAGTGCAGTGAGCCTCTGAAGTTCCAAAGTCTCCGGGAAAGGGGCTGTTTTGACTTCTTGCTTGCTTTCCTCCTGCACTGTCAGGTGCCTTTTCTTCAATGACCATATTGCACTATTGCACTAAAGAAGTTTTTTTTTTTTAATCTGTGCACACTTCCAGTGTTTTGCTGACTCAGTAGAGGTTTCATTTTAATCCCGACTGTGGAAGATATTTGCATTTTTCAATAACTAGCTGCAGTTATGATTCAGAATTAAAGCTTAAACCACAAAATAACATTGAAAGAGTTTAGGCCTGGCCTGAGAGGCTTCTAGGAAGGTAAGGTCATGACTTCCTCTTTTGAAGATTTAGCTGACAGGGGACACTTGTGAAAGGAAGGGGAGTGGTTCACGAAGAATTGCCCTGGGTCCCTCTGCAACCCGCCTTGTCACATTGCAAGGTTCTCTGCCTGGCCCCCATGGGTAGGATGTACCTCTGCCGGTATACAGAGATGTAATTAAGGGCCCCTTACGTGACCTGCTCTTTCATCATAGCGCCTAGCTCAGGACCGGGCATCTCTGCAGATATATGCTTGATTGAGGCAAAGGGATAATGTGAATGGTAGCTGGTGGGAGAGCTTCGCCTCCAGGTCAGGATGCCCAGCCTCATTGCAGTTCCCGAGCACATGGCTTTCCCTACACAAATGATAATGAAGAGACACATTTCAGGAGTCTCCAAATGTGCTGCACTACAAGAGAAATTACCTTGAGTTAGGTGACATGCTTAACCTAAATTAACCTGAGACAGCAGTGTGTGAACATTAGCATAAGGAAGAGAGACATCAGTGTCTCTTGTCTGCCAAGGGAGTAAACAGAATTTTCCCTCAAGCTTAACCTCCATTCACTGTGGGCTTGTTGGTGCTGTGACAAAATGGAAAAATGTAAACATTTTAGTGTGGCCTCATTTAAAAGTTTTCCTGATTTTTATCAGCTTCACTTAATTTCTGCATTGATCACAGTTCTGACCTCTACCTAGGCTACACTTTAATATGATGCTGTCTTTAAATGGGACCTGCAGAGATAGATGGTTCTGTGGTAAAGCGCTTACTGTGCAAACACGAAGCCCCGAGTTCGAATCCCAGGTACCTCCATAAAAGCTGGCAAGATGGCCAGTGCTAAGGCAGACAGCAGAGACAGGGGAGTGAGTCTTAGGGACCGGCTGACTGGCCAGTCTAGCCAAGTTCACAGGCTCTAGGTTTAGTGAGGGACTTCCTCTTAAAAAGTAAGGCGCAAATCCGTAGAAGACACTAGAAAGTTGACTTTTTGTCTCTTCACATATGTATATTGTATGTTGATGAGTGTGCCTGAACACACTTGTCTCTCTCTCTCTCTCTCTCTGTCTCTCTCTCTGTCTCTCTCTCTGTCTCTCTGTTTCTCTCTCTCTCTCTCTCTCTCTCTCTCTCTCTCTCTCTCTCTCTCTCTCACACACACACACACACACACACACAGGCAGAAGGGGCAGTAAAAGAACTAGATAAAATTAAAACCACAGTCTGGGCAATAATACTGTTTGGATTTCAGGAGGACAATAGCAGGAACCATTAGATATTATCTTCTTTAGGGATTCGGCATGCTCTTCGTTAGATTGCTATCAGGCCAGGGGAAAAACAACCTCTTTATTATTTGAATCAGTTTCCAGCACCTCATGAATTAGAGGCTCACACCCGAAGGAGTATTTCCCGCTTAATGGAAACAATTTGTCTAACACTTCCAACTCTTTACAAGATTCTACGTTGATAGATGGACATTTCTGCTACGTAGGCACACTCCATAGCAGCTTGTTCAACACAAGTTAACAGCTGTTTTAAAAAAAAAATAAGTAAAGCCAATAAAAGACAATTTTCTTTTAATAAGGTAACACTGCAAATAACCCCCAAATACAATTTTATGTACTGAGTTAAAAATCAAGTCCGGGAGGCGGCAAGTGAGCATATTTGCTTTTAAAGCATGCTTGTCGGGTTGGCTTGAGTTTAACATGATGAGATGGCATATTCATGTTAGGGGAGAGCTGATGTCCAAGAAAACAGCATTAGTTGCTCAATAATAAGGGAATGCGCTGGAAAAAGGAACATGTGTTTTTCAGTAGTGCTTTCAGAACTGCTTATATAAGAGTAATCGCTGATGATGCTTCCGCGAGTCCTCACTTATTCTACAAAGAGAATGTTCCCCGTTTGAAACGAGAATGTGGACAGGTCATTTGAAAGCTCATAACCTGGTGTGGCTCTCGCCACTGACTTCCCAGGAGTAGCAGGTGGCTGAGAGCTGCTCTGGGACTCCTGAAGAACGTGCTGCAGTCCAAGTCAGTCCTGGGAGACCGTGGCTTTTCAGTGCTGGATGGGAGCTTCACCAGCCCTCTTCTGAACCTAACACCTCCATTCAACACAGCGATGAACCCCAGTCAAAGATGATAACTTTTCGGAAGTCGTTCAGTGGTTGGGCAGGGACGGGGGATTCGCTCTCCATAGGTGCATATGTGGGACACTTAGTCCCTACCTGGTGGCACAGCATTGGAACGCTATAAAACTTTAAGAGGCGAATCCTAGTGAGAGAAAGTGCGTCAGTGGGCAGGAAGCATGGAGTGTTAGAGAGTGACCCCTCCCACCTCCGCACCCCTGTTCCTGATCTACTGAGATGTGGCAAGCCATACTACAGGGACTACAGACACTGTCCCAACTGTCACGTTTTCCTGCTATGGTAGACTAGACGGTATTCCCTGAAACAACGGAAGTAAGCCTTTGCCCTCCTAAATTGCCTCTGCTGAGTATCTTGTCACCGCAAGGAGAAAGGTAGTTGACACACGAGGGAAGCACTGTACCACCCAGCTGCCACCACCCAGCTACCAACCATCTGCCCTCGCTCAGCCCGGAGGGTCATTCTTTCCAAAAGCTAGACCTGTCTCTGCCCTGATCTACAATGAGGTTACCTCATAAGTGATCCACTTCATACTTAGGAATCTCTTAATAAACGCTTGCGGCGTACGCATCTAAAGAGGGAAGTCTTTCGTTCTTCCAGAATAAATAGAAATCAGAATAGAGTGAAGAAGAAAAAAGGATCCCTTTTAAGGCTGGTGATATTTCTGCCAGTTTGTGTTTTTTTTTTTTCACTGAAACAAAAGGGAGCGGGTGATAGGTGGCGGGACTGACAGGTAGAGGAAGTTGAGTGTTCAGCCAGGCCTTCAGTCATGTGCCAGAGATTCATGCTATGTGGCAGGGATACGGCTGTTGTGGTACCCACACATTCCAGGCTACAGAGGTGGGTTGTTATAGAGATGGACATAAATGCTTTAACAATCCACCCTGCTGCCTGCTACCTGACGTTTGCTCTCCTAGTGACTCTTAACAAGTCGGTTAACCTCCCGAAGTCTGACTGTCTATTAACCTCAGCTGTGCAAAATCCCACACTTCCCTCCAAATGATGAAGTTATGTGGAAGGGGACCTGGGAAGTTGTACTTTGATAAATTCAGGTTAAAGAGAGAGGTTTTTATGTTCTTGATCAACAACAACAACAACAAAATCCTTGCAGCATCCTGAACCACCTTCTCCCATTTCGTTTTGTGTTTGTGTTTTGTAATGGACAGAAAAGCTTCAAGTGCCACGGTACGATGTGTTCAGATCCACTCCCACGAAGCTGCCTTTGACTTCAGAGGAAGGCTCACTCAGATCCATGGGAGCTTCTAAGTACCCATGTGGTCAGGGGTTGTTGTTGTTGTTTTTCTCATGTAAGAGACAGGCCCAAGATGGCTCACTGTGGAGAAATCCCTGCTGTGGAAGTGCTTTTTCTCTCTGGAGGCCAGTCCTGACTGCATCTCACTATGTGGACAGGTAGACAGACATCTCTTGGCTCTGCCACTCACCATGCCAAAAGTCAACTACTGAGACTGATTTCCCCTTTTGTATTCTCAAAGTCAGTCTCTTAACTCTCCAAACAGGCCATTTCTACAGGGAAGTTTTCTCACCGATGTGGCCAAGACACCACGCAGAAGCAAGTTAAGGGAGGGAGAGTTCTGCTCACAGACGAGGATGCTGTTGTCTGGCAAAGAGAGGAAGGCGTGGTATCTAGAGGTGCTCGGCCTTGGTTGCATTAGGACGGTGGTACCTGCTTCAGGTTCAGCCTCAGCTTAGGCTCCCAATTAATCACCACCCAAGGTGTGACTAAAACACATCACCAACTCATATCACCACAGACCAACCCACTTCAGCAGCCATCCCTGTTCTTCCCCAGTCAGTCCCCTGAGCCAATGTGGAACCTTCCCTCAGGTCTTAGCAGGGCAATGGAGACAGAACCAGAAGCTCCTCAGCTCGAGTGTCTAGACTGGTCTGAGCAGATGGCACACTGGGTGAGAGTGTTTGCTGCATGTGCCTGAAGACCTGAGCCTAGTTTACATTTCCAGCCCCCATGTCAAACAGTCAGATACAGACTGTAACCTGTAACCCTGGCTTTGGGAGAGAAAGGCAGGAGAGTCTCTTCCATTTGCTCATGGCCAGCCTAGGGCCAGGTTCAGTGAGAAAGTTTGCTTTTAAGGAAGTAAAGGTGAAGAGTGATGAAACAGGACACCAATGTCCTCTTCTGGCTTCCATGCTTGTATGTATACCTTCTTCACACATTACACACACACACACAGAGACAGAGACAGAGACAGACAGAGGCAGAGAGACAGAGACAGAGAGACAGATAGAGACAGAGAGAAAAACTTAATTAAATGTAACATAATCTTACAAAGATGAGCATTACTGTCACTCTGTGTCACACTTGTGTGTGTCCATGTAATGACCACCACACTGTGTCCTTTACTTTGAAAACTCTCAGTTCATAATGGTGAACACGGTCTCACAGTCCTCCAAACTATACACTTCAGCTGACCTCTTTCCTAAATGTAGAGCTCCAAGCAACTGACAATTGCTTTCAAATCCCTTTAAGCTGCAACAAGGCTTCAACTTTTACAAAACATTTCCAGTCCTTGTTCCCTTTTGCTGTCATGACACTTTGAGCTAGACACGAGGAGAATGTGTGATTTATCACCCAAACAGGGTCACTTCTAGAGGTGAAAGGGTGCTATTAATAATCACGCCAGGACAACAGGTGCAATGTGGGGCTGTCCTGGGCAAACAGAGACATGGGACACCCCAGCTAGGCAAGACAAGCCAGCTCAGGTTACCGATGAAGCAACAGCAGGCAAAGATGCACACTAGAAGTGGGCGGTGCTGATCTCTGACCTCAAAATTTAGGGTTTCTGATCTTGTTTTGCTGTTTTCTTGTTGTCATTGTTGTTGTGGTGTTCTAGAAATTCTATGCAGGGCTTTTCCAGAGTGTTCTGCATTGCTCTGTTAATGTCCCACAGAGATGTTTACTAAGAGACACAGAGATAGTATGCATCAATCACAGAGAGATAAAAGAACACATATCTCCTTCCTGCCCCTCCTCCTGTTCCCCTCCTCCTGAGCCCCCTCCTCCCCCTCTTGATCCTCCTCCCTTCCTCTCTATCCCCCCCCCCCCCCCCCCCCCCCCCCCGCCTAGCCAGGTTACTAACATTTTGCTCTGTGTAACGAATGGCTCTGGGGACTAAATACCCCTTTCACAGGAGCCAGTATCTGATATATTGTTTTTATTAAGGATGGCCTGCTCAAAAGAACGGTCTTACACGCTTGCATTAGTGTCTTGTAGGGCTAAAAGCTGATTTGAAATAGCATCATAATATACCACAATCAAAACTTCGAGGAGGAAGTGTAAGGAAGGGGCCTGAGGGCAGGGGGGCTGGGGCTGATCCTAAAGCAACTCTGGGATCCTGACGGGTGAGGGAAGCCTGAAGAAAACTCATCTTTTGCTGCAGATCAGTTCACCAAGACCATTTCTTTCTGTTTCTCCATCATCCTAGGACTCTGTCCAAGGAGATTTATTATTTAAATCAGCTAGGCCGTAGGAATGGCCCTACACAGTGGCAAGGCAGGAAGAAAGGCAGGAGTCACACGTGAGGGTCATGGGTAACCCCGAGAGGCTGGACTTTGCCTTCGGAGTGTGACTCCCAACTCTGTTGCCTGCTGAGTCTGTGTCATTTACAGACTCTGGTCTCTTCACCTGTTAAGCTAGCTCCTATAAAGAGCGGATGGGATAGACAGCCAGTCAGTGCTCCTAGTGAGAACTGATACTCACAAAAGGGATCTATGCCTTTTTAAGCCTAATGATTAAGAATACATTAATTTTTACCAGGAGCTGAACTACAGCCCCCACAGACAGAGGGTCTCGTGCTCTTACTGGTGTCGACTGCTTTGAAGAGTTCTGAATTGCTGCTTATCTTGGCTCCTATGGTGCGATTAGCCAGGCTGACTCATGGAAAGAGTCTATCTGGAATCCCCGGTGGACTCTGGAGTGAGGGTGGTACCGTAAGAGATTACAGGGAAGGGCCCTAAACTGCCAGAGCCCTTCAGGACAACGGTCAGCGGTTTTTCCGTGAATCCCTGTCTCCAGTGCACTGTTTGACCCTTAGTCTTGGCGCCTCTGCATTTCCAGTGACCCCTTCCACGTTGACCCAGATCACACATAGCAAGCATAGGCTCCTCCTCTGTGCTGGGCACCTTCTCCTAACCGCTCCATTTAATTCTCAGCCTGATCCCCAGAAATCTTTGTAACAAACCCCTCGTGGCTCTTCTGTAGAGACCAAGAAACTGAGACATCCAGGTGGACCTAGTGTCCTGCGCTTGTAATTCCAGCACCAAGGAAGTAAAGGGAGGTAGGGCTCAGCAGCTCTCTGGCTGGCCAGCCTAGCCTGCTTCATGATCTCCCGGCCGGAGAGAGATGCCAACTGGGTAGATTAAAAAATTTAAAAAGGTGGACAGCCCCTGAAGGGCAACATTCAGGTTGCCCTCTGACACTCACATGTATGTGCTCATGCATATGCACATACTGTGCACATATGAATACACACAAATCCACAGACAGAGAGAAATGGAGGCTGTCAAGGAATTTCCCCAAGGTTATTCAGAAACAGAACTGGGCTTTGAGAATGCTGTCTGTGTATCTGTCTGCAAAGCCCATGCAGTTTTTTTCCTGACTGTTTTTATTTGCACCATTTAAGCAACCTATGAGTGTTGTAAGTGTTGTAAGAAGCTTGTAAGTGAAACCATGACGGAGAAAATAAACAGGACCACACCCCTAGAGCAATATTTTTACAATAATTCATTACTGCAGCTGTACATGTATGCGTGTGTATGTGTATGGGTGTGTGTGTATCTGTGTAAATGTGTATGTATAAATGTGCACATACGTAAACTTTTGTGTGTTTATATGTGTGTATGGTATATGTGTATATGTGTCTATATGTACATATACTTGTATGAGTGCACATGTATAGGTGTTTAAATAGCACAAATTATTCTGTTATGGATTTTCACTTACCTTACTTATTTACTTTTATTATTTTTCCATATAATTTGCCTAACAACTATGCCAGAAATGATGGCTTATAAGATATGTAATATTTCTCCATATATGTGTATGTGCCTATGTATGATTTTATATATATATAAAATATATATGATTTTATATATATATATATAAATATATATATGTGTGTGTGTGTGTGTGTGTGTGTGTGTGTCTGTGTGTGTGTGTGTGTGTCTGTGTGTGTCTGTGTGTGCCTGTATGATCTCATATATATATAAACACACACACACATATATATGCTGCCTTGGTTAATGTTAGTTTTCAACGTAGTAGGATCTAGAATCATCTAGAAATCAAATCCCTGAGAGTTTCTAGATTGGGTTAATTGAGATAGGGAACTACCCCGCCCCCAAGGGTGGCCAGCACTGAGCTGGGATCCTAGTTTCAATAAAAAGGTGAAAGAGAGGTACGCACCAGCACTCATCTCCCTCTGCTCACTGCCTGCAGATGTAATAGGACCAGAGGCCTCCGGGTCCTGCCTCCGGGTCCTGCCTCCGGGTCCTGCCTCCGGGTCCTGCCACCATGCATTCCCTGGCAGCATGGAGCTGGGAAGCCCAGATAATATCTCCCTTCCTTAAGGTCCTTTTGTCTGGTATTCTGTCCCAGTGGTGGGGAGGTAGCTGGTACTGGTATATAATATTATATAATAACCCCCTTTCACTTTAGAGGTGTTTATTTCTGATCTTTCTCAACCATGAACATCTTTGTCTTAATTTTTTTTCTTTCTTTTAATATAGTTTATTAATTTATTCATATGACATCTCAGTTGTTATCCTGTCCCTTGTATCCCCCCATTCCTCCCTCCCTCCCATTTTCCCCTTACTCCCTTCCCCTATGACTGTGACTGAGGGGGACCTCTTCCCTTAATTTTTTAAAAAGCACCGATAGCAGGCAGTTCTCCGCTCTGCTATGTATCTTCCGTGCGGTTGTAGCTTGTCTGAGTTGTTTAATTGACTCCCCGAGTCAATTTGTACTGCAGCTTCTCTAATGGGAAAGCTGAGGCCTAGGGAAGTGACATCCGTCTCTACAACAGATTGCATGAACCAGAGGAAAAGGCAAAAGCAAGGTTTACATGTGCCACTGCATCACCCACCCCAGCTCCTTGCTGTTTCTCTGAAGTCAGAGCCCAGGTCTCTGTTTAAGGTTTTCCCCAGCAGGAGAGGAGAGACTTCTTTTAGGATGCACTGCATGGTGAGGCAGGGGAGCAGCCTTTGGAGGCATTTCTATGACCTGACTGCCTCCCTCGCATTCGAGCCATCCGAGAATGTGCCCAGCAAAATGATCCCATACTTGTCACCTGCCTCTCATCTGACCTCTAACCTGTCTCTCATTAGACATGGCCCTTAATCCCTGACCTGCATTCCTTCAAAGACAAGGGCTTTCATGACACTCAGCCTCCCCCTGCACGTGAGGCCTGCTGGCTGACGCACAGAGGCGGCCTGCAAATTGACTGGGATTAAGCCTACACTTTCCTCTCTGTCAGATGTCCCACTGTGGCCCGGAAAGAATCCCCCAGGCCTGGCAGGCAGGGCTCAGCCTCTGGAGAGCAAGCTGTTGCTTCTTCCCTGATTACTGTTCTTTCTACCTGTCCAGCGCCTGCCTTTGACCACAGTGGTGGCCTGGAGTTAACATTTCTTGTATAGAATAGTATTCTCCTGGCCCTGCTTCCTTACAGAGCGCTTTGGAAATCCCTGCTTGGCCATTTGTTACTGTTGTTTTATTTTGTTTTTCTCTTTTGGCCCAGTCTCAAATGACTCTAAGCATTATGTAACTGGCAAAGGCTTGGCCTTGCCTCTGAGCCCCTCCCCCACATGTCGCTTTCCTCGATCTGCCAGAATGGATTCCCACTGATTTGCTGGCTGAAAGCAATACAGGTGTATTCTCTCATAATTTGGGGGACTAAAGATGTGAAATGTGAACATAGGCAGGGCCCCCCTCCCCCCACCCCCTCCCGAGGGGCCTGGAAGCAGATGCATTCCACGCCTGCTCCCTAGAGGAAGAGCATAACCTTCAGACTGCCTTCCAATCAGTACCTCTGTCTGCATGTGGCCTCTTTTCAATACCTAAGTCCAAACCTCTTTCTTTCTCCTCCTCTCTCTTTCTCTTCTTTTTCTTATCAAGATGCCGGCTCATCAGGTTTAGGGTCATTTCGACTGGAGCCCTTTAACTGATTACCAGCCCAGGGCCCAACTGTGCAGATATACCCCTGTTCTGATGTTCCCGGCATGCATGAATTTCTGGAGAGGAATGTACCACACACCGGCCACGACCCTGGCTTTCTTCTCTCGCCGTGGGAAGCACCAATCGCTGTCTTCCTCCTTCTTGCCCGTGCCACCATTTCATGGGACGATGATGCCAATTCTGAGATGAGGGAAGGCCTCAGAGGTCCTTCCGCCAGAAACACTTTCTCTAGTGGCACGCTCCTCTTTCCTGTGTTGCTCAGTATGGGAGCCACAAGGCACACTACTACTGAAGATCTGGACTGTGTCTAGGTTACTGAGGGTCTCAACTGTGCATTTTAACCATTTTGCCTGTACATAGAATTAGTGTGCATAGTATGTCTGCAACCCCCTATTTACAAATGACCCGGAGCCCACAAGTGTCACATATTTTACCTACAGAAACTCATCGATAATGAGTTTAAGGCCAGACTAGGCTACATAGGATTTTGTCCACAAAAAAGGGGGCGGGGGAGCTAGGAGGAGAAGAAAAGAGAATAGGGAGAAAATGAGGAAGAGGAAGGAAGAAAGAAAGGGAAGGAAAGAGGTGGGAGGAAAGGATCACAGCATTTTGAACCTTGAGGCATAAGCAAATATCCCATAATGTTTAAGAATCGGATATCAGCGTCCAAAGC
The DNA here is from genome assembly GCF_964271855.1 of Acomys minous. Taxonomy (NCBI): domain Eukaryota; kingdom Metazoa; phylum Chordata; class Mammalia; order Rodentia; family Muridae; genus Acomys; species Acomys minous. Next base: position 12,888,619 of record NC_140496.1, read on the forward strand.
ATGAAGTGGCTTCTTAATTTGACACGGCCGAGTACAAAGTCATGTGTGCAGTGCATAGGCAGTAGCTCACTTTCCTTTCTGTGTGAGTAAAAGCAAGTGTTATATGCTAGTGGCTGAGGACTGAGAAAGAGAGAGAGAGAGACCTCAGTGGGTGACACCATCTGTGCACAGACACAGCGTTCCATCACCACTCCTACGCCATGTGTGAAAGGAACACAAAACGCAGTGGCAGGAGCAGGGCTGAGGAGCTCAGAGCTGGGGTGGGAGGTCCACAGCTCCCTGCATAGGGCAAGTCAGATGTTAACAGTAAATCAAAGCGCTGTTATCACAGGGAGCAAGGGTCAGAGCTGCTTTCCTTGGGACGTTAAACATCTATAGGAGCCCATGCTATGGTGTGTGTCTGTGTCTGTGTGTGTGCGTGGGCACACACACACATACACACACACAAACACACAAGTGCAAACACATGTGCTATGCCATGTATGTTGAGATGGAGAACAACTTTCAGGACCTTCTCTCTTTCCACCACGTGGTTCCCCGAAATGGAACTCAGGTCATCGGTCTTGGCTGCAAGCACCTTGAACCACTGAGCCATCTTGCCTATTCCCCTCTCCATCTTATTGTTTGAGACAAGATCTCTCGGTGAACTTGGAGCACACCCATTCTACTAGGTTATCTGGTCAGCCAGGGATGCTCCTGTCCCCACCTCCGCAAGGCTGGGGCTCGGGGCAGGTACGACCACATCAGCCTTTTTACTTGGGACTAGGGTATCAAACTGAAATCTTCATACTTGTTCAGCCAACACATGACCAGTTGAGCCATCCCTCAGCCCCGGATTCTCTATTTTAATTGTAATTAAGCAGGGTGACATTTCACTGTTGAGGGTTGCTTATGCCCCCTGCTGTGTGTCAGACACCCACCATAAAAGCCATTCACTCAGCCCCTGAGCTAAGGTGGCTCTCTTAACTCCAAAGACCAGGAACAGGCTCCGTGGCCAATGGCGTGTGACTGGGTTCACGAGGGAGATGAGGGGCCCGGGGGGGGCCCCTTCTCTGGCTTCTCCTCCTGTCATTCTTAGAAACACACTGTCGTATTGCTTCCTTCCTCCATCCAGGTGGTGGCAACACAAAGCGAGAGAAAGGAGAACTTGAGCAGGCTCCAGAGGGAAGGCATTCTCTAATTAGGGAAGTGGAAACCAGAACAGAACTGAAGAGCTGGGTTCGGACAGCCCCTGTCTGCTCCTCTGGCTGTAAACAGGGCCCTCCATGGATGTGCTGGTCCAAAACCTCCCATCAAAGGTCAAAAAAAGATACAGCATATGAAGCAAGTGACAGAGGAGGAAGATAGAGCAGGGTGATCATCGGTACACCAGGACAGTCTGGCCTGAGGTGGGTCAACATTTCAGCATTACTGCCCTTGCTACCCTAGGACTGCTAGGCGTCTCGCCTCCTTAGCTTCCTGGCAACTGTTCTGCTTGCTTTGTCATCTTCTGATCCCTCCCTCTTCTTGCTCTATAGGACATGGAACAGTTCTCTGGCTATAGTTTCTCATCTTTGAACTGACTGGTGCAGGCCAGGCTGGTTTATTCTTCAGCAAACACACACACACACACACACACACACACACACACACACACACACACACACACACATAAAACAAAAACAGAACAAAAGAAAAAAACTTGTCATTTCTCTCCTGGTGTCTGGAGGATGGAGACGAATCCAGAGCAAGCGCTAACCTTGAGCACCACATGGGTGCTGAGATAGGTGGATTTCCACATTACCTGTGTCGGGGAAGCTAAGTGTACTTGTTCCTTGCTTCTTGCTCACTGCCTGGACATTAAGGTATTTAACAAACGCATTTGTAAGGAACAAATGGACAGTGGCTGACAGCACAGAGCCTTTGATAAGAGTGTGCAAAGCTCAGGGTTAAAACCCAACCATGCCTCTCAGATCCAGAACACTCACCAGTGCCGTTTCTGGAGAAAGACAGGCCTAAGGTCAGACTCACTTCTGACCCTTCTGAGCTATTTATGAGCTGCCTCAGTTTCCCCCTCCATACAAAGGCAGCGGCAGAAGTTCTTGTCCTTTTAGATGCTTCCAAACATGACAGGCAGTACCCACTGTTATGGACAAGATATCGATGCTCTGTGTGAGCATTACAGGGCAGCTCCTCTGATGATCCCCCTAGTGTATTTCTCCTTAAGCCCTATCTTCAGCCCGGCATGCCAGTGCCTCCTGGAGGCAGGCAGGTAATAGTTGGGCTCCAAAAAGGACCACGGAAGGGCAGCTCGTGCTTCCTTTCTGTGTACTTTTGAGGGCTGACACCCTCTTGAGCTCATCCTTTTGCTTCTGTAACGTGGGAGAGATGATCCTTCTGTTAGGGACTTGGAGAGATCAACGAGGGATGTCTGTAGAGGCAGCTGATGTACAACGGGTGCCCAGGGAAGGCCACTTCCTGCGGCTTCCTGGTCCCTTACATAATCCTCTGCAGCCTCCTCTGAGCTATCTCCTTGGCAGGGAAGCCAGGCGCTGCCTCTTCCCCACATATCCCAGTTAATATTTCAGACATCCTGGGTTTCTAATTGTGGCAAAGCCTGAGAGTCACCTAATCTGCCCGTGTATTAACTGCTCAGCTTCCTAACAGCGCCCCTCATCCAGGGCTGACACTTGCTGAGTTAGTATTGACTCGATTCAGTCCTTGCTCCAAATGCAAGAACCACTGTAACCTGCAGGACAGAAATAACTGCTCGAATTAGGGAGGCCTGCCTGTGGGAAGCCCCCCCCCCCCACACACACACATGGGCTTTGGAGCTTGGCAGTGGGAAGCCCCTTTCTTGGCTGCTTCTCTGTCATACCCTACTGCAGTCATAGGGCCTCTGCTGGGCTAACTTGGTGTCTCTCAGGAAGCTAGCTCTCCAAGCTGCAGCATTCCAACCTCAGAATGTGGTCCTCATCTGCATGGCTTCTTTGCTCAGGACCCGATTTTACTCATGGATCTCCTAGCCCAGGCTGGCATCCCTTGCAGAGGCAGAGGCAGAGGCAGGAACCCCCATGTCTGTGTGGAAGGCCCTCTAGGTGAAGGCTGAGGCAGTCTATCACTAGTTATCCACACACATGTTCTCCTTCCTGACTGGTCACAAGGTCCAGCAGGAGTGAGAAGGGAACATGGCACCTGAGCTAAGCCTGGGACATGAGTTTTAAAAGCATCGAGAGCCACACTGGATGTCCCAGAGGACAGGGGCCTGGGCCAGCTCTGCCACTAAAAAGCTCTGAAGGCTGAAGCTCCTGGAGGAGTCTTTCTTTGACTTAGACTCACGTCAGGGGCCATTTAGGCCTCCTTTGTGACTATAAGAATTGGGACAGTGTACCCAGGTCTGGGAACAACTATATATCACGTATGATGACCTTCCTGCAAAGAACGACAACTTGTCCCATTGACCTGGCAAGAAACAGAGCAAGAGGGTTTTCTGAAGTGTTTTGACTCATACATGGGCCACAAGGTGACTTTGTGCCTTAGAGTCCTCTTACACCTGAGGTGCAGGCTGAGCATCCCCACCTCACAGGAGGGAGATCAGTCAATGAATGGCTACTGTACGTGAGCCACAGACTTGTGCCTACAACACACACCCACACATTCTTGGCCAACTGTCTCCCAATCTCTGTCTTTAACTTATTTAGCCCTCTGGGTGTCTAGGACACAGCTAAGGTTGCTACAGCCCCTTGGGCCCACGTGCATTCAAACAGCACCTGTAAACATCTGTGTGTGTGTGTGTGTGTGTGTGAGAGAGAGAGAGAGAGAGAGAGAGAGAGAGAGAGAGAGAGAGAGAGAGAGAGAGAGGAGAGAGAGAGAGAGAGAGACTGTGGAGTGTGAGATTCTGAACAGACAGATCAGTCACATCTGGCCCCTGTAAATCAAGGGCTGCAGACCAGTTTTGCTCAAACTGGCTCTGTAATGCACATCTAGTAGGTACGTTACAGTGTGCAAGAGGGCTGGTGTTTATCTCTTTTCTGGGAAGCATTGGTGAAACAGAAGTGTTTGCTTTCTTAAGTGTATAGCATTGGTCTTGAATTGGACAAAGCATCTACTCTTAATCCATGACCATAGCCTATGTGTGTGTAGACTTGTGAGCACATGCGGATGTGTGCACCCAGTACAGGTGTGTTTGAATGTATGCATGTGTGTGTATATGTGTTTTGGCTTGTGTGTGTGTGTGTGTGTGTGTGTGTGTGTGTGTGTGTGTGTGTGTGTGTAGGCCTGAGTGTTCTGTATTCCTGTGTAAGTGGCCCCTCAGTGAAACAGGCTCAGAGGTAAAGGCACGCTGTTCAAACACTCAAACACAGGACTATCTTCTTTAATTTTTAATTTAATTTTATGTTATATATTATTTATTTACTTACTTACTTATGAGATAGAATCTCATGTAGTTCAAGCTGGTCTATAGCTCCCTGTGTAGCCATAGATGACCTTGAATTTCTGGTTCTTCATCATCCACTTCCTGAGTGCTGGGACTCTAGGCATGCCCCCATCGCGCCCAGCCTATGCAACCCTGAGGCTAGAACCCTGGGGCTCCCCGCATGTCATTCAAGCCCCCAGCCCTGGAGGGTGGAATCTCCAAAGCTCTCAGCTTCATTCCCTGCTGCTCTGGTCTCCAGAGGAACCCAGCAGAGATCCAACCTATCAGATAAGCAGCAGTGGATCTGGGCTGCTGCAGCTCGTCAGCCAGCACAGATCATTAACAAGTCATTGCTTGGCTGGAATCTGGTCTCCTACCACTAAGTCATCCAGGATCCGGATCTGGGTTCTCTCCTCTGGTTCTTATTCCTGAAAGTTGTGCTCTTGCGGACAGGAAAAAGTGGGCCTCACTTTCTCAGGTGTTTGGCTCTTTTCTTTATGACCTTTTAAGATGCAGTATTTATATGATTTCATATTTTATTACATAATCTTTAGTAGGAATAAAACATTCATGAGTGATTATGTTTGCTATTAAAACTATCTATTATTTATTAAAATTGTGTCTTATCTATTTAAACTATGGCTTATTTATTAAATATGTATTATGTATTAAAAGTATATATGTAGACTTTTAACAACATAATATATAACACAACAGCGTACATAATGCAAGACACACTATATGAATTAAGAGTTGATTCTAGGGAGCCAGGAAGAGCCAGCGTTGAAATGAACTGGAGCTGGCTTGCACCTGCCAGAAAAAGCCAGTTGTCAAAACCTCAGCTCTTTTGCAGTCCTAGTGGTTTCAGACTGGTTGATGGGAGCATTTATACCAAGAAAGTGGCAAACTATAAAAAGAAAAAAGAAAAGTTTCACCCTCCCCAAACACTGAGATGATTACATAGATATGATTGCTAGGTATTTGCTAGCATGTGACTGTGTGTGTGCGCGTGTGTGCGTGTGTGAGTGTGTGTGTGTGTGTGCGCGCGCGTGCTTGTTTCTAGAAAAATAATATATTAATTAATCTAAACAAAACGAAGCAAACAAACAAACAAACCTCCATCCTAAAGGTCCTGGAATTCTTATCTATTAACTTCTTCTTTAGCCTACAAAATCAAGAGAGCTTTATTATGACATGTTGACACATATAATCTTACGCTTTGCTCACATAGGGATTTATGTCAATAAATTCTCAATTACCTCGACACTAAAACACTATGTAACAAAATGACCTGACAAAAGCAACCTAAGGGAGGACGGGTGGGTTTATTTTGGCTCAGAGCTGAAGAGTATGGTTCATCATGGTGGGGGCACGTACTGCTGCAGGAGCTTGAACTAGCCTGCAAAAACAAACAAACAAACACACAAACAGGGAGAGCTGAGTGTGGATGCTCAGCGCACTTCCTCCTTTTTCTCTCCAGTTCAAGGCCATGAGTTGACACTTCTGCTTCCTTCCACTCATTAGACCCTTTCTAGAAATCTAGAAATCCCCTCATGGGTACACCCTTGTTTCCATGGTGATTCTAAAGCCATTGCCCTTGACAAGACTACCCCTTTTAGCGAGGGTCAGAGAGATTTGGGGATGTGTCAAAAGGAAGGTGGTGCTGTCCCAGGGGAGCTATCTCAGCATAGAGGACAGGCACAGACATGGTCCTATCCTGAGAACTCCACACAGGCTTCTTGAAGGGAGCAGGCCTTGTGCTGGATATAGCCCCAGTGTATTTCCTGGTAAATTATTCAGATGTTAATTGGATTGTAAGCAAAGCCACTGTACCTTTCTCTCCTTTCCAATTATCATCATAAAATGTGTGGGTGCAGGGAGTTGGGGGGTAGAACAGGAGGCAGGGGTGAGGCCCTAAAGGGTGGCTTCTACAATAGCAGCTGGCAGTGGGTGTCTGAACTGCAACCAGTGTGAGGCAGAAAGCCTGGGGTTCTGGGATGGAAGATGTTGGAGGGCCCCAATCCCATGGCCTTTGTTTCTTCCCTTATCTTCTCTTTGCCACCCTACTGAACTGTTTAGAGTCCTCAGCGAGAGCTATTGGTGGTGTGTGGTGTGCCCTTTGCTGGGGCCTGACTGGGGCAAGTATTTGAATGTTGCCTCAGGTGGAAGCCTACAGCACAAGCCTGAGAAAGTGCCTGGAGGGAGCTGGGTAGCTTAGCTCTTCTGTCTCCAGTCCCTGCTACTTCCTGATGTGTCTGCTTACTTGTGCCTAGCACAGGTACTCCCAAACCAGGCCTGTGAGGCCCAGGAGCAGAGAGAAGAGCACCACTTGGCTGCCAATGAGCCATCTGAATTCCCCCAAGGCAGAGAACCCATGCCGGCTCTCCTCCAGTGCTCCCTCTCTAAGATGACTGCAGTCCTAATTAAAATCAATTTGCTTGATCTTGTGGCATCGGGCAAGGGTAGATAGAGCATCTCACTGGGGAGGCTGCCTGACGAGGGACAGAGAGGGCTGTGCAGATGCAAGGGAAGGAGAAACACACAGACTCGAACCGTCCACACCTCTTCTGTTAGCAGGTAACTGAACAGCAGGTACAGCAGCAAAGGCAGCAAGGCTTAGGTAACTAAGCCTTTGCTTAGTTACAGAAGCAGGAGCGTCTGCCCAGAGATGAACCGAGGTAGCATTGGTCTTTTGGTATTGGGGAAGACTCTGGGAAAGGCCTGAGGTGACCTCCTCCAAAGGCGCCCGAGGAAGACTAGCAGACTCCCCACTCCAACTGGCAGTTGATTCTGCTAGACAGTCATCTGTGCTTTGGCTTTATTTTTGCTGCCGTGGAAGGGCGCCTTGTCCCTGTGTTTCGGCACTTTAACTTCGCTTCTGTTGCTGCGCGTGTTCTGACTGTAGTTGCTTCGTTGGCCTCTGGCAATCCAGAACTGGTCAGCCTTTTCTTTCCATGACTGTAGGGAAGAAAGGAAATGTAAAAAAAAAAAAAAAAAAAAAAAAAAAAAAAAAACCAAACCTACTTCTAGTCTCCTTTCTCCTCCCCCATCTCTATCCAAAGATGGAAACAGCGCTACTCCAAGGAATCCTCAGGGTCAGGGCACCAGCGTGAGGTGGCTATCGATTAGAGGTCTCCCCATTAGTTTATACCACCAGCCCCTGAGGCCCGGGTACTTGCTTTGTTGATCATCACTTTCTGCAGGAGTAGGTAAGGTTTGTTGAGCCCTTGGGTGTAGGAGGAGGAGATACAGGGAGCCAGAGAATACTTCGTCCAGCCTTGTACTTGATGCATGAAAAGAGCTTCGTGGAGTCAGACTTGCGGATGCAGGCCTCTCAAGGTGGCACTCAGTGGACTGAGTTCCAATGATCTGGAGTTAGAAGCCAGTATAGCTACAAAGTGAGATCACACCTGCAAACGCAGCATGGCACGGCCCAGCACAGAGCAGCACGGCCCAAAGGCAAACCCTCCCGGAAGTCCTGGGATAGAAGAAAAACATTGCAGCAAGGGAGAAGCCTTGCCACCACGGAGGCTGCACATTTACTCACTCAGCTTCTGTTCACACACTCTTCCCTCAGATTTGACCCAAGAGTCCTTCTTTATGCCCTATCCCTTGACGATTAAGTCACAGACACACGGAGGTGAATAGAACCAGATTTGTTCTTTGGAAGAGAACCCCCTCCCTGCCTGCAAGCTAAAACAACCTTTTGACAGTGTAACAAAATGTTGTCATCTGCCAAGGGCATACTCTGGAACCACACAATTAAGTACATTCTAATAATATCTCAAATGTGTTTGCGATTTTCTGATAGCTTGCATTCACAGCTGTCTTGGGCCACAGACATCTGTGGGCTGGGTGCACTTGGAAGGGACAGCCACCAAGACACTTCCAAAGAGGTTGTATCTGGGCACTTCAAAAGCACAGGGCACAGGGTACAGAGGTGGACAGCAGGGAGCACCAGGGCTAGCCAGGAGCTGCCAGGAAGGATTGTTGGGTAAGTGGAAACTAGGAGCCAAAAAAAAAAAAAAAAAAAAAAAATCAGCCCGGGAAAGGAGGAAAATGGAACTGAGACTTGATTGAAAGGGATTCCAGGAAGGGCCAAGAGACTAGGGAAGGAAGTCTCTCCACTGCATGCCCGGAAAAGAGGCAGCTAGGCTAGAGAGCTGGACCCAGCTGCCATGACCTGCTGAGTCTCCGTATACACCCCTGAATCCTTGAGCTACCATTGCCAGCTTCAAGCAGAGACGCGTATGGGCAGTTCAGTTAATGAACAGTGGCAGGACTCTTCGCTCGCAGAGCCAAGGAGATGTGGCTGGTCAGTGGTGCTACATAAGCCCTACTGAAGTAGCAGCAGAGATTCGAGATGGTCCAGAAAACCACAGGTGGACTTTCTGGGTGTTCCCTGCAGCTGCTGCAGGAGAGCGCTACAGATGATGCTTAAGGAGGCTTCTCTGATTTCTGTGCATCTCGCTTTTTCACCCTGACTCTTTTCCTTCCAATGTTTCAGGGATATTAGAACTACGATGGTGTGGTTTTTGTTTTTGTTTTTTTTCCCTAAGAGTTTTCTACTCGCATTGTGAGGTCTGGAGTAGGATCTTGGCTGCGGATCTTTGGTGCATACGACAGACAGAAATGTAGTTCGATTTGACTTGAGCAGAAAACAAGTCAGTAAACTTGCACGATTCGGTCCAGGCCAACAAGCAATGCCTATCTCTTAACAACGTCTGTTAGTTTTATGTAAAAACATCATCCTAGCCCTACACGTCGGTCTGCAGCTCCAGCCTTATGCCATCCTGTGCATGCCGTGCTGTAGCCTCTGGAAGGAAAAGGTACTCCTTGTCTGAACTTCCTTTCTGAGTCTTTGGGTCACTTTGCCTAGGTTAACCGAGGTCCCATGACCTTCTGTAAGCCAATCTCTGTGCATATGAAGTTGGGACGAAAGCTAATTAGCTAAGCTGGTGTGGTGGGTAGTAGTGTCAGTCGTCGGCTTCGCTAAGTCTAGAGCCACCTAGGAGATAGGCCTCTGAGCATGTCTGTCCGGGATTATCGTGATGATGTTAATTGTGGTTGGAACTCCTACTCAACCCAACCGTGGGTGGCACCATTCCCTAGTCAGGATCCCGCACTGTGTAAGAGTGCAGAAAGGGCGCTGAATACTAGCACACGTGCATGTATCGCTCTCTGATTCTGATTGTGGGCATAATGGCGGCCAACTGCTTCAGGCTCCAGGTGCCTTGATTCCCCCCTCCCCTGTGATGGACTGTATGTTGAATTATGAGCTAAAATAAGCCTTATATCCCGTAGCTTCTTGTCAGAGTACCTTACCATAGCAACAACAACAACAAAAACTAAGATATTTGGCTTTGAGGACTTACCCTCAAAAATACGTTCCATACGAAGATAAACTTGTGTTCTAACCCTGCCTCTGACATTCACTAGTTTCACAACATGAAAATTTATAATTGGCCTTTCCCAGGCTCAGCTCGCTTGCTTGGTAAATGTGTTAAAAAAAATAAAAATAAAAATAAAGACCCAATAAAGGAGGTTTCTCTGTAGGAGTCGCTCACTCGTATCGAATAGTGATTGGCAGGCCTGTGCCACGTGGCTGACTCTAAGCAGGAAGTGAGGTGTCACCTGACACACAAGCTAGGTGTGGGGGTGGTGGGGCTGCATTCAGAGGGAAGTCTCTAGCATGACCTTGAAAAATTGGAGTGCTACTGGATTACATAAAATAGCTCATGTGTGCAGTTAAATCTACGTAATTCTCTTCTGAATAAAAGCAGAAAGACTTGGAAAACTAATGATACCAATGCATGTAATTATATCCCCATACAATTAACATATGGAATTATAAATATATCAATAAATTAATAAAATTAGAAGAAATATCAGACATCTATAATTTTAAAAGTTTGCATTCTGATGCACATGTTCTAACCCTACCTCTGATATTGACTAGCTTGAAGCATAAGACTATGTGGTTAACCTTCCCCAGGCTCCGCTTGCTTGCTTGTTAAATGTGTGAAACAGGATTCATTAAGCATGATAATAAATAATAATATATAATCATAATATACCTTCTTTGACCTGAAGCATCCAAGGTATTCTTTTATTTAAATATCACTTATTTATCTTTGTTTGTGTGTATGAGTATTTTTTTCCTACATGTATGTAGATGCACACTGTGTGTGTGCAATGTCCATGGAATTCAAACCAGCAACTTAAACAGAAGTTCTAAAGACAAATATCCTAACATAACACAATGCAAAAAGAATACTAATGATGCATGTTGGGGAATAATAGTAGGAAAATGTGAAACATTTTGTTTTCCATAATCAAACTGTTCCATTCCCCTGAGAGAAGTAAACTGTAAACACACACACACACACACACACACACACACACACACACACACACAGCAACCCAAACATGCAGCATCATTGACTGTGAACTGCAGTTTCTCAGGCCATGCACGTCATACTGCACTGTGATGATGCACACACAGAATGAATTTTATCCCCATACAATTAATATATGGAATTATAAAATTCCATGTATAAAATTTGGTTCTGTATCCAGAACCAAAACCGTGGTGAGGTCACCAGGTGCAGCCTTGAACTGCTGGAAACACCTTGGGTTTCTTATGAGTTTGATTTTTAATTAACTGTTACTTATTGAACATTCAGAAATCTTTTGCCACTGCCAATTTTTGGTGACCTCCCCCCACATTCAGTTAAGTGACCCCAGATATGCCCATAAGACACAGGCTAAGAAGAAGCTGGGCTCTAGTTATGTTCAAGTAGTTGTCAAAGCCTTTAGCCATGACTTTTCTTCTGACATCAGAACTCTTTACTTGTGCTTTCCCACCCTGTCCCACTGTGCTAGCCACCTTCCCCTCCCCGGAGCTCGGCAGCACCACCGCCCCATCTTGTAGGCAGCAGATATTCGGTTCCTGGTTTACAGGAAAGCAACCCCTCAAGAGGACTTTGAGTACCACCTATTAGCTAATGTGCGGTAGGGCTGGGTCTCAGCATCACAGGTTTCAGAAGGATAGTAAAGTTAGGACCGAGTTGTAGCCAAGCGGTGCGGTAAGAGCTTTCTTTAACCTATGAAGGCTGCCCTCCAGACAAGTGCTAATCCCAGTGGAACTCTATTTTAAAAATAAGAATGACATCATAGCGTCATGGACAAAGATGTAACCACAAGTGTGTTCATCACAACATCGCCTGTGACAGTAAATTTTAAAAATTAGATGGGAATGCCCAGGGAGAGGAGGTCATAGAAATAAGTCAGGCTACAGTTGCCCCGTGGGGTGCTAGGTCATCACCAAAGCACAGTATAGAAGAATGGTTGTGTGATGGCAAATAAATATTATCTTTCAATAAAGGGAGGAGAGAGAATTACCCCAAAACTCAGAGAGGGAAAAGAAGAGACGTGTGCTTCTGTTCTCTTCCTAAAACTCACCTTTGTAACAGGGATTTCGGTTCTAATGCTAAGAGCAATGGTATCTGATGTGCCTGTCTTGGTCTCTTCTTAGCGCCCCATCTGTATTCTTGTTTCCTGTAATGAAACTGTAGGGATAGTGGGACTTCTGTGGGAATATATTGTATCTTATCTTTGATTCCACAAGTTGACTATAGCATGAATGATCTGATTCTGAGAAGAGCTTGGTGACGATGTCTAGTCAATAACAGCCATGTCCTTGGAGAGTTCATCGTGTGTGGGGGCGGGGCGTGGTTGTTTTGCATCCCATGTTCTCCGTACTCAGTACGTTGCTGGAAGTTACAGAGTGACCGCCTCACGAGACAACAAGACACAACGTCTGGGATCTGGACACTTTATAAAGCCCCATGGAAACACTTTAATTTTATTTAAAATGAGAAAGAACACGCTCACTACAGTGCACACTGGGGGGCACACTCATGTTTATATGTACACAGGCATAAAGTAGAGTTTGTTCGTTCCTTTTTAAGGAGAGAGCTGACAAAGGCAGAAATGATTACCACCTACAGAGGCTGTAATGCAGGCTGGGATGGGAGTGGTCCCTTATACAGGGAAGGTACGGGGGCTCTGATCCCATTGCTTGCTCCAGCTGGCGTGCGGTAGCATCTCAATGCTGACTCTAGTGTGCTGAGTGACCACCTCTTGCCCTGTTTCTGCTTCTAAGATCATCTTTCATCACCTCCTGGAAGCTATGTTAGTGTTTGAGTTTTTTTTTCCTGACAGGGACAAAGTATCTGCAAAGTCCTGATCCTTTCCTTTTACCAGCTGCCCTTGCAGCCAGGTAATTTTGCATGTACCTTGTGTGCAAGAACTGTACATTTCTCACAGCATGTGTTGAAGCCTTGCCTGCATCTCTAAGCAGGAAAGCAATGGTCTTAATGAGGAACAGTCTATGAACCCTTCAGTAAGTCTTCATTTTCAGTTGTCCGAACTGCCTGGTGACTCCTGGCCACCTTAGCATGTACACACACACACACCAACAGTAATTTCCTTTCCATTTTAGTAACAGATTCAGGAAGTCAAAGATACAACTTTTTAAAAACATCTGGATGAAAATTTCACTTCCGTTGAACATGCAGGGCAAAATACAAAGCTCAAAGGAAGTATAGGTAGAAAACAAGTGCTCATTACGGCTGTGTTGCTGAAGTACTTGTATTTTGATCCTTAGGCCCTGCCGTAGGTGTTGGTAGGCTCTGGTTGTAAATGAGAAATATTTAAAATCTTGTGAGACACATAATCTCTGTCTTAGCTGCTCAACTCTGCTGTGATGACATGAGCGCAGCCATGGTTATTGTATAAACAGAAGAGTGTGATGGAATTCCAATAAAGCTCTGCAACCATCAGTGGGGGTGGGGCTGCTGACCTAGCACATAGGCTACAGTTTACAGCGCCTAAGCATAGTTCTCAACAGCACTCAAAATACACAAAACCCCATATATTGACCACTCAGTTCCCTAGGTCTGAAGAATTCAGGCAAATTAGACACGTACAATAAGTTTTCAATAAATATTAGTTGAAAACAAAAAAGGAATGAATGATTTTCAAATCATTTTAACCCTAAGGCTAAGCATGCCAAAACAGGATGGTGTATGAGTCATACTAGCGTCTCTTAAGTCCCACCTGTATACCAGGCGTGCTCCCTTCTAAGTCCAGAGGCTCACACACTGAGAGAAGCCAGAATAAAGCTCATGAAATGTGTGTCATCCACTCAAGGTCCCCAAAAAATCAAAACGGTAGAGGTGGGAGTCACATCTGTCCTCTTAGCCCAAGACTCAAGAAATCTCAGTCCCTCTATACACACACACACATACACACACACACACACACACACACACACACACACACACACACACGGGGGAGGAGGGAGAGAGAGAGAGAGAGAGATTTTGTGAAAAATCAAATATATGAGCATTTTTCCTGATTATCATGTCATTAGCGTTATAACAAGCTCAAACAACCCAAACCATGTCACAAGGAAGGAAAAAAAAAAAGGACTCTATGTGGACTTTGACATCACTGAGCAAATTACTTCTTTTAAGCTGATTTTTCACAATGTGCTGACTCTGCCCCAAGCCAGTGGCTACAATTGTAAAGCCAAGCACATGCGGTCTCTGGGCTTCGCTTTCCTAGGTTCCCCGCCCTCTGCCGAGCGACTCTACACCACTGCTAACTGTCCGTCCCTCTTCTCTGACTCCGGCTGAAGGTTTGAAGTGTCTATCGTTTCCTCTTCTGAGGTCTATGTCTACCTCTCTGAAAAATCCACCAAGTCAAAGAAACTAAAAAAAACACCATCCCCTAAAGAGAAAGAAAGAGAGGAGGCTGCGCACTCCACGGCAGTAGCAGCAACTCTGGGGGAAAAAAGAATCCGGAGCTGGGAGGTGGCTTGCTCAGCAGAGGGCCTGCCTTGCAAGCTCACTGACTACATGACTGAATAAAGCAAAGCAAAGAATCCGGGTGTGGTGGTGAATGCTTGGGATCCAGCTCTGGCCAGGATGAAGCAGATGGATCCGTGGTTCCCACTGGCCAGTCAGTCAGTCTAACCTATTTGGTGAGTTCTAGGCCAGTGTGAGACCCCCCCCCCATCTCAATAAAGCTAAGAAGACAAGTATATGGTGCCTGGGTGCCTGAGGAAGGACACCCAAGATTGTCCTTTGATCTCCACATGCACAGGAACATGTGACCTCCTTTACGCAAACACACACACACACACACACACACACACACACACACACACACACACACACACGAGGGGGTGGGTCCCCAGTCTCCTTTTTACATATGGCAAGGGTGTATCTGTGCATAGCCATTCTATTCTGAGGCAGGGCAGTCTTTTTAGGTGTTGATCCAGCTTCCAATAGTGAGTACCGTGTCCTTCATCAGCTTTTCACCCGCAAAAGTACCGTACAAAATGACGCACACTCTAGTCACCATCCAAGAACACCTATTCCCAGCCATAAAGTGTACAGCGTGGGGATCAATTGTATTGATCTTTTTCCCAAGTGCCTCTGTCAGAAGGAACACAAAGTATTAGCCAGACTCGTCTCCCCGATCCATAGGATGCTGTCGGACTGCTTAGAATCTCTAGGGGCTAGCCACAACCCCTGTGACGCGATTTGTTTTTGCCTTAAAGAAGATACAGAACCATTGCCAAATAGATTTAAAGAGAACAATCATGTACAAGTCCTAAATGCCTCTCTGAATTTACTGGCTCTTCCAGGCTTCCCCATGAGAAGTGAAGAATGAAGGGAAAGAAAAGAGAAAGAAAGGAAGGAAAGGAGAGAGGGAGGAGAGAGAGAGAGAGAGAGAGAGAGAGAGAGAGAGAGAGGGAGAGGGAGAGAGAAAGAGATCAGTGAACAGTGAATAGTGAGAAGGCATGAGGCAACCAGGTGTATCACTGTCTTCAAAGGTCCTCAAAGTTGTCCCCCAAGAGAGAGAGTAGGACAGTATAGCAAGGAAAAGTTCTTTTTAATTTGAAGGTGAGCTTGGCCTAAGATTTGTTCTGTGTCTGGCATCCCAGTATGGGAACTCAGGCGAGGGGGAACTGCCCCACTTGGCCAGGCCAGGTCAAAGGAACTGACCAAAATACCCTGCCTCATCAGCCATCTTTGCATGGTCTGAATACATCCAGGGCTGCAGACACCTCCTCCCCCAAAGCCCAAGGAGTCACCGGGGTGCTTGGCATCGATGTCCACATCCTCTGGTATCCTGTTTTCTCCCACTCCATATGAGTGTCGGGATTCCAATGTGAGGGAGTGGTGGAATGTTGTGACACCGGAAGCAGATGCCTTGTTCCACGGAAATGTTCGTTTCTCCTACTTCCTTCTTTTAGACTCCTTCAACCCTCTCTCCACAGGAGCAACAGGATCGTGTGTGACTCTGAGCAATGATCAGATGGAAGCTCTGAACACATGTGACAGCAGTACCGCTCAGAGTCCACACACCTTTCCCAGGCAGAAATGGGACTTCTCCAGATGGGAACATTAATTTTGAGCTCGGCCGACATTCAGCTCAGCGCATTTCCTATACACACAAGCCTGACATTTATGAAATCTAATTTAATAAACGTCTATGATATAGCGCTTATTAACATACCAAAAATAGTTCTAGAGTTGTCCATTTTAATCAAATAAATTGTTGTTATCATTTATTTGCCAAAAGGCTGACCTTTCATTAAAGGCAAGCTGCTGCACCAAGGAGGGCTAGGACTTGGGGGGGGGGTCTTACAAGGGGACCCCATAGCTCTGATCCTGTGTAGTGGGGGGCATCTGTGCTTCTCTCTGTTTGCTTCTGGTATGATAAGATGAAAAATTGCCATTCATATATCATCTTCATAAATCTTCCCGACAATAAGTCATAAAGCCTTGTGTCCTTACATATGGCAAGCGCCGGGAGACGATGTTGCCATATGTGAGCAGCAGTTTCTAAAAGGGGAACAAAAAAACTCTATTGCCTAAGATAAACTTGCAGAGGTGTTTTCCGTTTCTTCAGTCCCTGGCCATAGGGTTGCCTCCTTTGATTCCAGTTTAGCATCAGAAAGATCTGAAGCTTACTAGTTATTTTGCCTGTTTGCTTAGCTCCCTTTCTGTGTGACCTGCAGAATGAGCTAATAGACACTCCTAGCCCAGGCAGAACACAAGGGTTCTGGGTTTCTTCTAGGCTATACCCAGAGGACCTAAAAGCTCCAACTCATTAACTTTCCCCAGCTAATAAATATTGCCAATTTAATCTTTAAAACCTCTGATTTTTATTTTCCATATCTATTAGCCAAATGGAAGGCGATAGAAGACATGTCTATGTGTCTGAAGCTCGGCAGCACTGGCACATGCACTGTTGACATATAGTAAGATGAGAGCGTACGATGCTTTGGCTGGAAAACAAAAAAACAAAACGAACCTGTGTTCCCACTTAAGCCAGTTGTACCTCTGATCTGCGGAAAGGAATAGATTCAATCTTTTTTTGTTTTATTTAAGCGCCTGCAGTATTTGTAGCTTCTCACAGAAGGCCAGGCTCCTGTACTGGAAACCAGTCACCCTTAGGCAAGGCTGCCAGTTCAAGCATCTCTCAGGAGGGAAGTTCTGGCTAGAGACTCTCAAAGCTTGCCACGGTCTATCACCACTTCCCGGCTCCAGCACAAAGCTTTATCACAGGCCTATCGTGTGCTGGGCCTCTCCAGCCTTGTCTTATCTGGGCCCAAGAGGGACACACTTCTTTCCTGAGATAGTATTCCAAAAGTTGTAAACAAAATGAAGTTCTTGGTATTTGGTCAACAAGAGAAAACCATTTGGAAACCCAGGCAGGGAGGCCGTATTGCAGGCTATAGACTGAGAAATCAGCCAGGCATGATGAGGTAGACATCTCTCTTTGTTCCTTCACCCCCTGTCCATGACCCTGCATGAGAAGCCCATTTGGGGGGTCATCTGCCTCTGCTCTCACCACCCAGAATAATATAACATCCCAAGAGCATGCTGTGGGTGTTTGCCTTGTTCTTAGTGCCGGCTTGAGAGAGGCAGAAAATTCACCATCTTCCCTTGAAATGAGGGGGTGGGGTAGGGGAGGGTCTGGCACAAGCCCTCTTGATATTTGGTACCAAGCATCAGACAGACTGGCTGTGCTATTCTTATGCTAATTATTTTACCAAGTGATATTTGATTGTTTCTATAAAAGGTTTATGCCAGTGGAACTCACCACAGGCTTTTTAATGACCTCAAGACGAAAGGAAGAAAAGCACCCGAGTCCATTAAAGAATTAGGCTCCGTTAATACACCAGTCTGGGGCACCTTCTCAGCCTCAGAGGGAAAGGAGAAAGGCTCTCTACTCACTCAACAACTTTTGCCGAGAGGAGTGGGGGTGGGTGGAATCCTCACCTGGATTCTGGTTTTCTTCCATTCTTGAAAAGAAAAGTGGTATAGAAATCAGAATATTGCAATAGCCAGCCAAAGCGGGGATTAGGATGCTACTTCACAAGCCAAGGCAACCCAGAATATTCCAGAAACAACCATATAAAACGTCTTTGCCTCGCTGGGGATGGGACCGAGAGCCTTGTGCATGCTAAGCTCAAAGCTCTTAATACCAAAACTGTGTGACCTCTCTTTTACCAATCAATGAACAGTCACAGACGTGAGGGCCAAGTGCCTTCCCCAATGTATTCAGAATGGATCCAACCTATCCAGGCCATCTGATACTCTCTGACTGAAGGGTCTGTTCCTCAGTCTCTGTGTCTTGTGCTGGGACAGAACTCAGGATCCTGTGGGAATTTGGGGCACGGCATTTGTAAGGATGAAGTGGCTCTAGCCCTTCTTCTGTAAGCTGAGCAGGAGAGGGAGGCAGTTCTGCTGAGATGAGACGTACAGGCTTAGCTTTGAAAACAAAATTCCCTGAAAGTCACAGTAAATTGCTGATGTTTTCACAATTTAATCACCAACCACTTCCTCCTTTTATTCTTCCGAACGTGTTGTGTCACCACGAAAAGAAAACAGAAGCGACTGTACTTCCAAGACTGTGTAAAAATAAAGGATATTTATCATACTCTTCTCTGCGGCCCTGACATGTGGACGCAGAGCCTGCTATGAGACGCCGTCCAGTGACTCACGGACAGATGGATAGATGCGGCTAGCTTTGCCATGGTCCCTGAGTCCCATGAACCCTCCAGAACACAGAAGCAAGTCTGATGCTTAGCAGCTCAGCCATCTCCCAGTGGTGTCCCTGTCTATAATTATTAGCAATGAGTAATCGCCCTGCCTCTAGCCAGTGCAGTGAGCGGCTGCTCTTGGGCACACAGAGCAGCTGCAGACAGCCCCAAGCGGGTACATCACCTCTGTCACTGCTCCTGGGACAGGACAGGTGCTATTCCCAGTCACAGCCAGACACCTGGCACATTGCAGAAAGGAAACAGGGAAGGAAGAACTCTCATAAGAGGGATGTATAACAGAAAGCTCAGATTTTTGCAGGGAATAACATTCCAAGGGATGTAACAGAATACCCCAAACTAAAGGATGTCAGGCTGTGGTCCACAGAGGACAGAGGGAAGCTGACCTTTCTTGAAGGAGGTGTGATGAGAGAGAGAGAGAGAGAGAGAGAGAGAGAGAGAGAGAGAGAGAGAGAGAGAGAGACAGACAGACAGACAGACAGACAGACAGACAGACAGACACAGACAGACACAGACAGACACAGACAGAGACAGACAGAGACAGACAGAGACAGACAGAGAGAGAGACAGAGAAGCAGACAGAGACAGAGAGAGACAGAGAGGAGAGAGACACAGAGACACAGAGACACACAGTGGTGTCTACTAGAAAAAGGGATGGTTAAGCAACCAAATCTAAGTAGTAAAGGACCCCCAAACTACACTCTCTCTAATATGGTCACAGGCACAATTGGCAGGCAGACTCTTGAGAGGAGAGTGGGTGACCAATGAGATTGAGGCTAGAGGCCCAGGAATACCAACTGTATTAGAAGGTAGACTACTAGGCTGTGGGTACTGCCCATATGGAACTGGGCCAGTACTAGACCAGTCGGTACACACAACTCCTATACACATGGAGCCATCCCCAACATAGAGAGACTTTTCAGCTCCAGTAGACAGCCATATCTTTCCCAGCAGCCAAGAAGTCTCTGAATACAGACATTCCTGATTTCTCTCCCTCTCCACTTCCCTTTGTCCCGCTAAGATCTGTGGGCCTTCCTACTTGAGCTAGCCTGTGTGCTAAGTGTAATGCCGCTGACAACAGCCCTGGCTGTGGGTAGTTCGGCCTTGCTGCAAACTCATGTGCCATGGATCCTGGAGCTGTGCGTTGAGGCTCACAGCTTTCCTCTCTACAGCATACAGCCCATTGAGGCAAGACGTGTGTGTGTGTGTGTGTGTGTGTGTGTGTGTGTGTATGTGTGTGTGTGTGTGTATGTGTGTGTGTGTGTGTGTGTGTGTGTATGTGTGTGTGTGTGTGTATGTGTGTGTGTGTGTGTGTTCTATAAGATCATTATAAGCACATTATCATGGAAGCATTAGAAATCTGGTGTGGGATTCTCAGGCTCTTTATTTCTCTCCCTCACTCAATGAAGGTGTTCTACTGATATGGACGTACCATGAGATTTTTCTAAGACATTAGACTTGCCATTCATGGACAAGTGTCCCAAATCAGTTCCCGGCTCCACAGTGGATAGCGTGTGACACGTGTTTGCTTTTGTTTTATATCCCCGATATTTAGAGGTTATTTGTTTACAGCATCATTGAGTAGTATATCCTGGTTAATAAATTGATTATTAACTTTGCCTTTCAACACCGCCCTTTGTGACTTCTCTTTTGGCCAGATTTCTTCTAGGAGTTTCCCTACTGGATTTCCAGGTCCTTCATTACCTGGCAAATAACAGCAGGTCAGGAAATGCCTGCACAGTGAGTGAGAGAGCAAATGAATATTGGCAACCTCAGGACTAGCAAGGGTACCCATGCCTAGGCCTTGCCCTGAAAGCTTCAGAAAGAAGAGTAAATTTATAAGGCCACAGGGATTTGTCCAACCAGTAGCAGGGCTATGGTCTGTCTTAACCACCAAGTACATCCTGTTTCCATCTCCCTGACTGGCCTCAGTTTGCTGAACTTTCTTTCCCAGAGTGTGTCCTGCTGTGGTGATGCGCTTCCCCTTGGAAGAGTTGAGGCCGCCCATGGAAAGACCACTGACCACATTACTGAGAAAGAGAAGTAATATTACTTGAAATTTGACTAAGTTGTGGGTGCCTGGTTCCTCAGTGTGGATATCCTGTGAGAAGCTTGTTCATCATTGACATAGGTTACTCATTTGATTCTCATGACCCTGTAAAATGAATTTCATCCTATCTTTTGAATAAAGGGAAAAATGTATGTTCCAAAGAGGTAAAGGACCAAAGTCACACAGCTCCTAAATAGTAGGGGTGGTCTTTGAACCCTAGTGTGGCTCCGGCGTAGAAGCTCTGTGTGACTCTAATGTCTCATCTTTCCAGGGGTCACTTTTTGGCTTTAAAGAGAGGGACAGGCAGAAAGAGAAAGATAGAACAAGCTAGAAACAGAGACATCTTCTTAGGGGCTGGCAGTGGCATGGGAATAACTTTTCTGAACTCTCTGTTTATCCAAGTTTGTCACTGGTGTTTTTACAGGAAGCTGTAAGGACTTCCTGCTTTGACTCTCACAGATGCAGAGCTAGATAAATCCCCTATTGGCATACCTTCAGGGCAAGGGGAGGGCCCGAGCTGCTGACTCTTGTGGGATTTCTGGACAAGCGCTGATGGATCACCTCCACAGCTATTATCTCCCCACAGCTGACAGAAGTGGCTCTGTGTGTGTGTGTGTGTGTGTGTGTGTGTGTGTGTGTGTGTGTGTGTATGCGTACCTCCATGCTTGTGCATGTAAGCAAGTATAAGGGGAAAGCCTTTCTTCTGTACTCCCAGAGCCTGTGAAGCTGTGCACTAGGCCCTCAGTGCATGTCACCTCCTTTGCTACTAACTATGGCCTATCCCCATCTATGGAAACAGCCTGCTGATTCCATTTCATAGCTAAGATGTCAGGGCTCTGTCATCCAGGGCTCGGGTCTCTAGGTTGGTTTACAAGAAGAGACTAAAAAGAATGAAGCCATGCCCCCCGTAGGGGTTCCAAGGATTTCCCCAGTGCGCATCATCCGGTAGATAAAGGGCATTGCATGGATACCCGGCACATGATAGAAATGTTTCCAAACACTTTTATTATTTAGATGGACCTCCAAGGCTGTGTCAGTGGGAACGTAGTCAACCAACCTAGTCCATTAACCAGGGGAGGCTACTTACTCTTGAACACTTGAGGACCAATGCCAGTGGTGTGCGGACCACTCAGTGGTCTCATAAGAAACCTGCGAGGTCAACAAAGTAAAGGCCATAGAGGGAAAATGACCAATAGCATCTACGGAAGGGAAAGGGAGAGCACACTGGGACAAGGGGAAGAAGGATTGGTGTGGGTGCAAAAAAAAAAAAAGAGGTCTGAGTGGGGTCTCTAGAAGGCAAAACTCAAGCTCAGTCTAAAGGATAAAGAAGGTAGAACATGCAAGACAGGGATTAGCAAGACATGTGCCAGTGACCCAAGATCAAATCAAGGCATCAGAGGCTCACTTCAGTCCTGAACTCCCTAGGACACCAGGGAAGGTCTCTCATTATCTGGTCCCAGCTTCCTTGAGGAATGTCAACTCTGGCCTCCCTGCCTCTCCCCTGCCTCACTTCACTGCCAAGCCAGACCATCTCCAGTCCCTCCTCTCAGCATGGTGTTTAGCTTTTTGTCAGGGCTTCTTGGCTCTTTGAGAACAGTCCTTCCTGCCCCTGCAAAGCAGACCACTCGATCTTTACAGGAACAGCTTAATGCTGCCATCCTGCTTCCCCCTTCTCCATGACTCACACACTCTCTCTCTCTCTCTCTCTCTCTCTCTCTCTCTCTCTCTCTCTCTCTCTCTCTCTCTCTCTCTCCTGTGCTCTTTCCTGTCTGTTGTCATCCTACAACACAGCAGGTTGCCATGGCACACTCCTTCAATGAAATATAAGCTTCTTCATGGGATTGAAGGACCTGTGACTTTACAATCTGGTCTTCAGTATCCATGCGTGGATTCAACCAGCCACAGATCTAAAATATTCAGAGATAGTTGCATCTGTCACACACAAAACAGTAGACTAACAATTTACGCGGGGTATAATTGCATTCAGCACGATAAGTGAGCTGTAAATGACTTGAAGGCCATGTTATGTGTAAACGTATATAAATGAAAACTACCAGGCCATCTTATGTGAAATTGAGTTCTCGCATTGCGTTATCACAATCAGGGGGGCCTGGAACCAGCACCCCACGAATACTGCGGGAAAACAGTAATCCCACACCCTTCCCCTAGCATCAGCATGACTCAGAAGGTGCAGAAATTACTTACTGAGTGTGTGGGTGGATCAAACCAGGAAGTGACTATCTCTAACAGCGAGAGGACAGAGAGTCGGGTGTGTCTGGAGTTGCACGACCTATGTCAGTGGTTACTAACTGCATGTGGGGCTATTAAATTTATTAATGAAATGAAAGCTGAAACTACAGCTCCTCATATGCAGCAGCAATGTGTGGGGAGTGGCTCTGGTATTGCAGAAAGTTCTACTGCACAGTACCTTTCCGTTCGTCCCATCTTCATCTCCATGGATGCTGATGGCTAAAGACTGGGGGAGCTGGGGTTTGGAGAGGGTTATTGCTATTCTGTGTCAGTTACCTCACTCCTAGTGAGTGGGGCCTGCAGAGATAGACTCAGGGTCTTATAACATGGGTACTTGTCACAAGGAAAACCAAAGTACTAGGTGAGCTGGCTCAGCTCCAGTGGGCTGCACCTGGCAGCCTTGGAAACCCGGGTGTCTCTGGCCTTTAATTGAAGATGCTCTGCATGGGCAGAATGAGGTTAGCACAATCTGAGGGATGTGCTTCTTGAAGGGGAAAAACCCCAGCTAAGCCCATTTCTTCTGCTGCTTTGCTCAGCTCCACAGTGTTTATTGGATCCCAAGATCAGGATATCATCACAAATGCTGTCGCTCACTGAAAGGAATCTATGCAAGGGGAATGTTTAACATGCAGGAAAAGAAACTGCTGCCAAGATGACCCTGCAGAAGTGGTGGGGACCCAGTTGTCTCTTTGATGCTGTCACTTCAGGTTCTAAGGAGGCATTCACACTGGGGTTTAGGTGGTGGCCCTGGAGTCCCATCTTCCTGGTGGGTGGAGGTATGCACAATTTGAACTCTCTATGGGCAAATCCTCATGTTTTTTTCCCCTAGAACATAAAATATGCATGATTCCACATTATGATAAAACACACATATTTCTGTAAGTCTTTCTAGCATGCAAAGTGCTTTTTTGTATAATATTTTATCAGATCTTCCTGACAAGAGAGGGAATGAGCCCTTTGCTTTTGGAGAATAAATGGTCATTCCAGTTGTTATCTCTAGTTTATAGTTAAGTTTCAGGCACATAGTAGCTGTGTGAGAGAGGAGATGGTGGAGAGAGCAAAGGAGAGGGGGTGGGGAGATGGGAGAAAGGGAGGTAGGAAGGAGGGAGGTAGAAAATAGGAAGCACAGGACAAAAGAAAAAAGGAGAGTAAACGTAAGATAGAGGAGGAAAAAAAGAAGAAAGGAAAAGAGGGAAGAAGGCACTAGTGGCACATCCCTGTTAGTGCCAGTTCCAGATAAAGAAAAGTGAACAGCAGGGTTTAACAACTGTCGTTGGCATTGTAAGTCAGGGATGTGGTGTGACTCCAGGCCTCTGTCTGCAGATCGCCTTCTGTCATTCCACCCGCTCTCCGGGAAATCCTCTTCAAGCACAAAGGGACCCAGCCTGTCCGCCTACTCGTTCTCCTATGGCACGGACTTCCTCACACAGGAAACCAGGGAAAGGTCTCTCCCCCTGCCTGAGAAGGACCTCTTTTCCATGACCCTTGATCTCCTCACTCGACCCTTGAAGTGACCTTACCCTCTTCGTGATCTTCGGCTTCAAACTGGAACACAAAGTAAAGCTACAATGAAAGGTGGCAGCCACAAGCCAGAGAGTGGCTGAGGCGTATGTGCAATAAGCTGGGAGCTCGCTTCCTCCCAAGGATGCCTCCACTCAATCTGTGTTTAAATTCCAGTGAGTCAGGACTTAGGGGGATATTATTATGCCTGTAACATTCTTATAATGAAGCTGTGTCTGGAAGTAGGTAAGAAAAAAAATAATCTTTGACATGGGGAAAAAAATGAGTGATAGGCTATGTTCCCAAGATGACCGAAGGGACTTCCTGGAGCAGGCTGAGCAGTTGTTAATGGGTCATGCTGTGGCCGTGATGTTCGGAATAATTAAACCACAAGCCTACAGAAATCCCAGTAGCAGGAGCATGGTGACAAGACCCCACCCGACACACACACACTCACACAAACTTTCTAAGGCTCCTAACAGAACAAAGCGGTTTTTACTATCACAAAATCTTTATGAATTGCCATCCTTGAGGTGACGTTATAGACTTTATGATCACATTTAGGTAGCTTCTTTAAATTATTGAAGGCATTTCAGAGGGCCTGGTCTCTTGGAGCAGAGCTGGGAGAAAGGTCCCCGTCCCCCATCTGGAGGTGGGTTAATGATGGTGCTTCTACTGCACAACGCATCCAGGACACCGAGGTTAATAAAACCCGTAGCTCTTCTTCATGGGTACCAGGGGATAGTTAATGTTCAAGACTGTGCAGGACCTCGGCTTAATGTTCCATATGAAGGATCGACCTGCCAGACGGCACCCTCCCTGGTGCCAGCCTTGCATATTAGCACATGCCAGAAAGGGGCTAAGTAATCTAGGAAGTTAGGTGCTTTTCATCCAGCTGGGTGGCATGGGCCAGTCTTTCTGTGCCCCCATGCCCCAATTTAGGGGCAGCTACTGCACTTATAGAAAACACTGAGCAAGGTGCTAGGTATCAAGGCCTGTTCCTCCTGGTCCTGGATCAGAACAAGTCTCCCCACACTGGGTTCCCCTCCTTTGTTAGGGTACCTGAAAGAACAGGGTTCTCTCCTTCTTTGGGGGAGAGAGAGAGAGAGAGAGAGAGAGAGAGAGAGAGAGAGAGAGAGAGAGAGAGAGAGAGAGAATCTGGGACAATAGAAGGTGATATGTCAGTTTTAAATTCTAAACATTGAAACACAGGCCTTGCTCCATGGGAAACAACGCCAACCCTGCTGCCATCTGGTTACAGCAGAAACATCTGTGTGCCTTCAAAATTTGGATGCTGAAGTCTACACCACCACCACCCCTGCCAAGGTAGTGGTTTCAGGAAATGACAACTTTGAGAGGAGACTGGAGTTCTTAAGGAGGAGATTTGGGACTTTACCAAAGAGGGCCTGAGTAGATAAGATTGCCTCTGAGCCCTAGGATGGTATAGCCAGAAAGCATCAGCTGTGAACATAGAAAGATGTCCTTGTCAGACAATACGCCAGCCAGTACCCTGATCTTGGATTTTCATATTCCATAACTGTGAGGAGTGATTTTTCCATCGTGTGTGAGACTCTCAATCTATGGCGTTCTCTCAGGCCACATAGACAAAAACCCAGCTGAACTCTAGCCAAGGTGGCCAGGCCACACAGACTTGGTTTGACAACTGCCAGAAACAGTCTGTGAGAGGGACTAAGAAGGCAAGGAATTTTAAACCTAAGAGTTGACCTCCCCCCCCCCCCCCCGTGGGGCACAGCAGGGGAGTGAGGAAATCATTGGATAAGCAAGGGGATGGGGTCTGCCATTTCTAAGTCTCTTTGGCAGCTGGAAGTAATTCCACCAGTCACCTCTAGGAGAGAGTATCCAAAAAGAGCCTCAGAATTGGGCCTGCCAGTGCCGAAGCATTTAAATACTAATTCCTGTTACTCCCCAGCTGACAGATAGATACTCCAGGGTTTCCAGCTTGCCATGCCTGTTTGTAGAACGGGTTCTTCTACTCTTAGAGAACCTTGGGTAGAACACATGAAATTACGTGTGACATTTACTGACCCAGAAAGGCCTGGTAGGAGTTGAGATGCCTTTGCTAACATGAAGTCCAAATTCTTTCTCTGCCAAATGAGCCAGTCAGTGCTTCCTACATCCTAACAGGAAGATTAAAGGTGATAATACAGGAGCCCGATAAATGCTAGCTATGGCTATTGCTAACCAAAAGCATGGCTTTGCTTACTGCAGCTGGGACTATAAACTAGACCCGGTCAAGAAGCCTGGTGACTTGCCCGCATTTGAAAGCATTCACTGTGGACCTAGATATTTTGCTGTTTGGAAAAAAATCATCTTTACTGTCTGGTTGGGACTCTAGAGCAATGAAGGGCTAAATGCTGTGAGTACAGAAATGAGCATTTTATTCTCTATGGGACAACAAAACAGGAAGGATACAGGAATCCCACGCCCTGTGTTAAAATGGAGAAATCAGGGGGCTAGAAGCACATCTCCCTAGGTGGAGATTCATAATGTCCCAAGCATTTGTGTCTGGAGTCCACTTCGGTGTTGTTACAAATTTCCAGCCAGAAGGTCCCCCTTTCTCACCAGCTGACATTTTGCCTCTGCAATGTGTTGGAGTCCTTGGGATTTCTTCACTGGGAGGTGAAGCAATGACCCCCCCCCCCGCCCCCGTGTATGTGCTTGGAGCCTCTCTCTCAGATCATTGTAGCACAAGAAGGCAGGCTAAAGGGTCCTTATCTCAGAACATTCCTCCCATCATATACCTTCTCCTGGGTCCTAGAATGAATTCATTGGGCCACCTGCAGGTTATTAGGTGACACAGCTTATTGCTTTAACTTTGATACTCTCCAATGTCCTATGGTAGGGTCTTGGGGCTTGGTCTGGTGCTGTGTATTCTGATGATAATTATAGGCCTCCAATATCTGATTGCTACCCAAAGAAGCAGACAATCACATACCCCAAAATGATGTTTGTGCCATTGCCTCCCTGTTTGACCAATAAAAACCTGATACCAGGGCAGGGGTTGGAAGAAGGTAGATGTGGCAAAGGTTCATGGGCTGGGGGAGTGAAGGATCTTGGGAAGGAGAGAGGAAGAGAAGAAGGGAGGAAGTCGGTATAGATTAGGTTGTGTAAGAAACACATGACCAGCATGGATGGAGGATTTGGCCCAGATGATGAACATAAGTGAGTGTTTGGGATTATGGGTGGGAGGTAGCTCCATAGAAATTATTAGAAGCAGATATGGCATGAGATTGGGGCCGGGTATGGGATAGTGCCCCAATATGGGACGTAGTTTAGAGAATTCATATCTGCCCTGCCCCAGGTGAATCAAAGCTATTTTAACATACAACAGGCGTCTGTGTTTTTATTGATTAATAACAGGTTAGAAAATACTGCCATAATAATAATTAGCCTAATAATAAACGTTTATTAGGTCATACCTTTAAATTAACCGCAACATTAGGGATTGTGTGTGACACTTGTTTTCAGAATATCACCAGATCTTAAGATCTGGCGTAGGCTAATGGGACTCACCATGTTTGGATGTCAGTGACATAGTAGCATCCTCTGTGTGAGTTCCTGTGGTCCTGCACTGATAATGAACCTCTATGTGCCCTGTGAGCATGTTACAAGTACATAAAGAATGAGTGAATGAATGGATGCATAAATGTCCCTGGAAATAAGAGAGGAAGTGGAGGAATATTTAATGAGAAGATAAACTGCTTGGAGACGCGACAACTTCTCAAACTCCCCTCCTTGAATTGCACCCACATCCAGGACACTATGCTGGCACAACCATGAGAGTTCCCTTTTCGCTTTTGCAAATTCAGTTCTGCTGTTCACTACTAGGTAGATATTCCCAGTCTTACAGCTAAGAATAAATAGTCCAGGCTGAAGAAGAAGAAGAAGAAAAAAAAAGGAAGATGTACCTCTCAGGTCACGGTGCATCACTCATCCATAGCATGCCGTCTTCAAATTCTAACTGGTAAAATCGTTTTAACACCGTTATGAAAAGTCATATAAATCAGATGTCCCAACCAGTTTGTTTTAATGAATAATGGAAACAGGCCTCAGTGGAGAGTGTTTCAAAGCAGCGACAAATGCTTCTGGAAGCGTGCGTGGAAGCAAAAGGGGGCGGGCAAATAGAAACTGCTTTGTCACTTTGCACTGCCACTTCACTCCATTTCTTCTCTTGCCAGTTCAGGTGTGGAAATACTACACAGCAAAGATAAACCTCCCTCTTTCCCAGGAGTCTAGGCCATAAACAAAAGCATTCTGGGAAATCCTTCTGACCATCAGTGTCCTGAACCTCTGGTTTCTCTAGTGAAGCCTCATCTTGGAGCTGCCCTGTCGTTTGTTGTTTTGTTCAGACATACGTATCAAGTGTGTGTTCTGTTTTAGGGCTCATTCTCAAGAATGGCCCTGCTCTGAGATTTCATCATCCCTATAGGAAACCCAGAGAACAAAGTCAGTGTGTAAGGGTCTTAGTGGAATTCCGTGGAAGGTCAGGCTCTACCAGAAGAAAAACCTTAAGCCTAACACATGGCATTTAGGGACAGAAAACCGGGGACATGGACCAGCCAGGAAAGGTAGTCCTTACAGTGGGCATATTCAAAGGCAAAGAGGTCAGAAGCTCTGGTTCCAGCATTCTTTGCTCTCTGTAGTGATGTCTCATTCCTGATCCCATCCTGAAGGTTGCTGGGTAGCCGTTTGCATCTGCTGTCTTTGACAGAGATCCACACTGAAAGATCATGATTCTCGCCCCTCCCCCTCCCCACCCACACGGACACGGCAAACGCCAAGTCCCTGGCCTATTCCAGGTCTTCTCTTCCCTACAGACAATTGGGATCTGAGTGAGAAACTGACTCCCTGCATTCAGGGGGCGATGTATTGTGAGCCGTGCACTGAAGCTGCATCCGCAATGCCACAGCTGTTATGCCCATCCCTGTGCCTGCCACAATATCCCCCGAGGCCTTGACTGTACTCATTCACCTCCACGGGAGGAAGCCAAAGTACAAGCAAGGTGACTGCCACATCAAAGAGCCAGAGTCCATCTTGAGGGCAGAGCCTCACCTAGGACTACCTGGCGCCAGCCCTGTCTCTCATCCATCCTGAAGCAGGACCCTCAGGAGTAGGAAGGAACTAGTGGCTTCGGGCCACCAACTACGCCTCCTAGGTCCCTTTGTGGCCTCTGCTCTCTACCTGATCATGCTGTGGAAACACGTGTCTTCCTTTATGCCTCAGGTCCTCTAGATGGATCCCAGGTTTCAGTAGTCTTTGCCTGTTCTGCCTCTGGGAATAGAGGGAAGCAAAGGACAGGGCAGTGCCGTGTGATCCCATCATCAAAGAGTCCCCTGTCCCTTGGTCTTCTGCCAGACACAGGGCTTCGGGACCCCACCCCCAGCCCCACCCCCGGGCACCTCCAACCTTTTACCTAGGGCCCTACTGGCCGACCTTGGCCTGTCTCTGGCCTCAGCCAGGGCGCCAAAGCTGCTCTTGGACTTGGGCCAGGCCTGATCCTATGCAGCCTTTCCCCAGACATTCTGGGGCCACCAAGCTTCACTGGCTAGCCTCGTACCAAGCTTGCACCCGGTGTTCCCAAAGTCCAGCTGGGCCTGCAGGTGAGCTTATCAAGACTCGGATAGGGTTGGAAATCTGTCTTCATCCTCGTGGGTTGAACATTTTATTATTATTTTTTTTTTTTACCACTTTTTCCTGTTTGAAGATGCTGTGTTGTGATGACACTGTATTGTTCAGTGTTCACTTTATTTTATTTTCTCCTGAAGACCCCAAGAGAGGAGAGTCTCTCTCATACGCACATACCCCATTTTACAGATAAATACACTAAGAGCCAGACAAGAAATACCACTTCTGTTCCAAGTTCCTTGGTAGCTAGGACTGGAATTTAAGCCCGTGCTGTTCCTGCTCACAGCCCACAGTCGCAGTGCCTCAGTAGTTGTGTGTCTGGGTACATGTTGTTGTTCTTTTCTTGGCCTGAGCCCTCATCTGTGACATGGGGACATCAGCTGTGCCCATTGCCCAAATAGTCTGTGAAAGGTCAGTGAAGTGACCCACGACAGGGATGTGTGGCAGGCCTAGAAGCAGAGCAGTTGCTCATAAGCATAGCCAGCATTGGTACAGGTGTCCTTCGTGGTGACCCAGCTAGCTCTGCCTTTCCTACTTGGAGTACCCAAGCCCTGCTCCTTTGTGGCCCCCCCCTTCCTGTTCCAACTAAGTCTAACTGCTCCTTCCTCACACTCACTTGCCCCCTTCAGTTTTCCTCTCCAACTCACTCATTTTATTTGTTTCAAAGTCCAAAGACATCTGGAATCGTCTTCACTATTAACATGTCTGTGCAAAGTTTACTAATTGTTAGGATTAATCTATTATTAACGTTTCCTGTAGAGGTGCCAAAATGGTGGCCTGGCAGAGGCTTTTTGTTTGTCATATTCTCTCTCTCTCTCTCTCTCTCTCTCTCTCTCTCTCTCTCTCTCTCTCTCTCTCTCTCTCTCTCTCTCTCTCTCTCCTGAAGTTCTTGTGTGCATTTTTTCCTCCAACTAATTTAATCCTTGTGACCAGACTGGCTAATTTTACAAAAGATTAATAATCCAAAGGGAGGAACTCCGTCTCATCTCCTTAAAGTTTATAGTGAAGGGTCTGCAGAGATGACAAATCTCCCAGCTAGAGGCTGTGTGACTCTAAACAACTTACTTAACCTTCCTGAGCTCTGCTTTCCTTTCCAACTAGCAAAGGAAGACAGGAAGTGCTAGGAGGGGAGGTTGCAGAGTTTGGTGAAAAAACGCGGAGCCAGTGGCTGGCATACGGCTGCTACTTACTCAAAGAGAAGTCAAAAATTCAGTTGGAATAGAGTTAAAGGACATGGGTAATGTGGGGAGGGGAAAGAGTCCCAGCAGTGAGGACTCAGTGCCACACTGTGTCCCCAGCCAGCCAGGACTTTAGAGATTGCGAAGGGCAAAGTCCTTGTCTTCTCTGAAGCCTTTCTCTTCCTGGTCAAATAGGCTGTTTTTCTCGAGAGTAATCCCAGGCCTCCTTATAGAGTTCGGGGAGAGAGGCTCAGAGTCCACACTCACAGGCTAGATGCTGCCATGTGTTTGTTCGTGTGTGTGTGTGTGTGTGTGTGTGTGTGTGTGTGAATCACCTTGCCTCCCTCTCCAAGGATCAGCAGCCTAGACTTTGGACAGGGGTGGGGTGTGAATGCAGTACCTTTTCCTTCCCTGGGGGAGCTCAGCTCCATTTTTCCACATTCATTCCCAGTTATTTTAAAAATAAAAATGAAAAGGTTGAAAGTCATTGCCTGTTAGGGTTTCACAAACAGTGGCTCAGGATCCAGGACTCCTGGCTTCCCTTCCAGTCTACTGCAGAGCCTGTGGGGAGCACAGGGCAGGTTGTAAGGGATGCCAGATGGATTGGGATACTTCGCAAAGGGCCTGGATTGGCCGCTCACACGCAGAGCCTAACTCCAGCTGATTCCGAGGTTAGGAAAGCAGTGAGTGATCTGATGAAGGAGAAAGGTGCCCTGAAACTCAGACTGGAGCTCATGGGCTGGGCTTTGGGCTGTGCGCACAGGTGGATTGCTTCATTTGCCCCCTCAAGTGACTTTTTAGAGTTATAGAGATATTAATAAGGCAAGGGATAGCCAGGTGGCCCAGTGTCTTCACGAGGAAAGGTAGGGTTTGTTGCAAAAGATGCGGTGGTGGACACAAAGGTTGTGGCTGTGTGATTTGAATATAGAGGGTCTGAGAGCCAACAGATGTTCTCAGCTTCTAGAAACAACAACAATAACAACAACAACAACAACAACACAGAAAGGCCAAAAAGAGGCTTTTTTTTCTCCAGTGGCCCCAAAAGGAGTCCAGCTTTGCAGTTAGGCTGTGATTTGGTAGAAATAGAAGATGAGATTATTTCTTCCATTCCACACTCAGGCCTGTTCCCCGGCAGAGTCCCTGTTGTCTGGCAGGCAAAGCCGTGAGCAGTAAGAGCTAGCTAAAGTTTTGGAGTCATAAGGAAATCCTAAGACTAGGAGGACCCTTCAGCTGGGAAGCGGGATCCACATCAGGCCTCTCTGGCCCCATGGATATACAGAAGAGGAGCTTTTTTTTCCTATCAGTTTCCATAACTGCGCCAGGAAGACTCCAGATGATGTTGAGGCAGGAATGGGAGGCAGCAGGTCCCTGAGGTCAGGGTTGGTACACTAAGGCCATCAGCCCCTGTGGAAAGAGCCTGCCACACCAGCCTCCACTTCCCAGCCCTTTACAATTATTATTAATTTTTTCAACAAAAACTACAGTGTTCATAGTCAGGCAGCTGGGTTTTTATTATTCATACTCATTTCTAAAAGGGAACATTCTGGCTTTAATTAGAATGAAAAATATGAGTTGTAGAAATATTCAAATATCACATGGCGCCATTATTTACACCATTGATTCCAGCAGGCAGATAAACACGGAGTCAGATGTGTACTTTGCGCTATTTAAAGAACAGAGCTGTACCCACATGCTTCTCAACCTCCACACATGGGTGAGGGACTGTAAAGAAAGCCATGATAAGGATTCCATGCATGTGGCCTTAGAGGTGTGGGAGATCCAAAAAGATCCTAATCAAATGTAGTGTCTTGTGTCAAACTCCTGGTGCTATGAGCCAGGACCTTTTATGACTGTCTATTCTCCTAGAAAATTGCCTCACAAGATCAGAGTTTTGGTTCATTTTACCGACAGGTAAGCTGAGCATCCCCATAGGCACACACAGACTTGTGTATTTGGATACCTGGTCCACAGCTCATGGTGCTGTTTGAGGAGAGTGCCACCTCTCAGATAGAGAGCTGGCATATGCAAGCCACAGAGCGTGAGCCTTCTTGAAGGTTAGATTTATTCACCGGAGTCTCCTGCTTCCTGTACCTGTCTGCTGATATGACGTCATCAGCCACAACTCCCTTCCACCATAGACAGAATCCCTTCTACCTGCTTGCGGTCCCTATGATGGGCTGTCTCCCCTAGACTATGAGCCAAATAGAAACCAACCACCCCTAAGTTGCTTCCGCCAGTTATTTTGTCCTATCAACAAGAACAGTAACTGATATAGCAGGTAAGTGACTAGTGTAACCACCTTCCAAAGAAGGGGAAGACATTTGTACAAGGTTGAACCCACCACTGCGGAGCAGACGTCAGGTCACACCTCCCACAGGAACTGAGAGTGATGGATGCTTGCCACGTGTGCCAATTGTGTCATGGCATTAATTCCCCCCACATGCTACACTAGGGTAGCCTGATGGTCAGGTGGTTGGTTCCCCAGTCCTAGTCAACCATCCATGAGGCAGAGGCAGGAATCTGTGTTCTATGAAGCTCCTGAAGTGATTCCAACACACAGCTATATGGGGAGATGACAACCTGTGCTTTGGTATATTGTCCCAAAATACTCCAAAATCTCAGGAAGAAGAGCTATTGTTTGCCCATTTTACTTTATTATCCTTGTTGTTGTTGTTGTTGCATGTAGGCCAGGAGCTGGCTTTGTGTATCTTCCTCTATCGTCTTCCATCTGATTTGGAGGCTGGGTTCTTCACTGAACAGAATCTTGCTGGTTTGTCTACCCTGGTTGGCCAGTGAACTATAAGGATCTATCTGTCTCCCCCACTAATATCCCAGCACTGGCATTACAGACAAAGCTGCTACTGCCAGCTTTGGGTTAATCCCAGAGACCCTGAATTCAAGTCCTTATGCTTGCCCATTGAGCCATTTCTTCACCCCCTATTCACCCATTTTAAGGACGTGAGGCTATGTGACATCCACTGAATTGAGATTGGACCAGAACATTCTAGAACCTTCTTTATCCTCATAAGTGGCTTCCTAGTGGAATTTGCTTATGGGCCTAAAGAGGCTTTGTAAGGAGAGTGTATGGTGCCTTCTGGATATAAAAAAGTCAAATTTATCTTTTGATTTCCCCATCTTGTAGCTTCTATCTCTTTGAAAAGTCATGAAAGTAAATGTCCTTTGGCTGGGAGGAACTCATTTTCTCTAGAGTACTGACCCCTCCTAATTGAATCCATTTAAACTTATATGTTTTCTTTAAGCATAGCAGCCATTTACAGGCTTGGTACATGTAGATCTGGGATAGCCCAGGGTGGGGGGTTCTTTATCTAAGTTTCCCTCTGTTGAACTTCCTGGTACCTTCAGCTCTGCTCCATGCCCAAGGGCAGTCTATGTTTAGGGAGTGAGATCTGGTCTCCTAGATAAGGGAGTGGATCATTTTCTCTTCCAATATGCTATAGTTAAGCCAGTAGGTGGTGCTCCATTGGCCAAATGACCAGAAGGGCATGTGGCTGCTCTGATGTCCTGCTTGACCCTTTGACCCTGACTATCTCAGCCCTTCTTGTTTGTCTAGTTCTCCCCCTCCCCCCCTCTCTCTCATCACATCACCCCCAGAGTACATCATTATGACTTTCTTCTGGCTCCGTTAGCAAGAAATCGTGAAAATTTACAAATAGCTGAAAACAACAGGTTTGCTTTCACTGTCCATCCCAGGCTCAACTCAGGTCAAGGTGGTAGCGGCAGTTTGACAGTTTCTCCAGCTTATAGACATTTAGTCCAGTCTCTGCCTTTGGGGTCACATGGTGTCCCGCCTTCATGTCTCTCTGTATTATGACACAGCTTTTAAAAATGGCCCTAGGTTTTGAATTCAGTCCGAACCACTCTAGTGTGATGCTACTGCACTAACTATAACTTCAAAAGGCCCATTTTCAACTCTTCTCATGTTCCAGCTGCGTGTTGCGGCTTGAATGGGAAATGTCCTCCCCACAGGATCCTGTGTTTGAACACTTGGTCTCCAGCTGATGGTGCCCTTTAGAGAGACTGTGAGCCTTTCAGGATGTAGGACCTCACTGGAGGATGCGGGCCAATGTTGCTGAGGCTCAGGGCTCATCACCCAGATTCTGATCTCCTCCCTGTTTCCTGATTCTCCAGGATGTGACAAAGATGTGCTACCCGTCGCACTTCCCCACCATGACAGACTGAACTCGCTGAAACTGTCAGCTAAAATAAATCCTCCTATCCTCAAGCTGCTTCTGTAGGGGTACCTTGTCACAGTGACTAGAAGAGTGATCTCAGGGGACAGGAAGTTAGAGAAGACACCAGTTCACCCCAAAGCAAAGTCACTCAGCTGGCAGTCTTCAAAGGTCCACACTGGATCATGCCACTGCCCTGTTGACACTCTCTCTTTTGTGTAGTGCTGCTTGGAATAAAATTCAGTTTCTAGGCTAGAGAGATGGCTCGGCTGCCAAGAGCACATCCTGCTCCAGCAGAGGACCTGGTTTTATCCCCATCATCCATGCTGAGTGGCTTCACAACTACGTTTAATTCCAGTTCTAGGGAAACCCTAGACCCCTGGCCTCCGTGAGCATCTGTATACAAAGATATGTAATTTAAAAGTAAAAATAATAAAGCTTAAAAAATGAAATAAACTCCAACCCCTTGGCTGAGCCTTCAGACCTTGATAGGCTCAGGTATGGACAGAACCCCCAACCCTCAGCTCGAAGCCCACCTCGACCTCCCTCTGCCCTTGTGCTGGGTTCACATCATCAGGCCCACCTACCTGCCAGACACTAAGCCAAGAATAATTCTTCATTCACTGCTAGGTAGAGCAGTGAATGGATTCAACAGCCAGCCAGTAAATGCCTATTGCTTACATGGTTCCACGGTCCAAGCTAAAACTTAGAGAAGACTAGGGCTGAGAGGTAGCTCGGTGTTCGGTGGCTTATCCAGCCTGTCCAAGGCTCTGAACTCAAGCTCCAGTGTCACAAAAATAAAATAAGAAAAAGGTGGTTTTTCTTCGTGGCTGGGGAGACATCTGATACCAGATAGTCAGAATGTAGCAAGACAAAAGCAGTGAAAGATGCATGAGCTGAGGATCCGGGAGGCCCAGGGGAGGAGGAAGCACTTTGGCCTGTGGGACCAGGCGGAAGTGAGGGAGAGCCTCCCAGCAGGCCAGACTTCTGAACAGTCTGGAAGGAAGAATTTCTGTCTGACTCCTCCTTGCTGCCAGGAATAGAGAAGCCAATCACTACCACAAGGAGTGAGAGGAGGCTGTGCTGTAGCTCTGAGCAGGCATCCTCATCCCCATCCGAGGCAGCGCCTCCTTCCCTTGCTTCCTTGCTTTAGCTCTCCATCTGTAGCACTTCCTGAGCATCCACACACAGCGTGCTAGGAAGATCACGGGCTTGGGAGATGCCCTCAGTGGGAGCAGTTCCTTCCAACATAAGTGGAGGAGCACAAACCCTATTTCTCAGTGTTTATGGGAGGGCGAAATGAGGGGAAACAGATACCTTGCTCCCCAGTATCTACAGGATTTAGTTTTAGGACTATGGCAGATTCCAACATCTGCAAGCACTGAAGCTTATACCAAGAGGCAGAGTCTGCTCGGAACCTGTGCCCATCATCATTTTAAATGGCATCTGGGCTGCTCATAACACCCACTATGGTATGAGCATCAACTAAAAAGTTGCTCCATTGTTTTATCTGGGGAGTGGGGGGGGGAGGGGAGGATTAGTGTACAGGCTGTTAGTTTTCTTTTGTATCATTTTTGGAGACAGGGCCTTGTGTAGCCTAAGCAAACCTCAAATTCACTATTTAGCTGAGGATGACTTTGAAGTCATGTCCCATCTGCCCCTACCTCCCTGGTACCAGAATTACAGGGATTTATAATTATACCTAGTTTACCCATCACTAGGGCTCAAAGGAGGGCTTTCCATGCGGTACACAAGCACTCTAGTAACCCAGATAAACCTCTACCCTAGATGATATGTTATTAAGACATATTTCTGAAAGGCTAGAGAGATGGCCAAGGCTGACATCAGAAGAGAATTAGCTTCCATAGGTTACCTCTGACTTCCACAAAAACCTGTGGCACACATGGGCCCTGTCACACACACACACATACACAAACACACACACACACACACCTAATAAAATGTGAAATTTTAAAAATAATTTTGATCCATGGTTGAGTCCGTGAACACGGATGTGGACAGTTGGTTGTCATGTGCTTGGGACTGTGCCTAGCGCATTTAGATGCTCAAAAAATAGAGTTTTGTACTGGGAATGGAAGACAGTTGTGGAATGCTTGCCTATTGAGACCAAGGTCCCATGTTTGATCCCTAGAACAGGAAGGGAGGGAGAAAAGAAAAGAGGGAGGGAGGGAAGGAGAGAGTGAGGGAGGAAGGAAGGAAGGAAGAATGAATGAATGTATTTTGTATTTGCTACCATCTTAGGTCCGAAAGTTGCCTCTGGATAAATGGCCTGAGGTCTAAGAGGACCCCGCGATCTTCATGGCTAGGTTGCTGAGGAGGAAGCTGGTATGAAGCTGGCTGCCTGGATCCTGGGCTGAAGCTGAACCAGTTCCCCTAAGGAGAAATTATGAGGGGGAAGCAAGGACTAGGCCTAGCACAGAGTGCTCAGCAGGGAGGAGGCTTTGCAGGCAGAAGCCTCAGAAAACAAAGACTGCGACCTTCTGCACAACCCTTACCCCGGAGACTTGTGGGTCCTTTGGGTGAATGAAGCAGAGGGTGCCCAGCATCTCTGCAGCTTTGGGTGTGTTTCTGCCAGCTCAGAAGCAGCTGGGCTAGCCCTGTGTGTTTCCCAGCCATGCACATTCACAGTCACTGGGAGGCAAGCTTACAGATCTAGGGTACACTCAGTGGAAACCTCCGTTCCCACCAGCAAACCTGGCCTGCCAAAACAGCCTGGGAGAAATGAGAAATAACAGAGGCAAAGTAATGTAAAGGAAGTGAGCACTGAGTGGATCTTGCCCATCCTTTCTGCATAGATTTCCTGCCACGGAGACTGAGCAAAGGGGATGTTTTACCCCTGAGGCTGGGGCAGACAGTGGTCCTGGAGAGGAGGGGAAAAAAAAATCACTTCCTGGAAAAGAGTCTTTTAATTGCTCTTTTAAGAGGAGGCAGGAGCCACCGGGGAAAGGCCAATGCGTGGTTATTGGGGTGCTCCAATGGTTCAGCCCAGAGGCAGGCAGAGGAGATCCCCTGCCTCAGGCAGAGCCCACATCAGAACCCGTTTTAAGCATCCCTGGAGGTGATGCCCAATGGGCGGTTTCAGAATCTTGGGCTTCGCAGGGCTGGAGTAGAAGAAGTTTTTGTCTTGAGCCCATCTGTGCCAACCACTTAGCATGGTGGCTTGGGGTGAGCTTCAGGCAAGTGTCACTCCCACACATGTGCACCCCACAAAATGTGCCATCCCATATTATTTGTAAGATTCTCATCGGTGACTATCTTAAGACCTTGTCTGGGCTAACCACACAGCTGAATTGTGATAATATATGAGAGCTTGTACCTAGGGAAGGTGCTGAGCCTCTGTTTACACCCATCCTTTAGTCTTCCTCTTCCTTCTCTTTCTCTTGCCCTCTCTCCTCTTCTCCTTCTCCTCTTCTTCCTCCTTCCTGTCTTCCTCCTCTTCCTTGTTTTCTTTCTCTGTTTCCTTCGCGTGCTATTTGACATCTTCCTTCTCTTTCTCTTCTTCCTCCTTGTCCTTGCCCTGGGCTCATTCTTCTTTTCTAACGTCTTCATCCACTTCCTCCACCTCTTCCTCCTCCCCTCTTTCCTGCTCATCTTTCTCTTCCTCTTCCCCCATACTCCTCTTCACACTCCTTCCTCTCTTCTTCTTCCTTATTCTTTCTCCCTCACTTTCCTCCCCTCTTTCTCTTCCCTGTCCCCCTACTCCTGCCCTCTTCTCCTTTCTTCTCCCTTTCTCTTCTTTCCTTCCCCCTTCCCCCTCCCCTCTTTCCCTCTGTCCCCCTCCCTTCTCCTCTCCCTGCCTTTACCCCCTCTTCTCTCCCCCCCCCCCCATTCAGTCTCTCCCTCTCCGTATCATTTATCAAGTTGCCTTGCGTCATTCCTGGGAGAGGAGGGTGCATTTGTTTTGCCATGAACCCGAGGGAAGCGGGTAGCACAAGGTGCTTTAGCCTAGGAGCCCTTCTTGGAGGCAGAAGGTGGTGCCTGGGCCCAAGGGGCATCCTAAGGGGCTGGAGGGGAGCTGCACCTGGAGAGTGGGTGAGCCCACATTCAGGGCACCCCCATTTTACTCTCTGCCCTACTTTCTTCGTGGTCTAACCACAAATGTTTCCTTCAATCTCATACTTTAAAAATCTGCCCCTGGTTTTCACACCATTTCCTGCCAGCTCTTCGTTCTAATCTCAACTGCCACAAAGTAAGACCCCTTAGTTTAGTAAAAATGGCAAGTAAGGCTGCCCTCGGCTAAGGGCATTCGATGCCATTCGATGATCATGGGGCAAATGGCGTAGCCCTCAGTGTGTGCTGAAGGATAATGACATCAATGGCACAACCAGCACAGCAGGTTCACTGAATCATTGGGCATCCTTCACCATGCTTTCCACTGCTTGTTCCAGTCTCCTACCGGAAGAGGAAGCTGGGGCAGAAAGAGACGAGGCGGTTTGCTCAAACAGAATTTCAGGGCCAGAATTTGAACCCAATTGGCTCAAGAACTGGGACACAGGGTAATGAGCAGCCCTAGTGGGATCTGACACTTTCCCTCCGCTAAGCCACAGAGAACGGGGGAAGATCGGAGGGGTGGGGGGGGGGAGGGCAGGGGAGAGAGGCAAAAGGCATTGCTGAGTTGGAGCCCAGCACAGCACCTGCGCAATGCAGAGCAAATCCACTTCTTGAGATCTGAAGCACAGTAGCCCAGAAATGACCTCCCGATAATCATCTCCGGGCTTTTTAGAGCAAGCAAACCTTTCCCTGTTCCAACTTGGAGCAGCCTAGCATCCTGCTTATCAGATGTCCATACAGAACAAGGACAGCTAATTTCTCTGGCCCTGTCCTATCTCGCAGATCTGCAGGCCATTGCTAAGCCTGGCATCCGGCTCCGAGTTTCTAAGCGAGAGGCAGCTCCATGGCCAGGGTTCAGAAATCTACAACTCAGAGCAGCAAACGCCACTCCAGAGCCCCTGCACCCACTCCAGGCCGGGTTTTTCATAATTGGTTTTCAGAACAGCCTGTCCATGATGTGTAATTGTTAGCAGTTGTAAAAAGATAACTCACATTTTTAAAAGCTTAAAGCTTGCTCTGGGCAGATAAAAAACTGTGACAAATTATATTCCGAAATATCATAAAAGTAGAGAGAGAGATGTTAATAACCGAAGGTGCCGTTTCATTTAGAGGTCAGCCAGAGCTATTAAAGTGCTCCGGAATCTTCAGCTTTGGCAGTAGTGATTTGACCAAATCACTTATCTCCTCCAGACCATACCTAAGCATCTCCCTCAGTAAAAAATAAAATAAAATAATAATAATAACCCATAGACAGTAATGCAGGAGGTCAGGGGAAGCGGTCAAGAAAAGCAGTGTGGACGGAATAAGCCCAGCTCCCAAGGAGAGCCGCTAGAATTCACCAAGGCCAGTCAGTACTTCAGCTCAGACTGTGTCCCCTACATTAGGGGACATGACATGATGGCTAGCGACCAAGTTCAGGCACACGCGCGCGCGCGCGCACACACACACACAGACACACACACACACACACACACACACACACACACACACGCATACACACAAACTTGTACACCACATGAAGTGGGAGATTGAAGACTTTTCTGGAAACACAGGACAGATGTATAGATTCTGTGCTAAACCTAAGACAAGCAAACCTAAACATATTGGAGAGGCTGCTCCGTTTTCCCAAACTTAAAAATCTTTTCATTTTTTAGACAGAACCAGAGGCACATTCGAAAGAGGGGAAAACCACAGCCAGGAGGAGGTGTCAAGGGGTGTGAAGCTAAAAAGTAGTTGCAGGAAGCCTGGATGAAATGAATGGAGTAGAAATGTTGACTATTTGAAAATAAGATGGCTGTGAGCTGCCTGGGCTCTATTATGGCCAGAATGTGGGTACCTACCACCAAGAAAACTCCTCAACTACCCTGAGGCTCACTCAATTTTCTCATCAACAAAATGGCTAGATCTCACCCCACTGTGACGATGCATGAGAGTTAATATTATCCTGATACTAATGCATGCACTCACCATTTTCCTCCTGTCCTCTTTCTACAGAATATTTAGACTGTTATAGAAAATCTCCATGTCTTGTCCAGATCAGCAAATTTCAGCACTTTTAAAAATCACTTCTTTTTTTTTATTAGCTATTGTTTCTTGGAAATAGGTAAGGAAAAGGCAAACAAGGACTAAAAATAGAAGCTGATTACCTGCAGTAGCTAAATTATTATTTTTTTAAATATACACCTAAGAAAAAGGGAAAACAAACAGTAAAGCACCCTCCGCATCACAAGGGTGAAGTTTCTTGTGACCTGTACAAGGTGACATGTATGTTGGGGAATCCTCCATTTGGACCCAATGTTCTATGATAAGAAACTGTCTTCATTGGGGTTTCTATTGCTGCAACAAAAATACCCAGCAAAAATGCAAGTTGAGGAAGAAAGGGCTTATTCAGCTTACACTTCCACATTGCTATCCATCACTGAAGGGAGTCAGGACAGGAACTCAAACAGTGCAGGATCCTGGATGGACGGGTGCTGCTTACTGCCTTGCTCCCCATGGCTTGCTCAGCCTGCTTGCCTAGAGAACCTGGGACCACCAGCCCAGGATGGCACCACCCACCATGGGCTTACAGCTGGGTCTCATGGAGGCGTTTCCTCAACTGAGGCTCCTTCCTCTCTGGTGCCTCTAGCTGTGTCAAGTTGACACGAAACCAGCCAGTACAAAAATCCATCTCATCACAGCATTTGGCTTCTTAAAAATCTCCCCAATCAGTTTTTTTATAATGTTGAAATCTTAGTATTCAAGAAATATGAACTTTCTGCAAATGTTCTAAATTCATGATATTTATTCATAGGCTAGGCATAACTAGAGAAAATATATGTAGCTGAGTTTCTCGAAATTATAAATGAGCATAATTATGCATTTATTATTTATTTCCATTCCTTGTAGGCCTTCTAGAGCACTAAGCCATAAGAATGGCTAAAGAAGTAGAAACAGGAGAGGGAACACCATAATTCAGCACTGGGTCTGAAGTGGGTTGGTTCACAGAGCTTGGTAGGGTATTGCAGGGACTCTCAGGACAGTGACAAACACATTCAATCTTGGCCCATTCATGAGGAATTATTGGCATTTTGTTTTTTTAATTTGCAATCCACTAATGTTTTGAGAGTCACTTTGAAAAGAAAGAAAGAAAGAAAGAAACCTTTTCTTTTGAGAAATTCAGTTGTTTTCACTGAGCCCTAATGTGATAAAGATGGTCTTCTGTGCCATTTTAAAGTATTACCTTTCGTTTAAGATACCAGAATTGCTTAAAAGCAGGAAGGATCAGGAACGGCTCTCAGATTTTTTGATATAGCCATTCTTTTTGTTCTATTAAGCATATTGTCCTTCTCAACAGTCTGGGCATAAACAGGTGATCAATAAATACCCATTACCATGTCCTTGTAAAAAAATGTGAATGCACAGCACACACGCACACACACACACACACACACACACACATACACACACACACACACACACACACACACTCACCGCCATTCATTTCAGAGCAGACTGCACTGGTCACCTTACCCAGCATGCACTGGCTGATCATGTTTAATGATGGAGTAGACTGAGCAATACCAGGATGACACTAATAACTTCCCACTGGGACTTATGGTCTGACCTGCTGGTTTTTGTCTTTCTCCTTTAATAGTGGATGTTGGGATCTTAAGGATGGATTTCCATCTAGCAAGAAAGGGTATAAATAGATTTTTTAAAAAACCAGCTTCCCTTGGTCCTTGGTGCATTAACATGGTTTTCTAGTCCTTAGACATGCTTATGGGAGGGGTGAAGAGGGTATAAATGTGGGATGCAGATGAACAAATGCTTAGCCACAGCCAGGATCCATTTGCAAGAGGCACCATCACTGGGGGCAGGGAGCAAGTCCACAGAGAAGAGGGCTTTCTACCACAGCAGTGTGCTGAACGCTCCTGTGATGGGTACAGGAGACTTTGGTTTATATAAGATCCTACCAATAACAAGACCAAAACAACACGTATAACTTTTTTACAGTCGATAATTCATTCTGGAACATTCTACATTTGAAACCTT
The DNA here is from genome assembly GCF_964271855.1 of Acomys minous. Classification (NCBI taxonomy): domain Eukaryota; kingdom Metazoa; phylum Chordata; class Mammalia; order Rodentia; family Muridae; genus Acomys; species Acomys minous. Next base: position 12,932,084 of record NC_140496.1, read on the forward strand.
GGAAGAGAATGGCGCCTTTGAGCAGCTCAACACATGAGACCTAAGTTAGTTTATCACAGTGTATATATGACTGAGAAAGCTCCTCAGGTTGAGCCTAGCTTCTCTTTCCTTTTCTGTGCAATGAAGTAAAATCGCCAAGTTGGGCTTTCATTTACGAAACGTTACAATAAGATCTCAGTGGGGTTGAAATGCTCTTTTCTTGCACTGATGATGTCTCAGTGATTATCCTGAGCATCTCACAGACGCCCCTTCTCAGAGAAGCATCTTTGTCCCCTTTCCTGGATATATAACCTTGTTCTTACTCCACTTTCCAGTTCTGATCTTCTCTGCCATCGCACTTCATCGTCTGCGATTGTGTAAGCGGTGTGCAGAATACACACGTGTGCACAGAGCTATGCTTCCTTGTCTGTTCACTTTCTTCTTTCTAAAGACAGGTTCGCACGTCCACACCTCATAGCCTGACAATATGTCAAGGACCTGCCTACTAGGTATTCAAGAAACAGCTACTAAGGCAATCAATGAACATTTCGCAATCACATTAAGAAGGCTTATAGTGACATGGTTCAGAAGATGAAAATGCTTGTCACCAAGCCTGACAATCTGAGTTAGAGTCCCAGGACCCACGTTGTGGAAGGAAAGAACCTATGACTACAAGTTGTTCTCTGAACTTCACATACATGAAGTGGCATGTACACACACACACACACATACACACACACACACACACGCACACACGCACGCACGCACGCACGCGCGTGCGCACACACACCACGTAGAAAATCAATTAAAATAAACACTCACGAACAGAGCAGACAACATGTAACTTTATGATTTAAGTAAATATTTGCAAATATCTAACTGTGTAGACTGCCTTATGTTGCCTTAGAACTTTTTCTTTCCTCAAAGGGGGAAAAAACACATACAGAATTTAAACTTGTGGGGAAAGCAATGGGGTTCTGTGCATAAAAGCAAAATGGATTTTAAACTTATCTTGGACAGAGGCAAATTTAAAAAATTGGTAGTGTGTTAATCACTACAGGTGCTATGACCCAATAAGCAATTCTACTACCTTCATAAGTTAAATTGATTCATACATATTGGCAACTTAGCTTTTTCTCCTCAAAGAGCACTGCATTTATTTGGATTGTATATTTAATATCTTATTATCCTTTCTATGCACCTGTGACATGATCATTACTTCATCTCCCTGTGTTTATTAGAGTAAATGCTTTCAGATAGGGCATTGGAAAAGAACCTACCTATGCTTAGCAATTTTTCTAGTCAGGCAAGTGTAAAATCCTCCTTTAGCCCATGGCTGTAGCTATACTACACAGCTTTACAGCTCATCAATTTCCAGAGATAGTCACCAGCAGTCCTCCGAGAAGCCACACTGTTTAAATACAATGTCCGAGATCTGTGCAGTCATTTGTTCTATCTTTGTGCATAAAGTGGGATTTGCCTTAGGACTTTGCTTACAAAATCTCCTGTTACTGAGGGTCAGCTGGTCAACCACTACCTGGAAGCATGTTCAAGTGCTGTCTTATAAGGGGGCCATGTTTACGGTTGAAAACTGGGAAAGTAAAGAGTGGAATGGGTTTACTATGGACATCTGGGATCTAGACAGGTCTAGAGAAGGTGAGAATATAGAAATAAGATTATCATTGAGTCTAGCTAGGCCTGAGGCTAGTGCGCAACACAAGGAAAGCACAACTCTGACTTCAAGCTCTTAAACAGTAATGTTTTCCTAAAGTTGTTTGAAGAGGAACCAGCAATGTATTATTTTTCACACCACCCTTAAAGCCTTTCTAGCCACGTAACTTTCCATAAGCTCTCATCATGCCAACTGCCCCCTAACTAGTCTGCCGTTTCTAGCCTGCTTCATCCTCTTTCTCTTCAGCCTCATGATCAGTAGGCCCTTCTGTAAGAGACCTGCTTCCTTTCTGGGCAGTTGTCCCTCACTGTCCCTACTTTCGCATCTAAGGGAAGGTTCTGAGACCTAAAAAATTTTCTGGGGTGGGTTAGGGAAGGAAAGAGACATTTGTACTTTGGTGTCCCTGTACCTGGTTCTGCTAATTTGGGTCCCCTGTTTCATAGATGTCTTAGTTCCTGCTTTACTTCTGTGAAAAGCCACTGTGACCAAGGTATTACATAAGAAAGCATTTAGTTGGGGCCTTACAGTTTCAGAGGGTTAGTCCACTTCCATCATGGTGAGGGGCATGAAAGTATGTAGACAGGCATAGTGCTGGAATAGTAGCAGAGGGAGAGAGAGAGAGAGAGAGAGAGAGAGAGAGAGAGAGAGAGAGAGAGAGAGAGAGAGAGAGAGAGAGACAGACAGACAGACAGACGAAGAAAGGAGGAGGAAGAGGAGGAGGAGGAGGAGGAGGAGGAAAAGGCTGGGCCTGGCTTGGGGTTTTGAAACCTCAAAGCCTAGCCCCAGTGACACATCTCTTCCAATAAGACCACACCTCCCAGTCCTTCCAAAACAATTTAACTAGAGACCAAGCGTTCAAATATATGAGCCTATGGGGACTATTCTCCTTTAGACCACTGAAGTAGATAAGAAAGCCAAAGCAATGGGAACTGGCTGCCCAAATTCCACAATCAGGATTGGCATTTGATTGTAGTCCTTAACCATATTCCCTTTCTCCACAAGCATAACCAGCAAGAGGAGAGTCTAACATAGGCATTCAGTGGGCAGAGAGGGCCCCAGGTCCTTCACTGAGTTGTCTGTGGAGCAAGAAGCAAACAAGGAAACTGGAAAACACATCCTGGCACCAGGAGGCAACTGTGTTCTTTCTTAAAAAACCAACTCCTAAGTTGGAACTTGATGAACCATTAGGAAAGAACTTCAGAATTCCCCAAATTCTCATCTTAAGTGAGTATGAATCTCCCAGTGTCTTGGACTCACTTTTGTTTCCTGGGAGGAGGAATAATAGGTGGGCACGAAACGGTCAGCTGTGTAGTTACAAGTTAAAGAGAATTGATAGCCAGTTCCGTTACCACTTGGAGACAGAAATGGAACACTGGGTAAGAACATTAGCTTCTCCCAATGCACATAGGAGTTTCTACCCACAAATCTGCCATTTCCTTCTCTGGTACTATGAGGCTTGAGTGGGGGTGAAGATGGCCTTTTACTATCAACTTATCTCTTTTCTCAATAGAATCAATTACCATTCAATTCCTCGTGCTTCTTCTACCTCTGGGTCCTAAGGCATCTAACACATGAAAATCAAAATATTAAAAAGGTTTAGTATGAGCCAGTCATGGTAGCACATGCTTTTAATCCCACCACTCGGGGAGGCAGATACAGGTGGATCATTGTGAGTTTGAAGCTAGCCTGGTCTCCAAAGCGAGTTCAGGACAATCAAGACTACACAGAGAAGCCCTGTCTCAACAAAACAAAACAAAACAAAACAAACAAGCAAAAAAAGGTTTAGGATAAGCCAGACATGGTGGCACACACCTTATTCCCAGTACTGAGAGGCAGAGGCAGGCGGTTCTCTGAGTTTGAGGCCAGCCTAGTATACAAGAGCAAATTCGAGGACAGCCAGAGCCACACAGTGAAACTTTGTCTCAAACAAAACAAAATAATAAAAAAGATTAATGATTCATACTTTTAAAAAATGCATATTACCTTGGCAAAGTATACTTTTCCCCCACACAATTACACAATTGGTCTCTATTTACCAGAGCCTCAATTCAAAGAGGGTTTTCTTGTTTGTTTTTTGTTTGTTTGTTTGTTTGTTTTGTCAAAATGAAATAAAACCCTAAGCACTAGAAGAAAATCCTGGGACCCAACTTGTATTGCCCTCTGTCCAAAGGTTCTGACCCAATGGATCTGCAGTGAGGCAGGTAAATTCGTATTCTCAGAACAAGTTCGCAGGGTGCTGGGGTGATGCCAAACCTTTTCCAGGACCACACTCAGAACAGTAGTTTAAAATCAAATTCTGGGGACTCTTCCAGAAGACTGTTAGCTTCCTAGCACCCACGTTAAGCAACTCAGTCCCCTATGACTCCATCTCCAAGAGCCTCTGGGCTCCATGGCACCTTCATGTGTGTGCACATATACAGAAACATACCCAAATATTCATAAATAATAATGATAATAATATAATAACAATACAATCTTTAAAACCAACTCCTACATCCTTACTCTCCAGGCTGAACATCCTTGATATAGCTAAATGATGCCCTGACATACTTTCCTACTCCTTTCCTGCTCTAGGCATCTTCATGTACAATACACAGCTTAGTCGAGTTCTTCTTTTCATCCATCTAAGCCTACATTGTCCAAAGACTCAACAGCCCCGAGTCTCCTCTTGTTCTATGCTTATAGATATTCCAGGCCCTGTGTCTATGTGACATTAGCCATTTGCCAGGCAAGAAACATATCTGCATCTTGGACTTCTGAAAGAGTTTTACATCTGCCTACAAAGTTTGCCATCTATTATTTCCCAAATCCATCTTCAGAGAAAAGTTCATCCTTACAAATGCTGAAACCCTTTGGGGCTCTTGATGTCACCCACCTCCCCACTTTTCTGCCACCAGCTGGATTTGATGGGAGCCTCTTGTGTCCTTATTAAAAACAGCGTCTCTCTCAATGGACCAACTCAAAAGAGTTCCGCGGGACACCCACAGCAGCTGGACTTCTAAGAATGAGTGAAGCCTCCTCAGCAGCTGTGGGTAGCTGAAGCTCTATGGAGATTCTTGTCAAGCCCACATTTCTCCAGCCTGCTGTTGTATTTGTGTGTGTGTGGAGGGGGGGGGGGACATAAGAACACACCTTCCTGAGATCACACATACTGGTTCTATAGCTTTTTCATTTTCTAGTCTTCATGCTGCTTCTTCGAAATAAAGTCAGTAATACTTCCTTCTGAAATCAAGCTGGTGCAGGTTGCATACTAAACTGAAAACATGTCCTTTCTTCAGTTTTAGAAGCAACGTATTTTTGGATCTGTTTTTTCACTTTTCTCACCTTCTGCCAGTGAATCTGCCTATAATTCAAAATGGTACTTGGGATTAGACCATTTACCCATCTACCATAACATCTAAGAGAGGCACATTCTTTATCTTGTCATCCCTACCGGCCCTTACCCCAAAAGTCCCCTTCCAGTTTGAGCTTATTATTGGTTTGTTTGCTTGTTTATTCAGAGCAAATACTAGCAGGGCTGGAGAGATGGCTCAGAGTTTAAGAGCAGTTACAAGCCAGGTTCAGTTCTCAGCACCCACGTGATGGGTCTCAGCCCCCACGTGATGGGTCTCAGCCGTCCATAACTCTGGTTGCGGGGGATCTAAAGCTCTCTTCTGATCCCCTTGAGTTCTAGGCATGTGTGTAGTGCACAGACATATACACAGACAAAACACCTCTACACCAAAAAATTGTCCCTTTAAGAAAAAACAGAAAGAAAATACCAGCATGCAAACAGATCAGCTCTTTCTGGATTCTTTTAAGCATACCACATTGAACTTCCACTTGGGTGTTGCCTCAAATTCCCCCTTATTCATAGAGGGAGAATCCTCAGTTAAGTATTGTACATAAGATGTAGGAATTTGACCAGTGTTGGATGAAAGAATGAAATGAATGCTAGAATTCAGACCCTGCGCTCAGAATGAAAACCAGTTCTATTTTTTGAAGTGTACCTAATTCTCGCACAGGGAGGATCCTGTTTCCTAACCTTGAACTAAGTGAGATCATGTGTCATTCATTGTCCTGCTCCAAACCCCAAAAGAAGCCCATCACTTTAAGAATTTAGATGGATGGAGAGATGGCTTCACACTTGCTGTTCTGGCTGAAGACTTTACCTCAGTTCCTGGCCAGTACCCATACCAAGCAGCTCACAGCAGCCTGTAACTTCAGGGGTTCCAATTCATCTGTCTTCCATGGTCCCCCACGTGTACATGCTAAGGTGTATACACCCACACACATACACATAAATGAAAATAAATATGTTTTAAAAAGTTAGCATCATCTGGCGTACCACAGTCAAGCCAAAAGCAATGAGGTCACATGCAATTTGAAAAAAATGTGCTGGAGGAATGGAGAAAATAATTGAGTGACAAAGTCCAGGTTTTTATAAATCTCACCGCCCTCGAATCAACAGTGGAATTTCTCTGAATGTACTGTGTCTTGGGTCTCCCCTATATATGATTAATATAAAATATAACTAAATTTAAATTTTAACTTAAATATATTTAAATTAGCCTACTTTAAAAAAAATCTCATTTCTGAGTTTCAGTAGCCACACTATGGGTTTATGTGTCCACGCTGGACCATGCACATATAGAACATGTCCAACTTTATGCATTGTTCTGCTGCATAGAGCCTGATAGAAAGATCTATGCCTGTGCGTTCTGCATTAGATCAGTCAGAAGAGATGAAGGGAGAGAGTTTTAGTGCTTTATTGTGGTTGTTTTGAGGTTTCCTAGTAGGATTAGACATTCATTTACCAAATGAAGTCCCTACTTGCTCTGGAAGGAAAATGATTGCGTTGTGTCTGAGAGAGAAGAAGAAAAGAAAAAAACCCGCTGACATGTTGATATCCTAGGCTGGTGACTTTGCTTGTGGCATTTTGGAACACGAATCAGAATCAGAAAAATGTCACCCAAGTTGAAAGCGCCCCTGTAGGAAATGTCTCAGTCTTGACCTAAAGTAAGTGGAAGAGACAGGGTGAGGGACAGAGGCATAGGGGAAGGTGCATGATAAATGGCGCCCTGTCACATCACACTTGACATCTCAACAGAAAAACGGGGGCTGTGGAGCCAGACGTGGGCTACGTGAGCAAGTTCAAGCCTTGCTCTTGCCCTCATTTTGTGTTTCAAGGCTCAGGCTGAGTTCAAGAACTCTGAGTTCAGTTGAAATGGATCCACGCTGTGGACTCAGCCGCCAGCCGAAGCACTGTGGTCTAACTTGGGGATGTGCAGCCATTCCGGGACGTCCACGTGTCTGTGAAAGAACAGGGACAGGAAGAGAGCAGTCCAAGAGAGAAGAGAGCCTTCAATGGTTCCATGATTCTCCCTGACACTCTTCTCAGACAGAATGACAACTATCACACACCTGTCCGACACCTCTGAGGCTAGGCGTGGTGGGGATTCCCCTGTTACACTCCAGGGTGTCTCCTCTGAGCACGCTGCTTGTCCCTAATCCTCAAGCAAGAGAACCATAGCTCTCTCTGTGTGTGGATAGCAGGCTGCCACTCTCCTCTGGAATGCGTTTTTTTTTCCACTTATATTTTCCCAGGGCAACTTCACATCGCAAACACACTTATCTGTTCTTCACATCAGCCTTAAAGATTGGGAGTATGGATCTGTTTTCCAGACCGACTGTCTGACTGTCTGACCTATACTTGTTCACTCTCACAGAAAGGCATAATGTGACCCTTGTTAAAACCACAATTAGTCTAAGCCCTTTACAGGAAATATCGGTTTGGTAAGACAAGAGATATCGTTAATAGGAAGTCACGTGCTTGATAGAGAGAACAGGCACGAGCAGTCGGACGTACAGAGTTTCTGCTTATCATTGATCGCCAGCTGCAGCTGCTAGCTAATGAATGCATGGGACCACGCGCACACGTGCTCTCCATGCTGTGCAGAGAGGCCAGAGTCGGGGGGTGACCTCACCAGCTCTCTAGGCCTGCAGTCTTCAGGGCTGCAGCTCCGAGCCCAGGCATGAGAGGCTTTGCAGATACTCCCTATCATCCTCAAACTGGAAGAAGAGGCCAGGATGGTCCACAGTCTTACAGAACACTTCTGTAACATAGGAAGCTAACTTCTATAATAGCCCCAAGGCAGTCACCCTATAAATAAATATAGGATTAGAGTCATACAAGAGTGGCAGGGGTCAATGGCTTTGTGGCTTTGGAATAGAAACTGTCAATAGTTCTGACTTACATTAGCACTGAAGTTTTGGCCTTAGCCTTCTTCTCTGTACAATGGGTGACACAGCTTGGGATAAATAAACTTAATGTCACTGGCCTGTTACAGTGGACGAGCTAGAGGCCGTGCATTGCTACTCTCTTCTAAGCACAGCAGTAAAGACGTGAGTCATAAAACACAAGGATGGGAAGACGCTATCACAGCCCTAAATGCTAGGAGTGAGAGACACCTGTGCTGTCTCCTCTGCAGACTGGAGAGTGCCACTGTATCCCAGTGTATCAGGAGGAGTGAATGAGGTCATGTTAGCACCTAAGAGCCTGTTGTAGCATCCCCCATCCTAATTTCCACCCACCTTGATGTCCTGAACAAGGTAGTATTACAGCATCCTATAGAAAGAGAATATGAAAACACAGGCCCTCCATGCACAAGTGGAGGCCAGAGGACACTTTGCAAGAGTTGTTTGTCATTCTTCCGTGTGGATCCTGGAGAGCGAACATATGTCACCAAGCTTGGCTATGCATGCCTTCATTCCCTAAGCCGTTTCTCCTGCCTAAGGTCGGAGCTTGATAGCCTGGAGCAGTTGGTTGCTAGCCATAGTTGTGTGACACACTCACTCCCCCAGTGGAGGGCCCCTCTGTCCCTGGAAATGGAAGATAAACATAAGACTTGTTATGGGGGGTTAATTTGTTTTACTTATCTAAAGCAATGTGTTTCATTTTCTTCTTCTTCTTCTTCTTCTTTCCTTTTTATTTAGTTTTATTTATTTATTTATTTATTTATTTATTTATTTATTTATTGGGCTTGTAGAGGGAGGTAGTTGTTATTTTTGAGACAGGGTTTCTCTGTGTAGCCCTGGCTGTCCTGGAACTCACTCTGTACACCAGTCTGGCCTAAAAGTCAGAGATCTGCCTGCCTCTGCTTTCCAAGGGCTGGGATTAAAGCCATGTGCCACCACACCCAGAGTAGCAATGTGGTTTTTTTTTAAGTCCAGCAAATGGCTTAATAAAAAGATTTAAGCTGATGCTTTAGCTGGAAAGCTAGAGAAAACATGATTTTGTAGGCATTCCTGCTTGAGCTAGTATGCTCATATTCAAAAGCAGTTCGTGTGTGTGTGTGTGTGTGTGTGTGTGTGTGTGTGTGTGTGTATGTGTGTGCATGTCCTGCATGTGTGTCTGTGTGTGTGCATGTATAGGTACAAGTCAGTACCCCTTTGTGTGTGCATGTTTAGGCACATGTGAGTGCCCCGTGTGCTTGTGTTCATGTGTGTGCATGTGTATAGTGCATTGTACGTATGTATGTGTGTCCATGTGCGTACATTCATGTATGTTTATGTGGGTGAATGATTGTACACATGTATGTACGTGGTTGTGTGTGCATATATGTGTGTGCATATGTGCTTGTTTGTGCAAACTTGCTCCTTCTGAGTGTCTCCTGTTCCTGCATAGGTCTTAGAAATAATTTTAAATGACCTGAGAAGAAGACTTGGTCAGTGAACTGCCTGCTACATAAGGATGAGGGCCTGAAAGTTCAGATCACCCAACACCCACGTAAAAGTTCACCATGGTGGCACAAGTCTCTCACCCTAGCAACAGAGTGGGGCTTACGGGCACATAGAGGTAGATTCCTCAGAGCTTACTGGCCAGTCAGTCTGTCTTTTCAGTAACCTTTGGGGACAATACAGGCGGTAAACCTTAAGCCCCTACCCAGATCTAGACAATGGACAGAACACTCTCCACAGTAGAGTGGAGAGTGGGATATGACTTTCTCACATACTCTGGTGCCTCACCTTTGACCATGTCCCCTGGACGGGGAGACCTGGTGGCAATCAGAGGAAGGTCAGCAAGTTACCAAGAAGAGACTTGATACCCTATGATCATATAGAGGGGGAGGTAATCCCCCTCAGGAACAGTCATAGGGGAGGGGAATAAGGGGAAATTGGGAGGGAGGGAAGAATGGGAGGATACAAGGGATGGGATAACCATTGAGATGTAACAAGAATAAATTAATAAAGGAGAAAAAAAAAAAGAAAATGTTATTGTCAAAAGTACCCTAACAAAATATGTTAAATAAATGTGATGTGCTACATTGCAAAAAAAAAAAAAAAAAAAGAGAGAGAGAGAACCTGTCTCAAAAATAAGGTGGAGAGAGAGAGAGAGAGGGAGATACCCAAGTGGACATCTGGCATCTGTGTTTACACACACACACACACACACACAAACACACGCACGCACACATGAATGCACACATGCACACATGCACACACACAGCATATACACATGCATATACAAACACATACACACACAGCACATACACAGATAAAACAAAATAAAAACAGAAATTTTTAACTTAAAACTTTAAAAGAAATATTTTTTTGCCAAGAATTCCACACTGGCAACTTGTGCACAAGTGGAATGCTAGGACACACAATGAAATGAACTTTCTTCAGACTGCAGAAGAGCTGGGTAAACAGCTAACAACAGAGCTCTCCCATGTCAGTGTCATGACAGGCATTACTAATGGTTTAAGACATTCAGAACTTTCAGTACAGATCTCCAGACAGGCACAATCAATCCCTAAATGTGGAGAAGCTAGAAAAGAACCATTTGCTTTCACCAAGCTTGGAAAAAGTTTGTGGGCCAAATCCACAGCCCAGAGATGATCCTGCTTAAATTAGCTTCAGATTGCTTTGCTCCAAGCTGAATCAGAATCTCAAAAGCTTTGCAAAGAGACAATTGTATTCTTGGGACAAAACCAGGTAATTGTCCTAGGAGAAGATTCTATTTTCTCATTCTTATCCAAATAAGAACAGGCATCTGGTGTTTAAAGGAGCACTCAGAAAATGTATACAAATTCATTGAAAATTTCCATTTCTGAGAGGTTAAGCTGAAGAAAAACAGAGATACTTTGAAAGTAAAAGGTGTCATTGTAACAGCAGGCAGAGCACTAAGCACAATAATCAAGTGGGGGCTGGAGAGATGACTCAGTGGTTGAAAGTGCTGGCTGCTCCTCCAGAGGACCTGAGTTCAGTTCCCTGCACCTGTAGTTACAAGTGCCTGTAACTCCAAACCCAAGGTATCTGATACCATAGTCTGTCCTCCAAACACACCTGCACTCATGTATACATATGCATACAGACACATACACATAATTGAAAATAGACCTTTCCAAAATTGTTTTAATAATAATAATTTAATAAAATATTCAACAATAAAAAGGGCTTAATATGCTCACTAGATTCACTTTGTAACTTTTTTGGTATGTGATGATTGTGTGTGTGTTTGTGTATGTGTGTGTGTGTGTAGGTAGGTACATGTGAGGGTGCATATATGTGGTTGGGGTCACTTGTAAGGGTGCATGTACCTGTGGGGGTGTTGGGGTACACTTGTGAGGGTACACTTGTGAGTATGTGTGTGTATGTGTTATGTGCATATGGTATGTGTGTGTGTGTAGGCACATGTGAGGGTACATGTGGTATGTGTTTGTGTGGGTGTATGTGTGTAGACACATGTGAGAGTGCATGTGTGTGGTTGGGGGCACATGTGATGGTACTATGTACATGTGTGAGAGGTGTTGGGGTGCACTTGTGAGAGTCCATGCAGTATGTGTGTATGTTTTATGTGAATATGGGGTGTGTGTGTGTGTGTGTGTGTGTGTGTGTGTGTGTGTGTGTGTGTAGGCACATGTGACAGTGCATATAGGGTATATGTATGTAGGCACATGTGAGGGTGCACATGGGGGAGTATGTAGGTAGGCACATATGATGGTGCATGTTTGTGGTGGGGGGCACATGTGATGGTACATGTACATATGAGTAGTGTTGGGGTGCACTTGTGAGGGTATAAGTGCATGGCATATGCTCAGGGTGTGTAGAGTGTGCATGTGGTACATGTGTGGTATTTATGCATGGGCATACGCATGTGTGTGCATCAGTGTGAAAGCCACAGGTTGATGGTGCATGCCTTCCTGGTTACTCTCCGCTTTACTTATCAACCGCCAAGATAACCAGTTCCACTAAGTCTGACTAGCCAGCTTGAGCAGGGCATCCCCAGCCTCTCTCCTGGCTGCTGGGACTGAAGGGGGCAGCCGTGCCTGCGTGGCTTTTACGTGAGTACTAGGGCTGCGGACTCCACCCCTCGTGAGTGGAGGAGTCATTCTGTTCAAGGAGCCGCCTCACCTGCCCCTTTCCACTGCTTTATGCAACAACCGAAGTGAAGGGCTATGAGCCGTGCATTACAGATAAATGCAAAAAATATTTGAAGGAGATAGACATATTTATAACTGTGTCTCTAGGTGGTCAGATTAGGAGTGAATATTTATTTCTCCATTACTGATGTTCCCAGTTTTGATAATGTGTGATCACTTTTCATTAAAATTGCTCCTGAGGTATAACGCTTGCAGAAAATGCTGGGACCACAAGCAAAAACTCAATGAATTTTAATAGTATCAGTGCATTGTATTGTTCCTGACCAAAATGTATAACAGCTTTCTCTTGCCAATCCTGTTCTGAGTTTCATAACAGAACAAAGTGTAACTGCTTTTATTCTATTGGCTTCTTATAGTGAATACGATGATTCTAAGATCTGACAATGCAGTTACACTTAGTCCTGACAGATTCTTTGGATTTTTTTCCGTTTCTGATCTTTTCTAGTTGCATATTGCTACAGATGTTCTCATACATGGCGGCCAATGATCATGGGAAGGCTCCTGTTTGTGGTGCTTTATACCCTGGGGTACACATTTTAGTCACAGGGTAGTAGCTTCATCAAAGGAAAATAAGCAAAAGCTAGTGGGATATTACTTTCTCACATACTCTGGGGCCTCAACTTTGACCATGTCCCCTGGAGGGGGAGACCTGGTGTCACTCAGAGGAAGGACAGCAGGTTACCAAGAAGAGACTTGATACCCTATGAACATATACAGGGGGAGGTAATCCCCCTCAGGAACAGTCATAGGGGAGGGGAATAAGGGGAAAATGGGAGGGAGGGAAGAATGGGAGGATACAAGGGATGGGATAACCATTGAGATGTAACAAGAATAAATTAATAAAGTAAAAAAAAAATAACATTTAAAATACTGATTGCCAATGCTCAAGAAATGCTTATCAAGATAAAGGGTGATAATCGTATGTGATTACATGAAGAAAATGGAATAAATGTTTTTTTTTTAAAAAAGAAAAATATAGAAAGGAGAGATAACACCAATATTTGCCAATGGAAGCTCATGCCTATAATCTCCATCTTTGAGAGTCTGAGGCAGGAGTATTGCCATGAGTTGGAGGAAAATGTAGATCTACTCAGTGGGTTGCTGGCCAGCCTGGGCAACTGAGTGAGGTTATCTCAAAGGAAACAAAAGAAAGCAAGGGGAGACAAGAAAGACAAAGGGGGAGGGAGGGAGGGGGAAGGGAGGAAGGAAGGGAAAAAGAAAGGATGGAAAGAAGGCAAAAAGGAGAAAGAAAACCGTCTAAAGCAACACAATCTAAAACTGAAATCTTAATAAGAATCTCTCTTGCTTTTCCCGCATCACCAACACTTAGAGTTGCTACTGACTCACTGTGCTCCCAGGCAATATCAATATTTTGAAAGCAGTTTGCTGACAGGTGTCAGAGAGACAAGGCTGCCTTGCTCTCCATCCTGAAGGATTCCTTGTTAACGTCATTCCTTCTCCCACACCTCTAGCATGGCATTTGATAGCTTCAGGATCTATTCATGTTTACATGATTGTTTATGAAATTCTTTATCTCCCCCCCCCAGACACACTTCAGTTTTGTGCTCCTAGTAGATGCTTTGACGTTCTGTGAGAGACTGTGGGATATGAAAAAGGCATAAGGATAGAGACTCAGGTGGTTGTCTGGGTGTACACTATAGCAAGTGTTTTCTGGTCTATAAATGTCAATGGAGTCATTTGGGGATGGAGTGCTCTAATAATTCCTTCCTGGCTAGGTTGCTCACGTTTCATACACAGTAAAGAGCAGCTATCACCATCATCTGGTTATCATCTTCATCATTATTATTTTCATTACTACCACCACTATTATCATATCATCATCACCACTTCACCTTCACCGTCATCACCACCACGACCGCCATCTTAATTGTCATTACTATCACCACCGTCATTGCCATCATTATCTTCTTCCCAACTTTCCCTCTTCCGTCTTCTCCTCTTCATCATTCTTCTTTATGGTCATCATCGCTGTCGTCATCATCGTCGTCGTCATCATCATCGTCATCGTGATTGTCATCATCAGCATCAGCATCATGGCCTGACAAATAGCATCAACCTAATTTCAGTTGAGTCCAGTTTCTCTCTTCTGGAGTGCAAAGTAAGTGAGGACTCATACAAACAACATTGACGCCTTTGACCTTGCAGGTGTACCCTATGGCAATATAAATGATGAGTTTAGGAGGAGAAGAGGGACAAAATCTCTGGTGACTTCACAGCCTTGAACTCTGACATGCCTCCCAATCACAGGGATTTTCCATTCACCTTGAGGCATCAAAACTCACCTGCTCCATGAATGTGGTAATGTACCCTTGTAATCCCAGCACTGGGAAAGCTGATGCAGGAAGACTTTCAGTTCGAAGGGAAGCCAGCCCAGGCTACACAGGGAGAGCATGTCTCAAAAAAAAATTTTTAACAAACAATAAAACCTTGCCTGATACTGTTTGACTGTTCATGCCAGATCAGACTCCTTTACTTTATATATTCCTTCCTTTCTTTCTTCATCCCTCCCTCCCTTATTTCCTCACTTCCTTCCTTTTTTCTTCCTTTCTGCTCACCAGGAGCTTTGTCTCAGTCCCAGAGTATAAGCTGAGTGTTAGAAAATAACACAAGTTCCAGGCCCTGTATCAGCTGATACCCAGTGCACAGGTGGGGACCAGGACAAACTTGCCACACCTAGTCCTCTGTATGCATGCACACGCAGAAGTCTGTATTTGGGGGCATACCATCTTATTGTGATTATTTCTATACCCAACCCCCACTGTCAAACACTTTGTCTCTATTTGGTTTGTTACCATTCCTTGTTGTCTAAAGGGCATGAATGAGATATGATGAAAGGTGGTAAAAGGAGAAGGGAGGGAGGGAAGGAAGGAGGGAGAGAGAGAGGGAGGGAGGGAAGGAGGGAGGGGGAAGACAAATGACATCTTGCAGCTTCCCATGTCATTTCACTTGCTCACTCCTCTATGAAATCTGTCACTCCCTTCCCCCTAGAAGCCTGCCACCGGTTACACATCTGTCTCCCCTGGGAGGTCACACGAGGCTTTATATCCCCCGTGCCTTCACAGTGCTGTTCTGTAATAGCATCATCAATAAATTCTTGCTGAATGGAAGCTTTGTAACTTAGAAATATTACCAGGTGTCACCAGAGAAGGGAACACTGGAAGGGGCTCTTGAAAGACATTAAGATGAAGGAAGGAGGCTGTGGCTGCTATTGCTTTGATTCTGAGGAGAAACTTGCTAGCTGGAAGAGCAGAGTTGAAGGCTGGGTGAAAACAAGAGATCTGAGGGGAAGTTGAGGGAAGGAATTCCACAGAGCCCATAGGTGAACAGACTCAACTCCTTGCACTCCATCATATTCCTTTACCTTTTTTATTCATTCATTCTTTCTTTCTTCCTTTCATTGACTTATTCTGTCACAGCCTCATGGTATATATTCTGGGTGTCAGAAGATAACACAAGTTCCAGGCGTGGGAGAAGAAAGTGAGAGAAGAAGAAAAACTGAGAGAGATCTCATGAAGTTCTAGATGTGAGTAGTTTCAGGGCAGGGTGGCGCACATCCTTCTTGTCTGGTAGGAGGACACAGGTCAGTTGGTGAGTGAAGAGCTCTCAGAGGAACAGAGGAGGGGACATGGCTGAATGGCCAACAGCATGTCCTTCAATCTTAGGTCAGAGACCATGTTGGACCTTCTGCGTGCTAAGTCTCATAGGACTTTGCAATACATTGCCATAGAGAGAGCAAGGAAAAAGACCAGAGACAGGTAGGTAGGTGTATCACACAGTAAGGTACATAAAGCATAAGGAGGGAGCTCCAGTCCTCAGGAGCCTGAGTTTCACCTGGTTCCTACTGTATGGGGCAATAGTTAGATTTATTCAAGTATATATTCACATAATAACTAGTAAATTTATTCCCAGCCATTTGCTAGCTCCTTCCTCTGCAAAGTACTGTTGAAGCAATGATGAAAGGGAAAGGCCTTTAATCTCTGCGCTTCAGAGAGTTCATAAAAGGGGCCAGAGATGGCCAGAACCTCCCTGGCTCTGGGAAACAGTAAGGTTAAAAAATAGCACAGGAGGCTATGGAAGTTCACATGCTTCTTGAAAGAAACTTAGACCTTGACAGACTCTCTTTCAGCAGGATTAGCTTTATAAGAGTGTTGAGTGGGAAGCAGGCACTTTCCATCTCTGGTGCTCTGGATGAGAACGGCCCCCATAGGCTTACGTTTTGACGCTTGGTCCCCAGTTGATGGAACTGTCTGGGAAGGACTAGGGGTTGTGGCCTTACTAGAAGGATTGTGTCACTGGGAGTTGGCTTTAAGGTTCAAGTCATTCCAGTTAGCATTGTCCCCACCCCACCACCACCCCTTCCTCCTCATAGTTGTTATCTCAGTATACAAGCTCTCAGATACTGCCCCAGCCTCGTGCTTGCCTGCCTACTGCCATGCTTCCTGCCATGATGGTCTTGGACTGCGTTACCCCCACCCTCGGAACCATGGGTCTCAAATTAAATGCTTTATTTTAAACGTTGCCTTGGTCATGGTATCTTTTTCACAGCAACAGAAAAGGTGACAAGGACACCATCTTACACAAGGACAGCCTCCCTTATTGTTCACTTCTTATAACTGAAAGACCTGTAGCGACAGGCCACTGTCACCAAAAAAACTCCATTGCTTATGTTAGAGAGCACCACTAGTTGCGTGTGTTGTATGGGTCTCAGCTGTAACGCATGTATCTACCAACACTGTGTGTATCTCGTAAGAATGTCCAGGAATATTGTAATGGGAACACATCTCCAACAAAGACATACACGGCGGGAGATGATTAAGGAACTGTATTAGTTACTTGTTTTGTTGCTGCGACAAATTAAAGAGGGAAGGGTTTATCTTGGTTCAAGGGCACAGTCACCATGGCCGGGTAGGCAAGGAAGCAGGCTCAGGAGGCAGCTGAGTGTTTGCATCCACAGTTGGGAAGCAAAGCAGACAGCAATAAAACACAAGTGCCCAACTTACTTTCTCCTTTGTACTTAGCCCAGGACCCCAGCTCCATAGAATGGAGCATCTACAAACAGGGATGCTCAGCTCAATTAACCTAATAGCTTAGGCTAATTGAGGGAATCCCTCATAGACATACCCAGAGATTTGCTTCTTTGGTCACTCTAGTTAGCGTCAGGTTGACACTCGCTATTAACCACCAGAGAGAGGAAAGAGCATTTAGGAAGAAGTCAGAGTGAGTTCTGTGGTTGTAGGGAAGACGGTGAATATGAATGTCTGCTAAGAAAATCAGTGGCCATGAAGTGGAGAGGGGCCAGACAGAAGAGGCCAGTGGGGGAAGATTGGAATCAAACCAAATAGGCCTTGCTCGGGCTCTTAAGGAGTTTCAGGCCGGCTGGAGAGAGTGAATCATGATGAGTGAGGTAAAATATGAACTTTCTTAGAAACTCTGATTCACACAGATGAAGCCTGCTGGGGGCCCCCCCCTCCAGACCACAGCCTGCCCCTCTGCAGCCAATGCTAAGGTACCCCAGTAGGTCACCACAGCCAAGACATTACCACGTCTCCTAGTTCTTTCCAGTCTGACGTCATCTTTCCAAAGACTGGCAGCAGTTGCAAGAAAACTGTTTCAGATCGCTATTAATATTTTAACATGCTTTTAAGAAAATTTGGCCTTTTGTCGAGTCGGTCTCCAAGCAGACATATATCACAGCCCATGATAGACATTACACTTAGCCCTGTGTGGTAGGGATAGCTGCCTTGTTTTGGATTCATTTTTTAACATCTATTATTAAAAAAAAAAATTTCTTGCTGGTGTGTTTGTTCCTGCAGTCCCTGAGTTGCTTTTCTCCATGCCCTCTCCATGAGGGTCAATGTACAGATAATTCTGTGACCAGGGCTATCTGAGATGTGACCACTTTCTAAACAACGGCAAAGCCATCTGGAATGCAGAGTGCAAACGTCTCGGTAATAAGAAAACAATAGACTGAAACTGGTTTTGCACTTAGGGTAGGGGATAAATGGTTTCTTTCCACCAATATACATTTGCACGGTTGGGCACAGACGTCCACTGGGACAATATGCCACTGAAGGTACTCAACATAAGAGGCAAGCCAGAGACAGTTTTAGGTAAAGGCAATTCTGGCAGAGGGACAAGTGAGAGACTTCTAAGGTTGAGCAGACAGGACTTGGTGTGTTTGTTGAACAGGAAAGAGTCTGGCATGGCTAGGGGATGATATGGGAGGAAGACGTGGTAAAGGCAGCCAGAGCTACGTTACAAGACATGGGTTGAGTGGCTAGAGGGGGCTACTTTCCTGAAAACATGTATATGTATATGTAGAAGCAGCATGACAACCTTGGGTATGGCTCTTCTGGAGTCAGTTTGTTCTTTGAGATGGAGTCTCTCATGGGCCTGAAGCTCACCAAGTAGACTAGGCTACCTGGCCAATGAGCCCAGGGACCTACCTGTCTCCATCTTTCTAGTGCTGGCATCGTGAGTATATGTCGTCATACTCACCTTTGTACATAACAGTTTTAGAGACTGAAGTTGGGTCCTTATGCTTGCAAGGCAAATGCTTGGCACACTGGACTATCACCTTGGCCCTTACTTCCTAATCTGAACCACTCCTTATGGGAGTCTTAAATCATTATGCAAAGGACAGGGGATATGGTGGCACTCTAGCCAACTAGTCTATCTGGTGGTAGACCTCCTCATGACCCTACCAAGACACCAATATCTGAGAATCTCCAGCTCAGATTCTTCAGCAAGCACCCCCAAGGGATCTCAATCCACCCTCTACAGAGTAGAGCACCCATCCGGCTGAGCCTGCCTGGGTTCATAGCTACAAGAAGAGATTTGCAACAAGAGCATGGTTATTTTAATCTATAGTGATGGATACCCAGTGTGATTGAAAAGCCACTGAAGAGATGACAAGGTGTGATGACTATGCCAAAGACAAATAACCTGGCCACTCTAGAGTGACATTTGGGGAGAGAGGACAGAGGAAAAGTACAAGACAGGAGATTCATTGTAGAGCTTGTTTTACCATCCAAGCAAATGAATGAAGAAAAAGTGAGGTGAAGGAAGGAAAAAAAATGGTATTTGCTTTGAAAGAACTCTTGGATGGCTTGAGTGTGAGGTGTTCAAACAGCAGAAATGGAGGCTACACCCTTTAGGGCAGGGGGTAGGCGGGGCAGGGGGCGGGGTTGCCTTTTAGTGCCTTTGACAATACACTGCCCCTGCTTCAGTTCTACTCCTTACAGAGGCTCAAATGCCCAGGGAAAGTAAATGTACTTTTGCTTTTGAGCAAGCTGACGTGTGAGCAAGACAAGATGGCTGCAAGGCTTCAGTGTGTCCAGAAATCATGCACCCAGTGGATCCTCTCCACCACAAGCTGATCGCCTCACACCTCGGCACACCAAAGGGCTCCTGTTGGTCTGTGACACAGGCTTTTCTCGTCCATTGCAGTCCGCGGTTGCTATCAGCAGATAGTCTCCTGTCTCATCCCAAAGAAGAAAGGCTTAAAACCACAGGAGTTCTCAGTATTGGTTCCATCCCCACCGGCCCCGAGCCAGATGAAAAGTCAAAGCACCACTCTTTTTCCCTTGTGGAAACTCCCCAAATATGCTCTTGCCTGGTGAGCCCCCGGGGACAGAAACATTTAGAGGAGTCATTCTAAGCCTCCTGATGCTGACCCAGTAATAAGTCAAGTGTGTAAGTCTGGTTCCTCATATCAGCATTTTATTTAGGTCTTTGTTTGAGTCACTCCTGTGCCGTTTTCCAGTGGGTAGCAGTAAGTTAGCAGATCCAAGAAGTCAGGAAAGGTTGGCGTGGAGGCCACCACTGAGGAGCTGGTGGCCTGGCATTTGCAGAATCTCGCTTTCCTTTTTAGAGATTGCTTCACTGGGCCTGAGGCATGGGTCTCAAAAATCTGTTCTTCTAGAAAGGATTCATGATTTGAGATGGGTTGGATGAGCATCAGTGCAGCCAGGCTCAGAAACATCACTGAGAGGGGAAATGTGTGAGCAAAGCGTCACCCTTTCTGCTTTGACTCTGGGCTTCTTCCTGGCCAGATGTACTAGTTACCTTTCTCTTCTCTGTGATGAAATATCTGACCAAAGCAGTGGAAGGAAGGAAGGAAGGAAGGAAGGAGGGAGGGAGGGAGGGAAGGAGGGAAGCAAGGAAAGAAAGAAGGAAGGAAGGAAATGGAAGGAGGGAAGGAAGGAAGCAAGGAAGGAAAGAAGGAAGGAAAGAAGGAAAAAAACAGAAGGAAGGAGGGATGGAAGGAAGAAAGGAAACAAGGAAGGAAGGAAGCAAGGAAGGAAAGAAGGAAGCAAGGAAGGAGGAAAGCAAGGAAGGAAGGAAGGGTTTATTCTGTCTCACACTTGATGAGATCCATCATAGCCAGGAAGGCATGGCAGCAGGAGTTTGAGGCAGATGGTCACATGGCACCTGCTGTCAGGAAGGAGAGAGAAAGGAATGCTGGAGCTCACTCACTTTCTCCTCTCTATACATTGGAGGATTCCCGTCTATAAGACAGTGCTGCCTGTACTGAGATGGTCTTTCCTCCTCAATTCACTTAATCTAGAGAATCAAATGTCTCCCAGACACACCCAGGCACTGCCTATTTATGGTTCTAGGTCTTGTCAAGTGGACAGTATCAACCAGCATGTCACCTATCTGCCCAGATGTGAGGGAGGAGGCCTGCTCCGGTTTCTCCAAAATTCCATGCACTCAGACTCTGAAGTTTTGGACTATTGGGGTTCCTGGGGTTTAACTATATGAAGCAGCACACCAATTTATCTGAACCCCGCCTGGATCCCTTGCCTGAAAACTGAGTTTTGCAATAAAATCATGGTTGTTTGAAGCCACAGGGATGGATAGCCAGAATGGAGGGAAAGCTGTGAGGAGCTTGAAGTAGAAAAAAATTAAAGAGAGTCATTTGCAGACATACCCGCAAGCCAGCAACCCAGGAGTCTGTATCTCTTCCCTAAGATTTTGCAAGGCTGAAGCACCCTCTTGTCTTCAAGGAGAGCATAACTAGTTTTCCTGGTACAAGAATGTTTGTCTGAACATAGAAATCAGAATGATGAGGTACAAAAAAGGGGGGATTCTGACTGACTGAGTGATGAGTCTGACTGAGAATCCTGGGCAGGAGATGTGAAATGTGAGCTCCACACTCAGAGACCACTTGTGTGCAGTGTAATCCAGAGCCTGGCACACATAGAACAACTCAGAAGTCCATGTTGGATGAGTGTCTGGACACGCCTTGCCTTGGTATTAGCTGTGCCAGTTCACACAACATCTCACAGTGTCTTTGCTTTTGCCTCATGTGGGTAAAGTATGAATGAAGGGCTGCTGTCACATCTGTCCAACAGAATTACCTACGTTCTGAGAAGTTCTATATGGCCAACACTGTCACGGGGCCTGACCACACCAAAGAGAAAAGCACAAAAAAATCCTTCACAGAGATGGGTTTTAGAAGGGCAAGAAAGAAGAAGCAGAACGCACAGAAAAGTTGGCTGTCACATGAAGGCATGGACTCGGGAGGGGAGATGGGAAGACACAGGAAGGCCAGTCTAAGATGTTGACGTTTGAGGCACCTATAGGTGAAGAGCTTTAAGCATCCCAGGGAACAGTCTGTGCAAATGTCCTGAGGCAGGAGCATAAATGGCACGCTGGACACATCTGCTAGCCACTGTCTGCAGTGAGCCCAGTGAGAGGAAAATAGAAAAACAGACCAAAGGCTACTCAAGGCCACTCTGATGAGGACACGAACAGCATTTGGAAAAAGACTTTGGTGTCTGCTCTGAAAACGGATCCGTTTTCAGATCTAATGTTTCTAGGAACATGTGTGGCACATAGTAAGTGTTTTAAATACTTCTGTGTAACCTTTATGGAAACCACCAAGATCACCTTGCATAGTCATGGTTCCCAAAACACTCTTCTCATAGGGGGGCTCCGGGACTCTGGAGTAGATGTTCTAGAAAATTTCTCCAGTCAGATCTTGATGTGTAGCAGAAAGGACTGTTCTCTCTTGCTCCCAATAACGCAACATTCCCTTCTTCGATGATGATAGGTCTGGGGTCTTGAGAACTCAGATGTGGCCCATGTAGGAGTCTCTGAGAGACGTAACGGCTTGCTCCAGACAAAAAGGGAACCTGCCTGGCATCCCAGCCAATCCCCAGCCTGTAGGATTCTTAGGCTCCTGAGCCAAAGAGCTAGCCTGTCTTCCTGCCTGGTGGGACATCGGGAGGCATTGACAAGCTGGGAAACCCTCAGGTTCTGTGCAGGCTTGCAGAGACTCACTCCGCTTGGCCTTGCTGAGCAGAGCAAGTACCAAGTGGCTTACGATGGGTTTTCGATGCGCAGGGGGCTGTGTTTTTTCCAGGACTGTTGCTGGCTAGGACGGAAGCTGTCAGGAATGCATGGCTATTTCTATGCATGTCTAAATGAACTAACGTTAGATGGTCATACTGCACTAGGATCAGGAGCTCAGCAGGCCCTGTGGCTTCCATATTTGATGTTTCCTTTGTAGTGGATATTTCTACTGTGTCCCTAAATCCTCTGTGTGTCCCTAAATCATCCTGGCATCCCTGAAAAAGGAAAATGGGAACAGGGCATTGAGTCTTTCTTGGGTGTCACAGTCAGGAGGTTCTGAGGGTCTCTGGGGGGGCACTTAGCTCCAGCAAGAGTCTGCATGTAGGGTAGAAGAAGTCCTGGAACTTCAAATATCATAGAGAAACTAGAAAGCCATCTTGGGAGACAGGTGACAGCACTTCAGTGTAAGGATCCTGACATCCGGGCACATGTGTCCCATAGCAAGCTGCACTTTTCTATCACATCAAGAAGGGCTGAGACACAGAGAGGGGCCAGTTCTCCAGGGAGTCCTGTGCTACAACCAGAAGACCTATGGCTGGGATGTGCAATGGTCCAGCAAGGCATCTCCTCAATCAGCGTCCACTGGGGAGGCAGGCGACCTGAGCTTTATACCATTGACAACAAAAGTACCAAATGACAATAGGAAAAGAACCACAGACATCTCACAGATGCTTCTGTCCTTTCAAACAGGCAAAGCATGCTGTTATTTGACCCATGCATCATTTTTTCCCAGGGTGCCGGGGGAAGGGGGGGGTAAGGGGTGGTGGGCATCAGAGCATCCCCACTTCCTGCAAGAAGGGATGAAGCAAGCAGCTCCAGGTACCAAGTCTAGAAGGTGGCCAAGTGGGGAACTAGCAGAATATTACAGTTCTCCTTCTCTGCCACTGAGTGAGAACTGACCCCAGTCTCCACCTCCTCTGTGGAAAAAGAGTCTGTGAGGCTGGCCTGGGCTTACCTTCAGGCAAGAAGAAAATTGAAATAATTGAAATAACTCAGGCTTCTTCTATTTTTAAAGATCAGTGGTAGGATCCATTCTCACATGCGTGGCATGTTTTGAACAGATATCCCATCCTATTGAGCAGGCTCTCCTCCCTTTCCCCTTCCTCCTCCTCCTCCTTCCTCCTCTCCCTCTTCCTCTTCCTCTCCCTTTATCATTTTTTTCTCTCTCTTCTCTTCTTCTCTCCTTTTTTTTTCTCTGTTTTGTGCCAAGTCAGATTTACACAAAGCCCAAGTATCCCTTCCATGCCACTTGTCATGCGGGGTTATAACTATCAACTTGAAAATGCTTGCTCTATTGGAGGAAAGGAGGTAGGAAAGATGTGAGGCCCATAAGCCCAGGCAGGGAGTGAGTTACACTTAACATCCTTTTCAGACCCCGTGGATATCACACGAGACAGGTGTCCTCAGACTTTCTAGCCAGGTAAGACACTGAAGTGCAGGGAGAGAAAGGCTTCTTCCTAGTGACAGAGCCCAGTGATCAACCTGCTGCAGAATAGTTGAGCCTGGGACCGAAGCTCTTTCTATTGGACCAAGGACCTTTGGCTTTTGACATTATTTTCATTGGAAGTTGTTTTCTGGGGAACAGACTGATGATCTAGCTTAGGGGTGACTTACAGTGCACTAGGCTGAGCCAAAGAAGTCATGGCTACAATTTCAAATTTTCAGGAAGTTCCCCCAATACGTTGCAGTTGGGACACATTTCCTCCTCAGAACAGAAGAGGTAGAGGGTTGGTGTGGTGTCTCGGTGGGCAGAGGGGTTTCCTATGCAAGCTTGAAGACCTGAATTTTATTGCCAGAATCTACATCAAGGTGTAAGGATAGAACCACAAGGTTGTCCTCCAACCTGCAAATGTACAGGCCATGGCTCATACATCCCCATGCATACACATCATATGGACATATACAATAATAATATTTTTTTTTAAAGAACAGAAATGCAACATCTGACTGTCTTGACCAGCACAAAGATGTACATCATGTTTCGCAGTCAGGGCCAAATGAAGATGTGGGCTCAGAGGGGAAAGCCACTGCTGCCAAGCCTGAGGGCCTGAGTCTCATCACCAGGACCCATGTGGTAGGAGAGAAGCAATCGTCACAGGTTATGGTGTGTGTGTGTGTGTGTACATGTGCACATACAAATAAACAAACAAACAAAAGTAATCAAATAAGGGAAAGTGGGTTTTAAAAAAAAAACAAACAGTAAACCATACTATTAACTACTCAGATTAATGAAAGCAAAACTTTTCTCTTAGCCAAAGTTTCCTTATGTAATTATTGTAGCATTTTTTTTAAAAAATCTACTATTTCCTGACTTGTTAGTTGGAATACTTAATAGTCTGTTAGCCTGAGTTTGAATGTTCCCTTTCATATTATTAAGTATTTTAAGTATAAATATTTGCAATTTGTCTCACACAGAAAATCACCAAGTTACACACTCATACTCTGAGGCCAGCCTGGGCACATACTTTACTCTTCCCACAACAGCAGGAAAGCTGCCCAAATTAGCAGCGCTGCTCTGTTCCTCTTCTTACTGCGCATGCACTCTGCTACCGCTGCCTTCATCCTGCTGAAGTAGGGGCGGAGGGTGATGAGGGGAGAGAGAATATGGGCTCATCTCCTCCTTCCACACCCTCGCTGTCATAAGTGGCTGCCCACTGCAGCAAAGCAACATGAGGAAGACGGAAACTGAGGTAACTCCATGGTCGCTATGGCTCTTAGGACAGGGCCAACCTCCTGCTGTGTTCCCTTCTAAAGAGAACTGGGAAGCACAGGGCTGTCTGCACCTTCCTTTTACCAACCATGATGACTATTAACATCTTACCTTCATACTTGGTAGATCCCCTCATGTTGAAGGCCCACTAGAAACCCACCAGAGGAAGGAAATGTATAATCCTAGGATGTGTCTAAGGAACAGGGAAGCACAGATAGATGTGAAAATTCTGTATTTATTTGTTTGTTAACAGATAGTCACTTCTCAAAGAAATGGAGAAGCAGCATAGTTATGACACTCGTCTAAGTGAGACTGGTCACCTTGGCTTGTGAAGGCAGACAATGTGGCTTGTGTTTACAGGGCTAACTCTGCCTACAATTCTAAGCTCTGCCTACACCTCCTAAGCCTCTCCAGTATCTGTAGATTCTGCCCTGCAGGATGGGTGGTGGTGGTGGTTGTGGTGGTGGTGGTGGTGGTGGTGGTGGTGGTGGTGGTGGTGGTGGTGGTGGTGTGGTTTGATTTTGGTTTTGGATGATTATTTCACAGCCAGATATGTTTTACCCAATACCCATTCTTCAGATTAGCATATATATTACCTGGTACAATGCCTTTCTGGGTCCAGGAATAGCTCCCCAAAAGCAAATCTGCTAAACCAGGGATGTTCTGAGCAGCAGTTAGACCAACGGCAGCTTTCCGAAGGGCAGGTGTGTGACAAAGTCAACCTTAAATGGCTTTGTAGATGCAAGAAGACGGAGAAGCGATCTGAGGATGAAGTATCTGTGTGTGCAATTGTACAGTGGTTATGGTCGTGATGAAAGAAAGAGACCAGGCCACGGGTATAATGGGCATTATATCAAAAGCAAGGGAGAGCAGTTCATTCTAATGAGTTCTTAACCCCAGGCCAAGTGCCATGTGAAAAAAAACCTGTCATTGGATGGAATGGTATATGTTAAATACTACACCCTGTCAAAGATTCCAAAATATCCCTCCTGGATGAAAATGATAATTTATTCTGAGAATCACAGTATTATCTCCCCCCCCGCCCCGCCCCTGGCTTCAAAGTTGATATGTAGAAAGGATGACCTTAAGTGTCTGGTCATCTTGCCTCTACTTTGTAAGGGCTGGGATTACAGGCATGTGCCACTACACATGGTTTACCCAACACAAGAGATCAAACCCAGACCTTGTGCATGCTAGGCAAGCACTCTACCAACTGAGCTACACACGCCCAATGCCTACAGAATCACTTTGTGGAGACGGGATTAAAACCATTTTGGACCCAACCAGTGCAGTCTAGACCAGCCAGCCACTAATCGGCACCAGGCGCAAACATTCAATGTCCCCGGCTGAGGTTATCTGAGCTGCTTAGTTTTTGTCAACTTGACACAAACTAAAAAAGTTATTTGGAAAGAGGAACCCTCAGCTGAGGAATCATCACCATCAGATTGACCTGCGGGTATGTCTGTGGTGGCATTTTCTGGATGAATGACACTGGGCAGAGATATCCCTGGACGGATGGTCCTAGGTGTGTAAGGAAGCAGGCTGAAAAAGCCAGTAAGCAGCACCTCTCACAGCCTCTGTTTCATTTCCTGCCTTCAGGTTCCTGGTTCCATCTAGGCATAGATCATAGCATATGTACGAGCCGAAATAAACCTTTTTCTCCCCTAGTTCCTTTGTATCTGTGTTACATCACAAAAACAGGAAGAAACCCAGACTTATCAGGTCAGCCATACCTTCCCAACAGAACAAACCCCAGGAGACTTCTGAGGATGCTGTAAGACTGAGAGAGAACCGAGGCCTCCTGGTCTCCAAACATAATGAGGACATCACCCTACTGCCAATCAGTCCTTTAACAGTATTTCCCCTGTTCTAGCTACACTACAGGCTCAGCGTCAGCTCCAAACATGGAGACCATTAATCCTGATATCCCTGTATCCAAGGGCTCCCCTTTCTAGTAATTAATCAAGTAATTCCAGCAATTAATCAACCCGTTCATCATGTAAACACACAGAGCGATGTGAAACCGCAGCTGCTAAACACGCTACAAAGAAGAATCCCGGGGAGGGCAAGGCAGGGCCTCCTCTGACAAGGAGATGCTGTGACCGGGGGGGGGGGGGGGGGGGGGGGGGGGGCAGGGGGGGACGGGACACGGAATCGCGGGGCAGAATCACTGGGCAAAAGGACCCCTTTGATTGGGATCTTCATTAGGTTAAAATAACTCACTGGGTGGCCACGAGGCTCCGGCAGTCCCAGCACCTCTGGGTCCCAAATAAACAATCCGACCCGCTGCTCCTCAGTGCAGGCAGGTGAACAGAGCTGAAGCCTAACCAGTCAGAGGCCATTAACCTCCCGCTCTCAGCTTCTAACTAGAGATTTGTTTTTTAACAAGGAGAAGCCATCAAGGGCTCTCTAACAAGGAAGTTCCCAGCTTAGGCAATCAAGTATTTTCTTTGTCTTGCCCCCCTCATGAGTACCTTATAAAGCTTCCTCCCACACCCACCCCAACACACACACACCCATCAGTGGCACACAGACACATGTGTGTGGTCTGCTGATGAAGTAGCTAAATGCTTGAGTAAACTCATTAAAATTTTAATGTGCTCAGCTTTACCTTTTAAGCGAGTGTGTATACAGAAGCATTTAAACAGGTTCCTCTTTCATTGTACATATGCGATGGCTCAGCTTCCCCAAGAGGCACCAGGGGAGATCCTCCAGGCAGGGGCTTCTGTTTAAGGGTTCTTTTTGTGGGTAATTATGTCAGGACTTGGATCCAAAAGCATATGAACACTCCCAGGGTGGAATATACACGTAGATGCGGGGAAATGATAGCAGGAGACAGTTTCTCACGTAACCTGCCAACTTTTCTAAATGGCACAGTGTTGGGAAACAATGTCCCCCCTTAGGGACCCTCCCTGACATGTTTAATCTGTATCTATGACATCGTGTCCTCAATAGATTCAACAACAAAGTCTCTTAACTTCCCTGTGAACCTCACTTTCCTCTCCTTGGTCCACATTCCATCAGAAGGCATCGCCACCCACATAGGCCAGCTGGGACATCTTCTGAATGGCTCTCTCTTTCTCTGACCAGTTACGAAGGACAGAAGGTTGCAGACGGAAGTTGATAGAGTTGACATCAGGGGCTATGGTCCTCAAAACCTGCCGTCTGCCAAGTTCATAAGTAGCAGTTCTTTATGACACAGGATCTCCTTTTGCCTTCCTTCCGATACTCATCTCTCAGCCTTCTCCATCACCCTTCCAGGCCAGCTACCTTTGCTATGGTCTCCGCTGCGCCTCTGGCGTCCCTCCATAGGCCACATGCTTTTACATTCTGTTTGTCCTTTTTCATGCCTTGTTCAAATGTCCATCCATCTAGTGAATTACAACCTGTTTCAGATCCCCTCTGGTGACATCTCTCTCCAATCTTTAGGCAGAATTAGGCCATGTCTTCCTCTCTGTTTGCACGTATTTTTATCAAATCTCTGTTGTGGCTCCAGTCTAATTTGTATTATAATTATTTTAATGTATCTCCTTCACTGGGCTAACAGATCTTCAAAAGGGAGGATGCCCTCTTATGCAAGCATGTATACACACAAACACACACACACACACACACACACATACACACACAGAGAGAGAGAGAGAGAGAGAGAGAGAGAGAGAGAGAGAGACATAAGCACACACATATATTCATATGTACAGACACATAGGCACATATACATACATGCACACATATATACACTAGATACATACACATAAATAGACACGTGCATGCACATATATGTGAGCCCAGAGCTTTATACATAGGCTTCAGGTTTATACTATTCAACTAGTCTTAAGTTTGCCCTTCTCCTGAGCAATTTTCCTCCCTCTAAGAATGATGCGGAAGCATGGAGGCAGTTTCTGAAAATGCTGTGAGTTTGAAGATGGAATATGCCATTTGCATACAAGGCTAAGCAGATTGGTAGCTGGACAGTTAGTCACTAAACAAAAACAGGAGCCACAAACACAGCATTGGGATTTTGCTTTAACGTAAAACAAGTGCGTGTGCCCTCTCGGCTGTCTTGGGTCACGCAAGGCACTCTAACCACATGCTTCCATACATCAAGGCCACGGTGTCAACTGTCATCGAAGAGTTCCACTTCCTCTTTGGAGATCTCTAAGGCCTGCAGTTCCGCACGTTCATGCCCATGGATTGTTCAACTTCCTAAACAGATATCCTCTTGAGAAGACTATTTTTAAAAATTAATCTATTATGTATGTGCCTGTGCGCATGCACACATACATGCCACGGTGACTGTTTGCAAGTCAGACGATAACCTATAGTAGTCAGTTGTCTGTCCATGTGAGTACCCCAGTTTCCAAACTCAGGTCACCAGGGCTTTGTAGCAAGCATCTTAACTCACTCTGACACCTTGCCACCCCAAGCAAAGTAATGCATAACTATCCTGCATTTTGATGGCCAGATGTCTTTGCTGTCATCTTGATACACCTGGTAATTACAAATTTGATGTCATCGTATTGTCTGTGTACATGTCTGTGAGGCACTTTTTTTTTTCTGGTAGTTGATATAGGGGGAGGAGGGCCCAGCCCACTGTGGGCAATACACAGTCCCTGGGTAGGTGGCCTTAAGCTGTATAAGAAAGCTAAATGAACTGGCCAGAGAGACAGACAGAGACAGAGAGAAACTGTGAGAGACAGAGACAGGGAGACATGGAGGAGAGAGATAGAGACAGAGAGAGAAATGGAGAGAAACAGACACAAGACACAGAGACACAGAGACAGAGACAAAGAAACAGAGAGAAAGAGAGGGAGGGAGGTAAGAAGAGAGGGAGGAAGGGGGAGAGAGAGAGAGAGAGAGAGAGAGAGAGAGAGAGAGAGAGAGAGAGAGAGTAAGCAGTTTTCCTTCATGAATACCTTCCTTGACCTCTTTCTGTGAAATCCCTCCATGATGGGCTATAATGTGTAAGACAAACAGGTCCTTCCTTAGCCAAGGTCACTTTAGGCTATGGTGCTCATCACAACAATACAAGTGACTAAAACATTTGCTAAGGACTTTGTATAAATCCCCAAGCCACACTCGTGGCATAAAGGATCTCAGTGTCATTCCCCCAACACCACCACTGATGCAAGCTTTGAGCCAAGCATGGCGTGCTCCCCCGCCCCCCAACTCATGGAAGGAACTCGTATGTGGCAGGTATCTGTGCAAACGGATTGTAGCAACGGTGCTGGCATCACTAAGAAGCCAACAGCCTCTGAACTATCCCTTCTGAAACAATGCTACAGGCCTCACCAAATGTTCCAGGCCCCTGTTCAAATACTCAGATGCTGTAACTTATTCAGTTCTCATGAGTTTACACAAAGATAAGTGTTTTTCATGCCATTAGCATTCTTAAGATAGGTAGGTACCAATGGAGAAGAAAGGGGGGCAGGGGTCAGATCCCTTGTAGCTGGATTTATAGGCAACTGTGAGCCACACAATGTATGTGGGAGGCAAACTTGGGTTCTGGGAAGAAGCAGCAAGTTCTACTAAGTGCTGTGCTCTAGCCCTAGTTTCTTTGCTTTTAAGATGAGGAAAAGTCAGGGGGAGGGGCCACTGCTAACAAAAATCCTAAGCTGAGCTGAGTGGTAAAGCCAGAGAGCGTGATTCTGGACTCTACCCTCCCAGTCAGCAGCAACGGCACACAGGGTTGGCAATCTCTCACAGAACTCTGAAAACGATTTAACCAAATGGCAACTGGTTAGGTCAGAGGCTTGACACCCAACAGTTATGGTCCTGTCCTTTTCTTTGCACACACATGCCGTCTGCAGGAATTTGTACATTTAGTGTATTTTTTTTTTCTTGATCCCTTCACAGTCTCCTTAAAATTGAAACTGAAATGATGCCAGTTTGTGGGGCACTGAGCACCCACTTTACCTTGGGAGCCGAAAGACCACCAAATCTGTACATAAAACAACCCAGAAAATCAATTTCCTGTGCAGACACAATTTCTCTTGAAAGGTGACACAGTCCTTTAAAAATAGCTATGGGCTCCATTGTGCAGAGATACTGACAGGGACTGACAGCTTGCAGAGAAGTGTTACATTCCCAGGCAGTCAGCCTGCGTGGTTCTCACAGATACAGATCAGTAATTCGATCCCGGGGTAGAGCGCTAAATGTTGGAGGTTAAGCTGCTGTGTTCTTATTACTAATCAAACTGCAACAGCATGCCTCAGTCTCCTCAGTCCCTGGAAGGAAGGGGCAAATTATTGAGAGATATCAGCCCTGACTCCAGCCTTTACAAGTC
This sequence comes from Acomys minous, assembly GCF_964271855.1. Taxonomy (NCBI): domain Eukaryota; kingdom Metazoa; phylum Chordata; class Mammalia; order Rodentia; family Muridae; genus Acomys; species Acomys minous. The sequence continues at coordinate 12,963,538 of NC_140496.1, forward strand.
TTGCTTGTTGCCAGCATCCTACTTAACTGCATCTAGATGAGGGACTCTGAGGGTTCCCAGTGGATGCATGGAGATTAGGGTTCAATGACATCTGGGCCAGGCTCCCTTTGCTCTGCTAATGCAGAGATGACAAAGAGGGATGTAGGGCACTGGCGAAAACTCCTGGCAAGTTCCTTCCAGGATTGTGTGTGTGTGTGTGTGTGTGTGTGTGTGTGTGTGTGTGTGTGTGTGTGTGTGTGTGTGTGCATGTGTGGGGGTGTGTGGGTGTGTGTGTGTGCATGCATGAATGATTGAGTGTGGGCACAAGCTTATACGAGGGTGGGAGTGCTTGTATGTGTACCGCCCTTTGAAGGCCTAAGGACGACTTCTGGGGTTATTCCTCAGACGCTGTCAGTTCCATTTTTGTCTTGTCTGTTTTGAGACAGGGTCTCTTACTGCCTTGGAGTGTGCCATGTAAGCAAGGCTAACTGGCCAGAATGCCTTGCACACGCCCCTTTCTCCTCTTCCCTAGCACTTGAGTTACAAAGCCATGCCCTGTCGCCAACTTGGTTTTCCTTTTTATTATTTTTTAAAATGTGTCAGGCAACATTTTACCCCCTCCCTCAACTCTTCCCAGATTCATTGCACACACACACCCCCAATTCCCTACTCATCCAACTTTGTGTCCCTTTTTTTTTTTTTTTTTTACCCATTAAGACGAATTTGTGCTGCCCAAATCATCTTGAATGTGTCGTCTGCCCCCAGAGTGTGCTCAACTCACCAGGGCCTACACTGTAGAGAAACTGTCTCTCCATCTCTCTAGCAGCTAACAGCTGCCACTGGCTCCATATCTATAGGTAGGATGGAGGTAGGATGTCCAACCCCTCCAGGATGAGACTGGGTCTGACTTGAGTTTGCCCAGGTTTTGTGCATGCTGTTCCAGCCACCATAAGTTCCTATGTACGGCTACCCTTCTGGGTCCTTGTTATGACAAGGCAAGCACTTTACTAACCAAGCTACCTCCCCAGCCCTCTCTCCAGACACTTGACAAGGCTGAAGAAGCTTCTCTGAGGCCTGCTGCGCCTCTGCACCTCTGAGCCGTTTACAAGGTTGTAAGACTCGGACCTTCTAGAAAACATTGGCTATTAAACAGGCAACGCTTTCGCCAGCAGGAATAGACCCTCATTCTGTGACCCACCTCCAGATCCTTGCATTTCTAAGAAAAAGGTCTTGAAAGACATCATGGTTGGCAGCCATGTCAGCATCCGGGCAGAATCGTGTCGTCATATCAGAATCTGCCGTCTCGCTGATGAGCATCATCAAAATTAAAAATAATTGTAGATGGGGGGTGCAGGGCAGGGGTGAGGTCACAGGTCAGGGGTGAGGTCACAGGTCAGGCTGATGTGTCTGGGACATAGGTCTGTAAGAATATGGCTGAATCCATTGTCATCCTGCACCAAAATCCATTGTTCTGGGAGATCCCTGCCTCCTCCAAAAGCACCCAGCACATTCTCACTCTAAGTAAGCATGTCACACAGCAACTTAAGCTGCAGCTGAGCCATTGGGGTGCGCCCGATCCCTTCTGAGAGCAGCAGGACCTGAGAAAGAGGCAACATTCATCCCTCATACAGAGATGTCAGATCCTGAGCATGGAGGAGTCTAAGTCCCTTCCTCACACACACCATCTTGGTGATGGGCGGAGGAGACCAGGGACAGAGCTCCATGCTGCAGCTGTGTGATCAGGTGCTACTGTGGCTCTTAGGGGTGTCGCCGCCGTGGTTCAGGAAGGCTCTGCTAGGATCACATCACAGCTGAGGTCTGAAGTGAGAGGAGGTGGAGGGAGAGTGTATTCCACGCAGCGGGAATACAGCATGCAAGGGGCTTGTGGAGCGAGGACAAAGGATAAGCTTAGGGATCTATAAATTGCTCAGTAAGAAAGGGCAGAGGGTGCAAGGAGAGCTGCCCAACTAGACACTCATCTTGCTATTTGACGTCAGAGCTGTGGAAATCCAGAAGCTTCTGACGCTAAGGGGTTACGGTGTCGGTAGCTAGTAAGAACTTAGTCTAAAAATTGCCCTGGTTATGAGGAGCTCGGGTTACAAGGCATCAAGAGTGGAATCAGAATGGGCAATTACGAGTCGGCTGCGATGGCCCAGGCAAGAGGTAGTGGTAACTTACACTAGGGAGATGATAAAACCTGAGAAGCAGCTAGTTTGTCACTGCCACAGGACTGGAAGTGATAGGATGTGTTGGCCTGGATGTATCGATAAAGGTTGCAAAGGGCCTCTAGGATCACGTGATACAGTTTGGCACTAGAACCGTACCCATAAAAACTCCGGAATTGAAATTAAAATTAGAAAATTTCTGCAGAACTGGAAATCCTACTTTGTTATGGTAATGAGTGTTCTTGCCTGTGTGTGTATGTGTGTATGAGTGTTTGTGTATATGAATGTGTGTATGTGCATGTGTGTGTGTATATATGTGTGTATGTGTGTGTGTATGCGTGTGTGTATTTATGTGTGAGCACCACATGAATGCCTGGTACTCATGGAAGCTGGAAGAGAATGTCAGATCCACTGCAGATGGAGTTGTAGACATCCGTGAAGCGCCATGTTGGTGCTGAGAACTGAATCCTAGCCCTCTGCAGAGTAGCCAATGCCCTTAACTGCTGAGCCATCTCTCCTGTCACTGAGGTTGTATGAACTCACCTCCAGTGTCCATCTCTGAATCTGCATGGGGGAAGGGGCAGGGACAGGTGTCTCGATAAGTAATAAACGAGTGAACAGCCCAAGCAGGAGATGGAGGAGACAGGTTCAGAGACGTGTGCTCAGAACCAGCAAGTGTGGATGAACAGGGCAGTGGACCCAGGATGCAGAAACAGGAGGTGAATCACTGAGGATACAGAAGAAGGTCAAGATAGCTAAAGGGTCCTTGGTGCGAGGCAAGGAGAGTTCACGCACTAGCTGTAAGATTTAGAGAGGCTTGGAATCCAGAGGTGGTTGCTGCACTACGTTGGCCACAGTGAAGCCAGGTTGCCAGTGGGCTGGAGCAGAAGCCTACAGTGACAGCTCCATGGCCTGAAAACATCTTGCTCTGTGGCTAAAAGCAAGAGCTTTCCAGAATAGAGCTTCAGCAAGATGTGTTGTAAGGATTGTGTTTTTGTGTACGTGTGTGAGTTTCCATGCGCACACATGCATATGATGTATGTAAATGAGTGAAATGAGTGTGTCTGAGTGTGTGCATGTGTATGTGTGTGTGTGTGTGTCTGCACATGTGTTTGTATAGGATGAATGTGTGGGAATGCACTTGTGAGCACATTATGAATATGTGTGCAAATGTGTGACTCCAAAGAGAAGAAGGAAGGGGGCATAGAAAATTCTAGAAACCCTCACTATGGAGAAGATCAAGGAACTCTTTTGTGGCTCTGTATTTCTATTTGAAAACTATGTAAGTTTCATTCAAAGGAAACTCCTCCCCCTTGGGGACTGGTGACAGTGTGACTGGAAGCTCAGGGCTTAAGAGCCACATGCCAGCCCACCCCCTCACTACATGCAACCAGTGTTGCTGGCAGGACTGTGGAGGCAGGCAAAGTTGTAGCTATCTCTCCAGCACGGACTTTACAAGGGAAGTCATGAATGCTGAGTGATTTCCCCATTAACACACACACACACACACACACACACACACACACACACACACACAAACACAAAACAAACCAGAGCCAGGACAGATTCCATGAGAGAGAAGATAAGGCTGAGGGATGCCGGACAGTGCAGACCTAGGAAACAAATGCATCTTCTCCAATGCCAGATCCCATCCAGGCTTTGCTCCTCACATCCCTCACTCAGTTTCAGATTTCTAGGCCATGGGAAGACCCTGGCTTCCAACTGTGAAGGACCATCCCGGGGCTGTTCCATTGGTGGTATAAGAAGTGGTTATAAGTTGGAGTCTTCTAGTGAGCCAAGGAATTGGGAGGGCAAAGGGAAACAATACATTCTGTTTGGTCTTTTTCTCCCCTGCTCCCCTGGTTAGGGGAACCAGACCCTGCCCTGAGCTGTGCCCTCTCTGGAGACCATGCCTGTTTTGTGCTGTAAACTCAATTCCCACCCTGGCTTCTACTACTCCCAGTTAGAGGTCCAATTCTATTTTAGGAACGTGGAATGCATTTTCCAGGAGAGAACATTGTGAAATATCGGGGAGCCGAGTCCAAGCTCCGCCAAGGCATGTGGGAGTCTGAGGAAGGAACCCTCCAGAAAGCCGACTTTGTATTAAGTGTCCTAAAGTGAGCAATGACTTACATGGTGGAGGGGAAAGTGTAATCTTATCAAGAAAGGAGAATCTTTTCTTTTCCAGCCAACTTTGGTTTTAAAATGTTAGGAAATAGCCTCTGACTGTTTTCCAAACAGCTCTGTTCTTTCCTGGTGCCTCGTCAGCTCTTGGGTTCTGTCTCCCACATTCCCCACTCTGCATCCGACACTGTCTCTCTGCATTTCTAGGTGCCAAATTTGTTCTGTACATCTTCCTTTGTTGGCACATGTGCGCGCATTTGTTAGAAGCATTCAACCCCTCTTCCTTTGCAGACAGAGTCATTCTTTTCTATGTTTCTGAGCTCAGACATAGGTGGAAGCCTGGTCAGAGTGGCGAGGTGCTATGTAACTAAAACGCAACCAAGAGCTGCGCATGGCCGAGCACACCTCTAGTCAGAGCATCACTGCAAGTCTGAGGCCAGCCTAGGGTACCCAGTGGGCTCCAGGTGAATCTGGGCTGGAGACAGAGACGCTGTCTCAAAACACAAAGCCAAAAGTGCACCCAGGAAGTCTTTGTTCCAGGGCAGGTGCTCTTCCCCTGGACACATGGACACCACAGAGCTTACAGTCTTTTTCTTCCTCCATTATCAGATCCATCTGGCTTCAGCAGAGACATGCATTGTCACAACACTGTCACCCCATTCCACCTCATAGACCTGACTTCTTCTCTTAGCTGTTGATGTGTGGCTACCCTTTTCTTTTCTTTTCTATTTTTCAAGACAGGGTTTCTCTGGGTAGCCTTGGCTGGCCTGGACTCACATTGTAGACCAGGCTGGCCTCAAACTCACCGAGATCCACCTGCCTCTGCCTCCAAGAGTGCTAGGATTATAGACATGTGCCACTGTGCCTGGCTGGCTACCCTTTTCTAGACTCTCTTACGCGCCTGATTGGCTTCTCTCCTGCTAATTTCCGCTCTTATCCCCTCCGGTGGAAAGCGTTCATTGATCACTGTTAGTTACCCTCTGGCCCTAGCAAAGGGTACAGTGCCTGATACCAACCACTGGTGAAGAGCATGCCTGCCATGCTCCCGGGCCTGTGTTCCTTCTGCCTGGTCCCTGTATTGCCTCTCTGCTCCTCTTCTCTTGCGAAGTCGGTTTCAGTGAAACGGCCATCTCATAGTTGCCCACTAAACTCCTCTGGCTGACACAATGGTCATGACGTCCATCCTGGCAGATATATAGACACACCTCCAATATGCCTGTGAGTCCAGAAAGCCCAGAAGGATGGTTTTAGTGTTAAGAAGAAATCAGGAGACACTGTATTTCACTTGGTGCCCCCAGGAGTTCAGGTAATCACCTTAAACATTTTTACTTAACCCTCATCTCTATTACAGACCTAGCTATATAACCTAAGCAAGGCCCCTTGACCTCCCAGAACCTTAGCCACATTTCTGGAAAAGCCAGATATTAAGATCCTACCTTCCAATGTCTTGGGAGCCTTAGATATCATGATGGGTACAAGGCTCCAAGAAGCATATGACCTATGACAGGCACCCTATAGGTGTCCCTCTCCTGATGACGTCTTTCATTTCCATTTCCATGAGCTGGGAAAATCCATTGCATAGTAGACCGTGGCCATTGGTGTATGAACACGTTCAACACAGCCAGATCTTTTCTCTTCTCTCCCTTCTTCTCCCTGCTCTTTGCTTCCTTTTCCTACCCACCCCAAGCTACCTTAGCTATGGAGTAAGGTCTGTAATTGTTGAACCCCTATAATGACAGAAAGCATGTGACTTCACATTTCCATGTCTACATGCTCATATGCCTGGATGCCACCTGACCCATGGTCTACTGCAATTGCTCCTACGCAGCAGTGACTTAAGCCCCTCCCCCACCCTTACCACCAGCCCCAACATCTGGCAACTAAGCGAAGGTGTGTGCTATTGACATCTAGATAAGCATTCTATAACACACAGAGCAAACCCTGCCACACAGAATTGTCTCTCCACAAAGGCCAGTGATGCTGCTATAATTACCCTGGCCAGCCAGATTTTTTGGTGATGCCAGAAGGCCAAATTAATGGCTAACTACCCCCGTCTCTTATTAGCCAAGTAGCCTTAGGCGTTTGTTTGGTGTGGTGTGGTATGGTGTGTGAGTATGTACATGCATGTACATGTGCTCACATGCGTGTGCACACACACACACACACACACACACGCACATGCACAATCATGTGGGTTCTGTAAATCAGCTCTAGGTCCTTAGTTTTGCCTGGCAAGCACTTTACCAATTGAGCCATTTTCCCCAATCCCATGTCTAGTTTTTAAAATCTAATACAGAATACTCGACTAATAAACTTCGCTCCAGTGAAATGGTACATAGCTCTAGTGCACAGTGCCCTGTGAATGTCAGCTACTCTTGTTTCATGCAATTCTATCAACAGCTTCCCGGGCTTAGAAACTGCCAAGTCCTCAGCTGACTAAGAACAGAGTCAGGTATCAACCTTGGTCCCTCTGGTCACTTATCCGTGATCTTAAGCCCTGTGTTCTAATGTCTCCCTCATCTTAGCTCTGGAGCCCAAATGTCCTGGAGCACCCTTAGTAACTGTAGAAGAGGTGGCCCATGTTAGTTTTCCTAGGACATCCAATAGTGACAGAATCAGGTGACGAGAGTCCCCTGTCTGACGTTATTGTCTTTGGCCCTAAGTACTGTTGGAGCTGAGAGAAATGACTTAACTTGGAGTCAAGGGTGTGGCTGCTGCAGCTTTTGGCAGGACATTCTGTGATCCAGTCACTCTCCCAGGTCCCTCAAGCAGGTGCCGCATACCCTAAGACCCTGTTTGAATGAGCCTCTGGCCGCCCGGAGCTCTGGGCGGATACTTCCTGGGCGGACACTTCCCGGGCGGCTCAAATCTGGCGACAGGAAGCAGGACCAAAAGAATAACGGTGTCATCTGAAGGGATGCCATTTCCACTCTGAGCAGTGTCCCAGAGTGCGCACCTCAGGCTGCAAAAAAATGAGGTTATTTGATATCGTTAGTGTCAGAGCTTTTTTATTTCCAGGAGTATTAAGCGAGATAAGGCAGTACTCCCAGAAAACCCCTCCCTGGTAGGGTTACCTAGCTGCCTGACGCTGTACAGATGACAAGGCAGTGCCCATGCTGCCCTTGAAACTTTTACTGATATTTGTCACGTAGGACCCAACATGTCACTTCCTGCTGCGCCTTGGTGTGGTAGGATCCAGCTCTTCCGATCCACTCCAGAGCTCACAAGCAGGAAGTGTGGGGGCATCTGCTTCGCGCTGCTCTTGACTGTGGCTTTGATTTGACTAGTCCCTGCCTTGACTTCTCCCATCACTGTGAACTGTGACCTAAACAACGTAAGCGAGATATGCCCTTTGTCCTCTCTCTCGGTCGCCCTTTGTTCAGGGTGTTTGATCAAAGTAACAAAACAAAAAACAAAAAAAAAAAAAAAAAAAAAAAGAAAGAAAGAAAGAAAGAAAAAAGAAAAGAAAAGAAAAGAAAAGAAAACTGAGCACACAGAGATGTCTCTTTGGAGACCACGATTATGCCACCTCCAAGTTCATAGAGTGCCATCTGTCATCAGTAAACACCTCTAAGAGGCCTGGAGCGACAGCCTGTGGAAGCCAGCCAGGGAGGCAGGTCTGTCAAGTAAAGGGTTAGATGCCTGACCCATGTCCCATCCCACATGGGAGGCAAACATCTGTAATCCCAGAGCTGAGAAAGCAGAAGCAGGGGCATTCCTGCAACTTGCTGAGCACCCAGCCTAGCTGCATTAGTAAAATCCAGGTTCAGTGAGAGAATCTGGGTCAAAAATAAGGCGAGAACAATGGAGGAAGATACCAAATATTGACCCCTGACCTCCACATGCGTGCATACTGGCACACTCAGGAATACACACATTAGAAACCTTTTTTTTTTAAAACTAACCTGGGGCTAAGTGTGGCAATGCCCATCTTTTTTATCCCAGCCCTCAGCAGGTGGAGGCAGGTGGATCTTTGTGAAGTTTGAGGCCTAAATAGAAGTTTAAGCCAGCCAGAGCCACTTAAGAAGACTCCGAGTCCAATAAATAAAATAAAATAATTTTTAAAATTTAAAATTTAAATTTAAAAAGGGGAAGCATGTATATCTCTGAGAAACGGTCTCCAAGCAGGACAGAGGACCCGTTGTAACCTGCTTTTCTTACTCATAAATCTGAATAATGACCCAGCCTCAGCACTATGAGCATTTGATATACACACCAGACTCACAGTGAATGCTGACCAAAATGAGATATCCTTATTTGCTGTACCAATCACAGGTCTAGCACAAGTACAAACTCCGGTGCTGGGGAGCAGGCAGAGCAAAAGACTGGAGAGCCCAGGAAATGAGTCTCCATGAATCTGGGGCCTTGAGCCCATGGGGGTCAATGGAGTGGTTAATGAAATACATTTCAAGAGACAGGACCTTGTCACCGAGGCCAGACAATGGTGCTACATACTGGCCTGACTCATTTGGGGTCAATATGAGAAGTGCCTCCAATCATTGGGATGCTAACAGCAGCGCTCATTTCCCGGTGAGAGAACGGAGCGTCCTGAAAACCCACCCTTATCTTGGACGCCTGTCAATGGACGTCACCGGTCCAAATGGCACTTTGGCTTCTCTGTCATTGAAGTTTGGCCTGGTATTACAGGGACACTTTGAATTCTTCAAAGAGTGACTCTCACTTACCTTCTCGCCTCTTTCCCCTTCAGGTTCAACCCCTTTTATCACACTAAAGTGCCAATCAATATTGCGAGATAGATGTTACATCTTCGCTTTTTATAACACCGCCTGTCCCAGAAGGGACACTGTATCTTTAAGGAAATGGACCCGGTATCCTGTTTCTGAAGGATTAAAACCCTTTAAAGAGACAGAAGAGGCTGTAAACCCCAATCATATTCTTACTCTCTCTTCATTATCCTGTCCACTATCTATCCCTGCTGAGTAAATCTGGTTGTGTGTTTCTCCAAAGTGGTCATAAGAAGAAATTTATTTACTCCGCTTTGCACTGGAGGGGCATTACCGGGCTTCAAGGCTCTCCGAAGTCATAAAGATTTTGCAGTGTGTGCAAAAGGAGCAGAGATTCAGAACTTCTTTCCCCCTCTGAGGTCGTTTGGCCATCCAAAGGGGGAGCCACTTCTCATTTTCTGACAGGGTTTATTTCCGTAAGATTTTCCAATTAGCAGGAAAAGGTCACACTAATGTTGGTGCTGGGTAGGGGAAGAGATCAAACTATGCAAATAGAAACATCCTTGAAAGGACAATATTTAAAAAAAAAAAGAGAGAGAGTGCATTTCCTAATTTTTAATTGCATGTGCGTATATGCACATACATGCATGTATGTGTATGTGATATGTATGCATATATGCATGTGTGCATGTATGTGTGTGTTTACATGCGCACATGCATGTGTGTGTATGTGTGTGCATGTGTACGCATGCGTATTGTATATATGTGTCGAGATAGGTAGGTAGGTAGGTAGGTAGGTAGATAGATAGATAGATAGATAGATAGACAGACAGATAGACAGACAGACAGACAGACAGACAGACAGACACCCATGCTGTTTCTGCCAAGGAAGAAAAGGGTGATTGTAACTGTGATTGAATTTGACCTGCTGTTCTCAAATGGGAAGAAACAACCTGAGTCCACTCATTGGCTCTGCACAAGAGAGATCTTGGAAATGTAAGACGGGCACTCTCCTGCTCTTGGTCTTTGTAGTGTATGGACAGGGCCTGTAAGGCAGCAGAGTAGAGTACAGGCAGCCCAGGCAGGCTCTATGGACCCTGTAACAGCCACACTGTCCCCAGCCTGGCAAAGCTTTTTGCCAGCGTATCATTTTAAGCCCTCCTCCTCCAGTCTTTCTCTGACACTTGCCCTGGCGCTTTTGTTTCCTGCTCTGTGCATGGAGACCACAAGACTTTTCGCTGATAATAAGCAGGGCTGGGAGCCATGTCAGAAAAGATGTACTCCAGCCATGCTGAGGACAGAAGTCACCGATGCCCATTAGAGAAGATCCAGGGACAGCTTCGCTTTGAGTGTGGAGCCCATTCTGCTTGTCAGGGCTAAGGACATGCTGTGCAAATGTCAGCAGCAAGCCTCCGGACTGAGTGCTAGCTGTGTCCTGATAGGTCTGGCAGAGTTCTGTGTGGGAAAGAGTCTGGCTCTGCACACCTTTCATGTACCTCTGCGTGGCCCCAGGTGTACCAGGGAACCCACTGTGGAAAGTAAAGTTGTGTCCCTCCAGCTGAATTCCTCTTCCCCAGACAGAGAATTCCTCAATTGCTGTTTGTGCTCTGGGTCTGGTCTGGCTGTCAGTCATTGGCCACACCCATCTAGAACCTGCCTGATACCAAGTGCCAAGGGAGGGTCATAGGTCATAGCATGACTACTTGTCCAAGTGTGGATAAAGGCCCAGCATAATTATCTGTGCTCGCTCACTCTGACATATAGATCTTACTTATCAGAAGCCTCTTAAAAACCCAGGTCAGTGAATCAGTCTTGTGTCTAGAGGATACCATTTCCTTAGAATCATTCATCACCTCTGGCTCTTAAAAACTTCCTCCTTTCTCTTCCTCATAAGACCCTAAGCCTGAGGGGAGGGTTTAATGAAGACATCCCATTTAGGACTGAGTGCAAACTCACAGAGGCTGTGTGGCAGAACACATAGGACCTGCAGAGATCAAGCTAGGTGGAGTTCCAGCACCAAACGAGGGATGTATATGGGGTACATGGAGGTTCTAGCTCTAGCCAAAAAGATTGGTCTTCTCCAATGGAGACAGACTCTCTGGCTATATGAACCACATTTCAGGGTAGGCCCGATGCCCAGGAGTGGATGGCCAACACAAAACAAACAATGCTGTCTTCGTAGTAGACTTTTTGTCTTATATTGCTCTGTTTGGGCAGTTTTCATTTTATTATTTTATTTTATTTTATTTTCGCCTTTGCTTATATATTTTTATATAGTGTTTTGTATATTTTGATTTTCAGTTTTTGTGTTTATGTGAGGGTAGGGTTGGGGCAGAGAGTGTTTTGTTTGTTTCTGATTGTCTGCTTTTATAAAGAGAGAAAAAAGGGGCTTGGAGTTAGGTAGGTAGGTAGGTAGGTAGGTAGGTAGGTAGGTAGGTAGGGCCTGAGGGAGCTGGGAAGTGGGAAAGTATGATCAGAATACATTAAATGAAAAAAAAACACTTTTAAAATAAAAAACTAGAACTGTGTGAATGACTGAGGCAGGGGGATAACTCTTATTGAATCCTAAAGAACCTCTGTGGTCAGTTCTCACTCAGGACGTAGGGAAAATGATGGTGCAACAGGAGATTAGGTAGACGTTAGAAAATCAGAAATGCTAAATAGCTGTCCAAGTGATAACCCGGCATGAGCATTGTTCAGCTGAGGTATCGATGTGCAGGACAACTGTGCACATGGTGGCAGTACACAGGATATGGCAGCACAGGGGCTCTCTCATGCCACTTAACCCCTTGTAATGTTTGCCTTTACCTGCCAGCATGAGACAGAAACCACCCACCCTCAGCTTCAAGACCCTGCGCTCCTGGAAGACTAACCCTCAGAGAGGTTACTTCATTCTCAACAGAAAGAGAAAAGACTTTTAAATTTTTTTTCTGCTACTAAACAGAGAGCGACTCTTCCCTTCCTATTATCAGAATACTCTTTCCTTTTTAGTGCTTAGCAAGTACTATTCATTGCGGTCAGTGCCCAGGCCCAGGCCTGTTTCTCCTTAGAACAAAATGAGATGGAAAGAGAGTTACAAAGCATCAGCCCTGAGCCATGGAAGCGTGGCATGCGTGCTGTGAGGAGCTTGTTAACAGCTCCAAGTCCGGTCATAATAAGAGCAACTGTACCACATGTAAATCATGCCTTGGGCTTTATCTGGAGGGAATTATTACAGTAAATCAAGCATACAAATAAACAAGTGAATAATAATCATTGTACCCAAAGATCACAGCGTCCTAATCCCCAACATTATGGAACTGGTATAGACGTGTCATTGTAGACCTGGAACAGGCCATGGGAACTCAATTCCTAAGGCTCAAGGAAGCCTATGTTCCAGTGTGTGCTCTTGCCTCAGCAGAGATGCATAGCACCAGTTCCCTGCACACAGCCATGCCAATGTGGACAATAGGCGGCATAATTTACCAGGGGGCAGGGCCACTTGGGGAGGCAGAACTCTGCAGAAGTTCACAGATGTGGGCCTAATCTTCAGTCACTAATTAGCCACATGGCCTGTAACCTCATTAGCGCTTCTCTTTTCACACCTACAACACAGAGGTGAAGATAGCTAACACTTGGCTGTTGGTGGATGTTAAGTTCCCGTTGCCTCCTTCCAAAGAGGCAAACTGCTTAAGAGGTGTTCGGCAAACACTACCTCCCATCTAGTAAGGAAGGTTAAGAGACCTTGACCGTGCCATTAGAGGCCCCTGCAAGATCATGCTCAGTGTCTTATGGAATATGGGCATGTCAGAGATGAGCAAATATGAACAGTTCAAAGAGTATAGGAGATGTGTCCCCATTAGCATCAAGTTTCTCCATAGGTAGGGCACTCTTACTATTAATTGTCACAGCCACATCTTGATGTCTCCTAACTTCTTACACCCTGCTGGGAAAGGTGATGGGGGAGAAAAAACAAAAGTCAAGCCAATAAACTATCTGCAAAGTTTCAGACCTAATGCCAAAGACAGCACATCTGACAGCATGTTTGTCACAAGAAGAATTCTAATAAAGGAGAGACACAACTCAGATTGTCTTCAAAAGATTATTGATTCAAAGTCAAGAGTGAGATGATATAAACAACCTTTCCCACAAAGTTTGTAGCTGCAACACCCATAGTATGTACACTGAAAAGCCAAGGGGCGTCTTGACATTCATGACACAAACCATGATGTGGACTGTGCAATCCAAGGTCAAGTGAGATGAAAGTGTTTGCACTGGTGACTGTGGCTGGTTTGGGCAAATGGACTCTCTTGACCACTGCACAGCATTTACTACATGTGTGTGGACTTCACCAATGTCATCCAACCAGCCCAGTCCAAACATATTTGTTCCTTCCCTTATGAAGTGCCACCCACAGCCATGATGATGTGAAATGCTCATGCGCCTGCCTGCCTATGGAGTCCACCACTCATGAAGAAATAACAAGAATAGAAAATGGATGTGAAGTTTGGTTGTTATTTTGATGTTGTTGTGTATTTGGGTTTGATTAGTTGTTTGAGATTCTCTGAGGGTCTGGTTGGGTCTTACAGGCATAATATGTTATAATCTTAGATGCACAGTCCTGGAACACGTCGTTTGGATGGCGATGTGAGATTATGTCACTCAGAAGGATCCATGGCAAACGCCTCCTCTCTCCTCATAGCATCCGTTGTCCCTGTCAATACCTGGGTACGTCTTCCAGCGTCTGTCAACCCTGTCAAACCTGAACATTTTTCACTCTGACATAGATACAGTTCTCACCTGGCTTGGGTGACAGGGATAATGTCAACATGATTTCCTTTCTCTTGAAGTGACTCATATTATTAGCATCGATGAGAAGTACTCATGGGATATTTATCCTAATAATGAATACCTTGGCCCAAGAAAGTCAGGATCTCTTTAGCACGTTTTCATTCTAACTCGGCCACTTCTGGCTGTGGAAGAAACGTATTTTTCCTAAGCCATAGTTTTCACATCTGTCATATTTTGAGTTAATAGTTAATGACTTCACCTCACAGAAGTCTAGTAGACTTCAACAAGCTGTGGCATTGTGCACTCGGAACCCTTGTGCTGCTAGCATTTGCTAAGAGCCGAGTTTGGTTCTGATAGTGATGGTGCTATTGCTAGTGGTTATGACGATAGTGATGGCAGCGTTGATCATGGCGATGAACAGGGTGAAGATGTTGACAGTGATGTTAATGGCGGGAATGGTGGCACTGATGGTGCTGATGGTGACAGTGATGACTATGATGTGATGGTGAAAACGCAAATGACCATAATGGTGCTTGTGGTGACGACAGTGATGGGGATGATAACGATGGCGACAATGCTCATGGAAGTGATGGTGGTGATAATAGTGATAATAATAGTGATGGTGGTGATATGGTAACACGAGGGTGGTGATAGTGATGATAACGCTGATGGTAGCGATGGCAGGTGATGATCATGTTTGTGGTCATGATAATAACGTTTGTGGTGATGGTAGCGACAACCTCTTTGAATTCTTAAGACATCCAATAAGAAAAAGAAAAACTCATAAAAGTACTTGGGAGTAGAAGGGGTGAGATTTAAGCCCCTAAGCCCCTCTGTTTCTGAGGTTGCAGCCTGTCCTGTACCCGGTACTTGGGAAACATTATCAGCAGTGTACCAGCCTCTATTCCAAAGGTATAGAAAAAAGGAACCCTGCGCTGCTTGGATATGGGCCTTTGTCTGGAGGTTTCATAATGGAGGGAAAGTTGGTCTAGTCCTGTGATGAGTGTGGGTTGCTGAGCCATAGTGGGACTAATTAGGACTCTCAGCGTGCCATAGTCTTGTGTGACTTTGAACAAGGGACAAGGGAATTCATACCTCATGAAGACCTGATCCTCAGAACCTGTATGAAAAGATAACACAGTGCAAAACACTGCTAGGGGACCGATGGGAACCGGTGAATAAAAGGATTTGCTGGCCAGCTTTTCTAGAGGACTTGACAAATGCTAGGCCAGTGACAGACCCTGTCTTAAAAATATTAGGAATATTAGGTGTGTGACACCTGAGAGATGACACTGGAGATTATAATTTGGCCTCCAGATGCATCTATATCTACACACACACACACACACACACACACACACACACACACACACACGTGCGTGACAGACCTGAACTTTTCTGACCCTGTCACCTCCCAAAAACCTGACTTGACTTGTTTTTCCCTGGCAGCCTTTGGAGGTCAGAGGCATGTGTCTGCAGCCAGCGCACAGACGCTGCCATGAACTCCATCATCTCAGCAGCTGTGTCAGAAGTAGATTGGCAATGGTCACATTTAGAGATCACGCTATATTACAGATCTATTCAATCTAGAGACACCACCTGAACTCTGTTCCTTCTATCACACCCACTCACCAGCAACTTCATCCCCTTGCTTGCCAGGATGCACCTCGGTTCTAACACCAGATCTCCAAGCCACCTTCCACTTGGTTGAGGAGATCAGCCCCCTAATTACTTTATTGTCACGCTTCCTACCTGTCCCTTTGCTTCCACAATCCCTCTTTCACCCTCCAAATCATAAGCATATTAAAAATACAAACAAATCATCCACATGACCCCTCACTAACGCCCTAACCGCCACCCCACCACCCAAGTGAGCTGGCTAGTAATATATATGACAGCCAAGGTTGTCCTCTGGACATACACATACATTTGCACACACCCACATGTGCACCTGCAGAAAGACAGACAGACAGGGAGAGAGAGAGAATCACAGCCTCTCCCTGTAGTGTCCACTGACTTTCACAGCACCCAGCATAGACCAAGCCCTTATAACAAGCTAATGCTCACCGATTAAACAAAGTAACAATCATAGAGAGGCCATCTTTCAAAAGAGTCGAGTCCCAGTTTCCAAAGCAGGCAGCAGAGCCACAGAGAAAGCCACCCCCCCCCCCAACCCTTAGCCTATTCTCTCTGCTCAGCCCTCCCTTTTGGCTGGGAGACAAGGAAGGAGGGGGCAGGCACTTGATAGAATCACCTCCCCCTCCATCCTGACCTCCTGGAGCAGCAGTCCACTAAGTGTTGCACTTGGCCGGAGCTCCCCGTAGTAATTTGGTTAATTGGATGAACAGGCTCTTTAGTGACACCGCCTGGATTTCCACGCAGCAGTCCATCAAAACTAATCAGTTGGCTGAATTCCACCACTCAGCCACTGACAGCTTCGCCAGGTCCGTGAGTAGATGGTAACTTTTTTTAAACGGAGGAGCTTGCTAAACGATGGCAGTTAGCACTTGGCAGGAGGAAGGGGCAGGGAGGGAGAGAGATGCGTGGTTAGCTTTGTATTTCCTCAAAGACAGGATCTCGTCAGGGATGGCTGATTACAAGTTCCTTCCAAAGACGCTGGTGAAGAGCAATTGCCCCAAAACTGCTCTTTGTTCCTTCGCTGCACAAAGCAAACACCCCCCCCAAAGCTGGTGTGCTGCACTCTCTCTCTTTACTGGGTGTTTATTAAACACTTGTTACATCTTCGGTATGCCCGATTTAGCATGCCTTATGAGTTACTGCAATCCCAGCTGCTGTAATAAGCAAGCCCGAACAATTTAGTAGCTTAACACAACAAATCAGACTTCCTGCATCCCCTCAGGAGATCTTTGTTGGAAGTGGCTCTCTCTTCCAGACACTAACTCAGGAACGCTTTCTTCTCCCACCCTCCTTTCTCCAGCCACTAAATGTAGGCATGTCCAACCTGCAATCTGAAGGCCTCATGGGCTCCCGGGTAGTAACGAATATGGCC
The DNA here is from genome assembly GCF_964271855.1 of Acomys minous. Taxonomy (NCBI): domain Eukaryota; kingdom Metazoa; phylum Chordata; class Mammalia; order Rodentia; family Muridae; genus Acomys; species Acomys minous. The sequence continues at coordinate 12,980,271 of NC_140496.1, forward strand.
TTATGTAAAACCCTAAGCTTAGTTAAAATATTTTGCTTTGTAGACCAGACTAGCCTTGAACCCACAAAAATCTGCCTGCCTGTGCTGGGATTAGAGGCATGTGCCCCCAGACCAGGCTGTTTGTGTTGTAATGTTTCTGTAACACAGTTGCATGGCTGTCAAATTTGAACTCTGTTGGCAGCAGAGTCATTTGCAATGTAAAAAACTCAGCGAGGGCCTCAGTGGAACCTACCTAAAGCCAGATTGGGGTGCATAGGGGGAAGGGCGTATCATGAAAAAGATATAACCAGTTTTCAATTTTCGAAAGCCTTGCTCCATATACCTTTGTTAATTTTTTTAAGTGAATCCAAATGATATGGCCATTCCCAGCTCTGAAGGCTTTGTTCACTATAACGAAATCCTGGAGACACATAGCTTCCAAGGAGGAAAGGTTCATTTTGACCCATAGCTTGAGGGGTTTCTGTCTGTGGTTGTTTTCATCTGCTGCTTCTTACACCTGGTAGAAATCTCATGGTGGAAAGACATGACAGAGTCAGGCTACTCTCGTCAGTCAAAGAGAAGACAGTCGAGGGATGAGCTACCCCCTTCAGAGGCACACACTCCAGTGACCTACTTTGCCTCACCAAGTCCTACCTCCTAATAGCCTATTTGTCTAGGACTTGTCAAGAAATTCTACATGTGTGCACATGTGTGTATATGTACATTCATGTGGGGATGCATATGCATGTGCACACTCATATTTGCATGTGGAGGCCAAAGGACAACCTCATATGTATGTCCTTCCTCAAACACCATCTACATTTTCTTTTTGAGGCAGGGTCTCTCACTTAGCTTAGAACTCGGCGTGCAGGCCATGCTGACTGTCTCCTGAGCCCCAGGAATCTGCCACCTCACCCTGCCTCTACCTCCCCAGCACTCAGATTCTACATCCTAGCTACTACGTTCAGCTTTTTCTCTGCATGTTCTGGGGCACGAACTCAGGTCTTCTGCTTCCAAGGCAAGGGCTTTACTGACTAAAACCATCTCCCCAGCTCTCACCAAGAATTTAATCCATTGATGAGGTTCCCTCCCTTGTAATCCAGTCACCTCCACAAAGCTCATCTCCAGGGTGAGCCATTTTGGAGGGCACCCCATATTCAAAATGTGTCCCTTCCAACTGACAACTCTGCACCCTGGGCTTTTGTGGATAAAGAGCGATCTCAGCTTCCTGTGGCGTCCAACCTAGGAGAAATAATGGAGCTGTCCCTTTTTCTAATGAGGAAAGCATGGCTTGGAAGAATAAATGCACTTCTTTGGACTTGTACCCTTGACAAAGAGCAAGGTCAAAGCTTGTACGCATACCGTATAAAACCACTGTCTTCTTTCTCTTATTAATTCTCTCTCTGTCCTCACCCATTGCCTCATTCTTTATTGTGTTTCCTCCGTACACTTCAGTGTTTCTAAAGCATGGACGTTTTGCCTTCTGTAACGTTGTATGTTTTCCACATGACTGTTCTGTCTATTTGGGTTTGAATATTACCCCTACTGAGTAATCTTTAACCTAGACAAGGTTTGTCTGAGGCATGCCAGCTCATTGCTCAAGCACTCAGTATTGCTCTCAGAAGTAAAGAGAACTCAAAGGGGGAATTGATAATAATTAATAGTAATAATAAAAAGATGTGTTTCTTAAGGGTACATTTGATACGGTCACTACTTGATATAACAATCCTAGTTGTCTCCCTTTCATATCCAGGTATGGAAGTACCTATGATCTCTGGCACTGGGGGTGGTGAGTGGTGTGGCTCAGTGGATAAGAGTGCTTACTCTGCAAGCATGAGGATCTAAGTTCAAATCCCCACCACCTGTGTAAAATGCCAGACATGGATGCATGTGCCTGTAACCCCAGCATTTGGAGGACGGAGACATGTGGCTCCTGAGAGCTTGCTCTCCTATCTAGCTGAAATGGGGGGTGGGGGGGTTCTGGTTCAGTGAGTTCCAAGGAAACAATGAAGGGAGCAGTAAAGAAACATACTCAGTATCCTGCTCAGGTCTCCACATGCAAAAACAGAGGTATGTATGCCTACGTGCTTGTACTACATATATACAACATACATGTATGCACACGCACACACACAATCATAGCTGTGAACTGGCTCAAAAGAACCCCATCCCTACATTGGCTCCCTATATTTCCTGCCTGGCTTCTATGGAGCCTTGCCCCTACCCATCCCTGCACAGTGCAACCAACCCTATGGAAGAGTCATATTATAATCACTCTAAGTCATGTTTTGTGTGCTCTCCCTTTTATACTGTGGGGTCCCTGAGAACAAGGCTCAACCTTTGCATTTTCACCTCCTTTGTGCCTAGTATGGAGCCTGTAGGCCACAGGCTATGTTCATTCTATTGTAAATGTAGGACGGCAAGGAACCCGGCTGCAAAATAACATCATACGGAACTAAGTAAGTGCTTTCCTATCTGCTGGAAGTTTAAACAGGAGAAAAGCCACTTTTCTAGTCAAGTGAAACTTGCAGGGTGGGTAGCCCTGTCCTCATGAGCTGCAGGCCTGCTAGAGGCTTGTCTCAAAACAAACGAGGAGGTGGGTGATGGCTGAGGGCCTATACTGACTCCAAGGTTGTTCACTGGCATCTACATGTGCATACACATATGCAGGGAGCACCCACACATGTACAGCTGAGCACATACATTCACACATGTGTTCTTAATACATACACAAGAAAAATAAAGTAAGGCAGAGAGATGAGAGAGAGAATGTAAGACAATTTTAAAATGAGGGGAAAGAAGAGAGAGGGAAGGAAGAAGGAGGAAGGAAAAAGCAAGAAAAAAGAAAGGAAGGAAGAGGGAGGAAGAAAGAAAGAAAGAAAGAAAGAAAGAAAGAAAGAAAGAAAGAAAGAAAGAAAGAAAGAATGTTAGTTTCTGGATAGGGTAGGTGTGATGCCACACTATGGTAGACTGTGTATCATGGCTGCTTGTCATAAAACACAAAATATTGAATATTATAGTCTGAGTAGGGAGGCTTAAAAGGAGGCCGTGAGCTCCCCAACTCTGACTCCAGGGACCTCTGACCTACTCCCTCATGTTAACAAATATCCCCAGGCCTTTGGAGACCAGGCCTGAGTGTTCATTGCTCAACTGCAGGGATTGTATGGAGGCTTGCGGGGAGCGTGCCAGGGCCCATTTCTAAACAGTCTGATGATTTATTTGATGCCTTTGGATATTTAAGTAGTCTGCAGTATACACCAAGTGTCTAAAATGTTTATTTTTTTTCCTTTGCTTTAATGTGCGGGACCTCTCACAACGCCTTGTACACCCCAGGCACTCAATAAATATGATTTATGGAAGATGTAAATAAATCCAACCCAAGATTATGTCTGCGTTCATTAATTTGTAGCTCCAGCAGGCAGTCCCCCTCTCAAACTTGAAAAGAAGAGAGAAAAATCCACAGCAAATTACAGAGAAAAGAAAAGGCAAAACATATAACCCCTGGGCCAGTGTAAAAACGGGGAGACTCCCCAGAGTAAAGTATGAAATGTCGGATGATTTTCTTTGCTTTTGTACGCACATGCTGTGTGACTCGGAGCCAGTCGCTTCACTTTTCTGGGCTGTGTCTCCCAAAATAAATAATGAGTGGGTTGGTGAGATGGTGGGTGGGTAGGCTTTGACCTTCAGAGGAGGCATACTCTGAGGAGTCAATGCTGTGTAACGGGAGGTGTGGCCAGCAGTTCTCACTTAAGGATGCAATGCCTGGAGCCTGCAGACTCACACAGCACAGCTGAACTCAAGCCTGTGCTGCCTCTAGAAGGGGAAAGTGGATGGAGACAAGGTGTGTTCGTTGAGCCTAGTTCTGTAGCTCCGTGAATCTAGCTTTGTCCCCGGTACCCTGTGGTACTTCTGTAGGGAGGATGGCTTATCCCACGTCCTTTGATGCCCAGCCCTGGATCTCTGGTCCCTGGGTCTACTAGACATCTGAGAAAGTTCAGGGAGGCAGTCCTTCTCAGCCCTGACTCCTCTGCAAACCCAACTGCCCGGCGCCCTTGGCCACTCTGCTTCTCGCCACCTCTGAGTCAAAGGGAAAATAAAACCCGTGAGAGTGATGGGCATTGGGTAGGGTTGCCAGCTTGCAGCAAAACCCACTGGCTTTTGGAGGAAGATCCCGTCACTGGCATCTCAGGCTGTCAGGCTTAGCGGCCTTGGACATGTCTGTCTGTCTGTCTGTCTCTGTCTCTCTCTGTCTCTCTGTCTCTGTCTCTGTCTCTGTCTCTGTCTCTGTCTCTCTCTCTCTCTCTCTCTCTCTCTCTCTCTCTCTCTCTCTCTCTGCTCCCTCAGTGCATCACCTGCATATAATGTACCTCTAGCGCACACCAGTCCTCTTTGTATGTTGTTGTGCCTGCACACACTGGCCAAGTGTGCTGTGTGACTACTCATCAGGACTCATTTCTCTGTCATTTTGTAGTTATTCACTGCGTTCCCTTTCTTTAGCCACATACCAATGGGCACTTAGGTTCTCAACTCTTTGAATAAAACTGCTATGAACATTTATATGTTTCTTTTAAGAGACAAATGCCCTATTTTATCTATCTATCTATCTATCTATCTATCTATTATCAACCATCCAGCTGGATAGCTAGTTATTTATTTTGGTGACAGTATGTTAAATGTTGATTACTAAGGGCTAGATATAGAGAGCTTCTCCTCATTGGTAGAGGATGCATTCTTTGATCCCTAGTAAATATCCAGAACTGTAGCTAGGTCTCAAATCTATATTCTGTTTTCTTCTTGCTGCAGATCTTGGAAACATCATCAGTGTACTGTCTCTCTTATAAAGTTAGGAACTTTTATCTTTTCCCATGAAGGGACCACTTCACAGCTTCCCACTGGCATACCTAAATTATTAACATTATTTCTCTTATGCTTGGGACGTTACTTAATAAATATTACCTAATATAATAGACACTTAGGATTCCATGAAAGTCACTCTGAAAACCAAAACAGAGACTCAGTAACTAACAGGAGCATAGTGTATGCATAAAGGGCAGGATGGAGGCAGGTACCCTACAGTTTCATTGTACTTAGAATGGTGTGTCCTCTTTGTTAGATGGTTAAAATTTGTGAATGTTTTCATCTGGCATTTTCCATTTAACATTTTCTCAAGTCCTAGTTAATTGTCAGTAACTGAAATTATGAAAAATATAATTCTAGATAAGAGAAGTACTTTGTGTTTATGACAGGGTGTGGTCTTCAATGGGAAAACATACCCCAGCAAGAACTGTCAGACAAGTGTCTGATATTGGTGACGTTGTTGGGTCCTAGTGGCTGTGGGTCCCAGCTTTAGATCAATTCCCCTTTCTTCTGGTCTTTACGCATAAAGATGTTTGCCTTTGGGAGATGCTTTACCTGCCCTTCTGGTTGTAATTAGATGTTCAGCATGTCTCCCGCATGTGGAAACCTGGAGTTGAAGCTGTCATAGATGACTCTTAGGATGATGGCCGATCTCATCAGCTAACCTTGCTCATCCTGGGTTCAGTAACAGGATCTGCTGGACCATGTCGGCCTGTGACCCTGTTCCTTTGGATGACACCTTTTATTTCACAAGCTTGCCCCCGACAGTCCACTCCCTTGGGCTACCAGATGTTGAGGGTATTATGTTGTGTTATATATGTTAGGTCATGTATGTTATGTCATGTCATGTCATGTCATATTAGAAACAAGTACATATCTAAGTGTTCTGACGGACCAATCCTTGATGCAGAGATCAGATCAATGATGAAAAACACATCTAATCAATAGGCTCTGACACTGAATTTTGAGCAATACAACCATGTTCTTCTGGCCCAAGGGGCCAGAGACTAGTGCAGACCAGATCCCTGCTACCCCTCATGTCCCGCTGAGGTGCAGTGAGGGCTGCAGCTCCCCACCTTGTATGGACTCAACTCACCCACCTCACAGTGTAAGAAGTGCTGCGTGGGATACTTGCCATATACCAGGCCAGCTCCAGAGGTTGGAGTGCAGGAGTGATCCAGGCAACAAATAACAAAACCCGGGAATAGGACTGTGTGAATCTAGGGCCTTGCACATGCCAGACAAGTGCTCTACCACCAAGTCACAACCCAGCCATCGTAGGAATTGGGGACCACAATACCTCACTGCGAACCCCAGCTTAGAACCGCCTGTGTGACAGGTGATCCCAGGAGGCTCACTTTCCCTCAAGGCTGTAATGTGACAAGCCTCACTACCAATGACTGCTCTCCTGGCTGTGTTGGAGGCTTATCTCACCAAATTGTGCCTCAGTTTACCCATCTGTAAAATGGGACTAACCTTGTGAACTTAAAGCTTGATGAAGCTGCTGTATAAACACCACATAGCCTAGAATATATACCTGATCGATATTAACTCCTGTGGTTGTTATTATGATTACTCTCACCCCCCCTTTTTTTTTTACTCAAGGAGACCATGCTGAGGATTAATTAAGGTCAAGTGCAGAGATGAATAAATAAGTAGAATATAGTTCTGTGCTAAAGAAATATTTCATATACACTAAGAAGAGGTAGCATCGGAGGGAGGGCACTCCAGGTGTTCTTTTACTGTCTATTTAGACTTCCCTCTTCAGCTGTTAACCAAGTATCCAGCCTGTGCTGGGAGTTCCTGTAGACACTGGAGCCATGCCCTTGGGTGAAGCAAAACTGTCCTCATGAGCTGTTGTAGGGGTGGGCAATAGACAAATTAGCATGTGCCTGTCAGTGGTGTGCGTTTATGAAGAATCAGGCAGAGTGGGTGACAGACGAGGGAGGAAGGAGTGCTGCAGTGTGGGCAGCCCCTTCTGTGTGTGTGTGTGTGTGTGTGTGTGTGTGTGTGTGTGTGTGTGTGTAATGGGAGCTGGACGGAAGGAAGAAGGTGAGCTTCGGGGTAAAGATTCCCAGGAAGAAAAGACAGGGAGCGAGTAGGTGGGAGCTTTGAGGAGGAAATGGAGAGGACGGGAATGGGAAGGTGGGAGCTGGGGAAAGCCGTAAGCAGGTGAGGCCACACTGATCTGGATTTGGGCTAAGAAAGGAAAGTCACAGGTGGGTTAAGTCTTCAAGGAAGCTCCTGACTTCTCCTGTAGGCACAAGGACAGGAGAGGGGACAGGCGCAGAGCCACAGATCCTGCATGGGTCACACTGAGTACCACAGTGGCCCAGGCAAGGAGAGGCTTGCATCCTTAGGAAATGTTCTGCTGTGTTGTCCCCCCATGTCACAGATAGGAAAAGCAAATTGAAAACATCAAGAATAAGAATGTTATCCAGACACCAGAGCAGCAGCAGCAGCAGCAGAAAAGAGCCAGGAAATGGTGAATTAGAGAAATTAGTCAGCTAGGTGTGGTGGTTCATGCCTGTAACCCCAACATGAGAAGCTGAGACAGAAGGACAGGAAGATGGATCCAATAGGAGCTATATAGTGAATTCAAGGTTAGCCTGAGTGACGTAGGAAAACTCTGCATTCAGGGAGGGGAGGGGAGGGGAGAGGACGGGAAGGGAGGGGAGGGGAGGGGAGGGGAAGGGAGAAGAGGGGAGGGGAGGGGAGAAGAGGGGAGGGGGGAGGGGAGGGGAGCGGACTACTTCTACCTCATGGAGCTCCATAGAGACTTGCCTGATACTTCAATGTTCTCTGCAGCCCTGGTGCTAACACCTCCCTTCCTTCCCTCGGGTACATCTGAGTGGCAGCCACACACATTCCAATGTCTGGCTTTTCAGGCCAGGGCAAAAGACTAAGAAACATCATTTTCATCTTCCGCATGGGATTAGGTAGGCATTAGCTCTTTATTTGTTGAGGGACTTGATCTCATTACAGATCAATTTGCTGAGTATTGAATACACGGGACAAGGAGGCGCTTCAGCTTCGTTCCCCCAGCAGCCTGCTCCGGTCCTGAAATATCTGAGGCCGTCTCCATGCTCGCTGAGAGACCGGCTTGTGCTCTCGTTCTACGGGTCTCCACGGTTCCTTCATGTTGTCTGTCACTCAGGGCCTTGGCTGTCACATCCAGAGTTTATGATATTTTGTAAGATAAGAAAGGAGGAGGGATAAGAAAGGGAGCTTTGAAGTAGCTCTGGCCCCGGCAGAGATTAGCTCTTGCCGGCTGCTTCCTTGTTGGAAGACATGGGGCAGCTCCCAGATCTCTGCGAGCTTCCAGCCCTGTAGACTCCAGGGAGGACAAGGCCTGTTCTCAGAGACCAGAGACCTTCACCATCTTCATGCCTCAAGCATGTAAGCCCTGCGCCTGGCTCCTGACTTGTAGAGAAATGAGCTATTTCGGAAGTGATTCCCAATGCTTTGGTCTCTGTCTGTTCTCTCCAACAATACACACACACACACACACACACACACACACACACACACACACACACACCACACACATGCATGCACACACACTCACACATGCACATGCTGTGCATGCCCTGGGGTTGTCCTCCGTAGCTTTTCCCTTTGGTATTACCAGTAAAGAAGTGCCCTAACTGTGACCAAGGCCATGCCCGCACATTTCTCACCTTCCTTTCACCTCCACTAAAAGAGGGATTTGGCATTCAAGGACCTGGAGCTTATGCGCTGTCTGGTGGCTAAGAATATCATGCACACAAACTCTCTAGGGCCCTTCCCTAGGATTGGGGCATGGGTCTCTGTGAAAAGCTTTGAGATGTTAGCTTCTTTAACAAATTTACAGTTTGTGCTATTTTCTTCCCAAAATGTTGGTTACCAACTGTTTGGCACGATGTTAACAGGAAGGAGGGTGAGCCAGAGTTTTGGATGATTAGTTTGCTGTGTGTATAGATAACCTTTGACCTCCTGAGGACTGCAGCAGGGTAAGAACCTTGGTGCCTGCTCTTTTATCAGCTTCAGATCAATCGAGGACCAACCCGTCTTGCCAGCTCAATAGGTCAAAACTGCATTTGAGTTGAATTAGCAACATGAAACATGCAAGCTTATTGGTCCTGACCTAACCTATAAATTTGTACTAGTTTTCATATGGCAGGATGTTTACTGTATGTCTTTTCTGTATGCAGCACGGATATTGGCTATACAACCAATGTTTCCCCATGGGAACTGATTAAGAATGCTAAATTCAGAGACGGCAATTCGGAATGTGTTTGGGGACTGTATTTAAGTAGAAAGCAGGCCTGCTTTACTTGGGTTAAACATTACAGGTCTACAAATGAGAGCTCAGTTTTCTGAAGTTGCATCAATTTTCACTTTATAAATCTTTTGTAATGCGAAGGAGTGCAGCTTTGCTGGTAGAGTACCTGGGTAGCATGTACAAGCCCTGGGTGCTAGGCCTAGCACCCTCTCCCCCAAGACTGGGTGTGGTAGTACATGCCTATAATTCCAGCGCTTGGGAGGTGGAGACAGGAGAATCAGAAGTTCAGGCCAGCCTGGGCTACATGAGATATTAACTACAAACAAACAAAACCTTCATGTTTATATCATAGTAAAGGTCGGAGGGTTAGACAGTTGTTCTGGCATCAGAGAGACACCCTCGGAAGCGAACTTCCTCCATCCCATGCCAGGGTGGCATATTTCTTTCTTTTAGCTGCTTCCTGTATTTTGAAAATTTAAAGCACTAGATGGAGATTTTGAAAAGGGGATCTTCAGTGCAATACTTTGCCCGTTGTATTAGTTAATTTTCTTGCTCCTCTGACAAAATGCTTGATGTAAAGAACTTAAGGAAGGAAAGTAGGAAGGAAGAAGGAAGGAAAGAAGGAAGGAAGGATAGAAAGAGGGAAGGAAGGAAAGTAGGAAGGAAGCAAGGAAGGAAAGTAGGAAAGAAGGAAGGAAGCAAGGAAGGAAAGAAGGAAGGTAGGAAGGTGGGAAGGAAGGGCTTACTTTGGCCTGTAGTTTGGCAGTATAGTTAGTTGATCACGATAGCAGAACATCGCGGTGCAATGCCTTCACACTCAGGGAACAGAGAGAGATGGAGATCAGTGCTCAGTTTCGGAACATGAGTTTAAAAATAAGCAGCAGAGGAAAAGGGGCTAGCTGTAAACAGATGCTCCTGTTCAAAGCTATGGTTGTTAGGCAGGCAGTCCTAAGGACAGATACCATCACAGCGGACCACAGGGGACTATAGAGGGCCAGAGAAGATCACAAGGACCATGGAAGACCACAGAGGACCACAGAGGACAATGGAGGCATGGCTACATCCCCCATCCATCCTTAGCGCTAAACACAAAACACATAGGCAAGCCGGGACTAAAAGCTCAGTACGTTGGCAGAGAATCAGCCAGAGCTTAAGGTAGCCATGTCCTGGCATTCAATCAGATAAAGGGGGGTGTCTGGAATGGCTGTGATTCTTCAAAAGGTTCCATTTTAATTACATGCTGGTTGGAGAATATTCCTTTCCAAACCCTCCTTCTACCTGGGTTCACTTCCAAAACATAATGGAGTTAGATTAGCCAAATGAAAGACTCCCAGGTCACAGTGACAACTTCCCTGCCCAGCCTCAATCCACTCTGTCTTCGTGCAAGTGCCGGCTCGGCTCGAGGGATTTTAGCCTCTGAAGAGAATTAGCTCGCCCTATTTCATTAGGAGACTGGCTACAGATCAAAAAGAAAGAGAGGGAGAGAGAGGGGAAGTGTGTTATGCTTACCATACAGGCCTGTACGCTGAGATTTCTGTCCTGTCCCAGGCGCAGCTAGGAGCCTGCAGGAGCGTGCAAGCCTCCTCCTGCTCCCCCATTCTTCTCTAGCCCAAGCAAATGTTCCCCCCAGACTGAAAGTTCCCTGCCAAGCCTCAAATTTCATTTCCTTGGTCTCAATGTTATCCTAAAAACAAAAGATGATTTTTTTTAGAAAAAATAGAACTCTGATATACACCCTCCTGGGGCAATGACAATGATCTTAGCTCAGCAGATGACCACCCCCCACACACACACCCTAAATCAGAAAGAAGTAAGAGACTCTCTGAGAGACCATATATGTAATACATGTGTTAGGCACCTGCTGGATGCCAGGCTCCTATGTTTATTCTGCAAACATGGCTCCAGCTTCTTTTTGCTCTCTTGCTTAGTTCTTTGAAATCAGAGAGCTGGGTGCCATCATCTACAAACACAGGGGAGTAAACTGAAGCTCCAGGGAGCTCAGGCGTTCACTTAAATTCTCCTATGTTAAAAACAAAACAAAACAACAATAAAAAATAGCCATGTTTTTCTGGCTTGCCCCAGTCTGATGGGTACCTAAGAAGATTTTATGGTGATCTAACAGGGCATTGGAGAGAGCAAGATCCTGCAGAGGATGTTTGCGTTGGAGTTAATGGTACTGCAAATGCTTTCTGGGGTCAAAGAGATGGAGTAGGCTAAGCATGCAAGGCTTTACAAGGGGCATTATTCTCTGTGTGTATGTTTTCATGTGAATACACATACACGTGTGAATGAATGTGCAGACGTATGTTTTCATGTGAATACACATACACGTGTGAATGAATGTGCAGACCAAGGATCAACCCTTTTGAGATTGTCTTCCACCTTGTTGTTGGTTTTTTGTTTTGTTTTGTTTTTCTTAGACACTGTCTCTTACTCGTCTAGAATTCAGCAAATATACTAGACTGGCTATTAAGGGAGGCCTAGGCCTCTGCCTGTCTCTGCTTCCCCAGCAGTGTGGGATTACAAGGAGGCGGCGCCATGTGCTCCTTTTTATGTGAAAGCTGGCACTGAACTCAGCTCCTCATGCTTGCAAGGCAAGCCTGTAGTTGACTGAGCCGTCTCTGATGCCCACTCAAGGCATTTTCTCCTGATTAACAATTCATACCGCTTCAAAAGAGTCAACTCCTCATCCGAGCTAAGACAACACCATTTCTTCCTTCTAGGCTGCTCTAGGTTGCACGGATTCGCCTGTGACTGCCAGTGTCATAGAGACTGCTCAAGGCTCCCTCTCTTGCCAAAGGATAGCTCAGCCTTGGTCAGGACATGGTTACAATCCAGTCCCCAGCCCTCTGCCTCGGAGGGAGGCCTTACTGAGAAAAGAGCTACCGAGAACAGTAAAGTGCCTTAAGAGCAGAAACATACTCTACAAGAAAACAAATGTCATTGTGGGAGAACTTTCTGGAAAGGAAAAATGGGAAGTTTACAGGAATCCAAGGATGGGTCCCCAAGCTTAAGAACTTCATCTGCACCCTTTTTTTTTTTAAACCAAAGTGCTTTCCCGGCTTCACCCCCTCCCCCCAGCGTTCCAGCCCCGGAGCCATTCTTCAGAAACTGGGCTTTTAAAGGCCTTTTAAAATTTTTAAAATCCAGTAGGCTTCTGTTGAACACCCACAGAGATTTCCCTGCTTTCCAGCCAACTCCGGTTCAGTGACAGGGCCAGCCAGTGGAGCTGTTCAAAAGGCACCCTGGGAGGCCAGAGGGCCTGGGTTCACACCCCATGGCTGCCACTTCGTGTGTCAATTGCCCTGGGCAAGGTATTCAGAGCCTCAGGACCCAAATTTAAGCTTATTCCTTCTGGAATCCTTCATCTGCTTTTCTCTCTTTTGAAAAAAAAAAAATAATCTGCTCATTTCCTGCTCAGACTCTCCCAGACTCTCCCCTGCTTCTTCCCTCGAGGCCTCAAGAATTATTAGTGATGTCTACAAATTTCCCCAGCACCCCAGTTCAGAGAGTAGGCAACCTAGTCCTGCAGGCCAAATCAGCCCCCATCTCTTTCAGGAAGTAAAGTCTTGCTGGAGAGCGGCACGCCCCCTTATTTACATATTCTCTGTGGCTACTTTTCCCCTTAAAAGGGCAGGCTTCAACAATCCTCACAAGACTGTTTCCTAAGAGCCTAGGAGCTTCAAATATTTACTGTGTGCCTGCCTGTAGAAAACGCCTGCTTCCCTTGCCCTAGTTCAGGGTCTCCAAAACTAATACAGGGTGCAGAAAAATCTAGCATCGTGATCCCTTCCCTTGAGAATTATAATATGTTGCTATATCCAACAGGAATTGATTAAATATAGATATTGCGCTAAATTAGAGATGAGCTGGAGTGCAGATTTTTGTTCATTTATTTATTTTTTTCAGTGCTGGGGATCAAACTCTGGGCCTTATATATGCTAGTTGAGGGTTCTGCCGCCGAACTACATTACCAGCTCAGCGATATTAATGTACATTTTTAAATGCTGCAATTTGCAATGGGAATTTATTTATCTTTCTTCCCTTCCTTCCTTCCTTCTTTCCTTTCCTCCTCCTACTTCCCCTCCCCCATTCCTTCAACCTCAAGGACATAATCTAGGGCCTTATGCAAACTGAGCAAATGTTCTAGCTGCTGCTGAGCTACATGGACTAGAAATGTTTTGATTGAGGGAAGCACCTTATTCAGTAAAAAAAAATTTTTTTTTTGGACGGTGAACTGGGTGACGTACCCTAAATCAACTGTGTTAAGTGCCTAATCTTCCAGATGCCATGAGAGCTGGACATATGTGACTAATGCAATGAACCCTCGTTACAGCACTATGAGGTGGACACTGTGGTCACTTCCACAACAGGTTGCAAATGTCCATGGTGTCACCAATAGTGCCTTCAGTCTTAAAAAGCAGGGACTGGTGTAATTTTACATACTTTATGCAGAAAATGATGGTAAAACTGGTAAAGAAGCCACCAAAGGTCATACAGCTGGTGACATGCCAAAACCACTATCAACACCAGGATTTTCTAGGCTGACCTTCTAGCGTTGTTGCCTGACTGTCACACCCAGTGGCATGGTGTCGGCGTCCCATGAGGCTTCAGACGTAAGGCTCCTGATGAGTTGGGAGCACCTGAATCCCCTCTCTCAGGGTTCTCTCCACGCCTCGTGATTTTGTTCTTTTCCCATCCATGCTCTGTTTTTATCACTTTAAGCTCTGCTTTTATCACTTTAAACTCTTTTTTTTTTTTAATGGACAGCACCAAGGCAAATGCAGAGACAAGGCAGCATCCTCCTTTCCTTGTTGTTCTTAACAAGGTGTGTGTGTGTGTGTGTGTATGTATATTTGTATATGTGTATCTGTATGTGTGTATTTGTATATGTGTATATGTGTATGTGTGTATGTATATATGTATATGTGTATATGAGTATATATGTATGTGTATATATACATGTGTATATGTGTATGTGTACATGTGTATATGTATATGTAGCGATAAAAGTACCAACTAGTAAGAGAAGGTATGGAGAGCACAGAGAAGGAATGCAAACCCAGAGAATTCATGGTCACCACCAGCCACAGGAAGCTGGACGAGGCAGGGTGGATTCTCCCCTGGAGCCCCCAGAGGGATCATGAACCCCACCTTAACTAGAGACTTTGGGTCTCTAGAACTAGGAGAAATGGGGTCATTGTCTTACGCAACCAAGCCTCTGCTCGTTTGTTACGGTAGTCACAAGGCGCTCCCTTCATCTTTGCATTTTTATCTCCGGTCCATCAGTGCCCTCCTTCTGGCTGTTTGCACCTCCAGGCATGGTTGGCAACCTACACAGAGCTTTGCAGTCTGGGCATTTCAGTTGCAGTCCTGTAGCCTCCACGAACCTCTATTTCTTACCTAATTGGATAAACAATGTTTTCTCATAAGGCTATTATTTATGGTGGCCGTCGTCATTGTCCTTATATAAGGAGGACGACAATATCTATCAAGCACAGGTGATGTGTGGGCCCAGCGATAGCAGGCATCGTTTTGTCTACTCCTGCTCACATTCTTCAGATGAAGAAACTGAGTCATAGTGAGTCGAAAATAATTTGTCCAGAGTCAAACTAAATGAAACGTCTTTGTGCCTGTGACTTAAGCAAATCTTACCGTGACAGGCTCTGTTGTCAGTCTCGGAGATCAGCTGACATTGCATCCGAGACAGCTACATCTTGAGAAATTCTGCCTGTGCTACGGGAATCGCAGGGGCACTCCGCCACTGTGACTCCACGCTGCCCTCTGAGCCCTCTGTGGAAAGTAAAGGGAAGGGCTGAGTGGCTGCGAGTTCACACTCACTTTCTCTCAAGATCATGTTACCTCCGCGTCACTTAAGGGTTCATCTCCTGAGCCTGCAGTTTCCTTCACAGCTCCCACCATATTGCTGGGAAACGGCTCTTGGGACGGGGCTTGTTTCTGATGCTCTGTGCTGTGCGGGGAGGACCAGTCCCCAGGGCCTGGTGCAGACCACCAGATCACCTCCTTTGGGTGGTGATCCTCACCTCAGTGCTGACCATGTGCTCTCAGCAGATGTCCGCTCTCTGCTGCCTGTTCCCTTCCCAAAGGAGGCCATTCCTTGCCCCCTCCCTGCATATGTATCCATGTTTTATCCAGGAGTCTTTCAGCGTCAAGTTTATTACCATCCCTTCTTTTCTCATTATTTTTCTTCTTTTAAAAAGCTGCTGTGGTGAGATGTGTGCACCTGGAATGCTGAGGCAGAAGGATGAAGAGTTAGAGGCTAACCTGGGCTAGCTAACAAGATCCAGACTAGCCTGAGTATAGATCAGGAACCTGTCTCAAACAAATGAAAGATTTCAATCCAGGACACAGTTTATGGAGAGGGAAGATCACAGAGGTGTCTTTTAAATGAGACGTAACCCATCATAGACCACGGGTAGTCATCTCCACTCAGATCCACCTTGTATACCAGTTGTTTTGTTAGTCCCCAATGTCATCATTAACCCCCTTCCAATTACTCCCTTGGGACAGACAGACTTTTGACTTGGCTGGGTCACCAAACTGTAAATCCCTCTTAAGAGAAACCAGGGCTCTTCCTCAAGCTCTACGGTGACCTGCAAGATGACAGTAGGAACACACTTCCCATCCTTGACCTCACTGGCCTCTCACTTCCCCAGTTTGCATACGCCCAGCCATGGACGTGAACCTAGCTCAAATAACACCCCAAGATATTATTTGCTCAGCAGCTGGTACCCACTGCACTAACTCACCATCAGGCAATTTGATCTGTGCTATTACCATCTTTTGATGTCTCCCCTGTAGACAAGAAGGCCCCTGTATCAGCTCCTACACTCAACCTGGCACCTCACACACGTCTGGCTCCAAGTAGAAGGCTAATGTATTTTTGCTTTCTTTCTTTTTATCTTCCTCGTAGAATGTCCAGGTCTTCCCCCCCCCAACCCCCACCTCACTGTCCCTCCATTACCTTTGTCTGCAGTGAACTGACTGTGTTCTCAGATCTCAGCAGGATCCTGGAAAGGAGAATTTCCTCTCTAAGTTAAGCTTGGCATAGAGTCATTCATTCGCTGGCCACAGTGTCCCCTGGGGGAATCTACAAAGTGGTCAGGAGCCCACTGAATGCTAGCACTCTTCTTGAAGACACTGTGAGGCATTGTTGGGCATAAAGGCTCTGCCCCTAATATGAAGTCCGAGGCTGTCTCTACCCTTGACCTTTGTGCTCAACTGCTTCTCTCCCTTGCGTGCACCTGCAGTCCTGAGCAGTCTTCCACGGGTCCTGCCTTCATGCCTTCCCGGTGCCCTTTCATCTGTTGAAAATCCCTTCCTGGCAGACTCAGCTAACCCAGCTCCTCCTACTTAGAGCCTCTCTGGCTCCCATGTGGTGCCACCATCTTGCCTCTCCCACCAGCCCTAGGTTCCTATAGTCCAGCCTCTCACTTCCTCTAGACAAAATATAGGATGGGCTATTTGCATTAGACTTATAGAAAGTACTTACTTACATCTTTCTGAAATCCAAACTTCTCTTGGTGTCTTGCATTTATTTGTGTGTGCTAAGCCTGATCCCTGCCCTGAGCTCTAGGCTGCTTCCAGCCACTCTTAAGCTCCCAAGATTATCCTTTGGGATTTCTTTTGGAGAGAATTCTAGAATGGCAGGTCTAAAGAAATACCATGGCTATATTCATCTGCTGCCCATAGAAATCTAGTGGAAAGTAAGCAGTAAGGATCCCAGCAACAATTACAACAGTGATGGACATGGAAGAGTCAAAGCCAGGAATGGTGGCACACGCCTGTAATCCCAGCACTCTGGGAGGCAGAGGCAGGTGGATCTCTGTGAGTTCAAGGCCAGCCTGGTCTACAAAACGAGTCCAGGACAGCCCAGGCTACACAGAGAAAATCTGTCTTGAAAATTTAAAAAAAAAAAAAAAAAAAAAGAGTCACAGACTAGATGCAAGCTGGGCACCGAGGTTCATGATCTGCTTCCTTTTCTGGCTGGACTGTTCTCCCATTGGATCCCCCTCACCCTGCTCATTTTCAGAAAGGAAATAGGGCCTGAATTTCCCACATGGAGCTGATGTGAGGACTGAATAATCCACGTGGAAAACAAGGAACACAGCACTTCTCAAGTACTCTAGAAATGCCATCTATTGTTAAGTCCCAGGCCTTGTCAGCCTCCATCCCAACCAAGAGGAGCACACATGGCTCCTCTTAAACCCAGCCACTGCAGTGCCTGGTGAAGAGGCACTGGTGAAGAGCATTAATCTGCTACACTACAAGCATACGGTTTCTGACCTTGTGCATGATATGACATTGTTATATGTACTTATTTTTTTTTTAAAACAAACAGTTGGAGGCATTGATCTGTAGCACTTCTAAAGTTTATTTCAATTAGAAAGAGTTTTAGATAAAGATCAGATTAATTAAATCTTCCTCCCCCTTAAAGTTCATCTTAATTAGCCATCCCCCCAACCCCCACCTTGTGGATGGCTTGTAATTGGTTGGGCATCACCATGGCCACAGAAGAATTAGAGAAGGACCCCAGAAGAAGGTGCCAATACATAGGGTGTCACAGGGCATTCAGGGGGAAAGAACCTGCTAAGTAAAGGAACAGGCTTTGGGACTAAAACCTATAGCTTTGTCTCCTTGATGAATTTTCCAACTGTCGCAGCTAAAAACAAATGGCTGGGCAAGAAGCATTCTTTCTGTCTCTGCACCCTAAATCATTCTTTGTGAATTTCATGGAACCTGGCAGTTCTGAGGGCTGCAGAGAGCCCAGCAAGCAGAGCTAGGGTGGGGACAACTCCACGAGACTGCTCTCCCACACTGTAGCTTGGAACAGGGCAAAGTGAGGGAACCTTCTGGAACAGACTGTGTTTCCCAGTGACCTGAGATGCCCTCTCCCCATGTGTCTTGAAGCCTTGAGGGTATTTTATGGTCCACTCTTTGGTGCTCAGGCAAACAGGTACAAATGCTGTTAAGTGATAGAAGATGTCACAGAGATGATTTTTTTAAAAGGAGCCGTGAAGTGGCTGTATCCAACAAAATATGATGTTTTATCTACTCCTTCCGAGAAGAAGAGATGTTGTACCAGGGGCTGTCTGCTGCAGATCGTCCTCCAGCTCTGCGGCACCTGGAGATGTGGTTTCGGGAACCTCCTTGCTGGCTGGTGCAGGGCTAGGTTGATGCATCCATGCTGTCTGGTTCCGGGACAGGTTCATGACTACTACAATTTGCCAGAGAATCAAAGGGTGTGAGTATTGGGCACTTGAGAAATTCTTCATGTGCTGGTCAAAGGGAACACAGCCTCCTGAGCCAGCAAGCCCTTCCTGGTTAGTGTAACTATGCCTAACATCCGGTCAGTGCATTGCCCATCAAGTGTTTGGTAGGCATCACGATGATCCTCTCAAGCAAAGCCACATGGTGCTGTTTCCTCACTACTCAGGAGTGGCCCAACTAAAATGTATTCTTCTCCATGGAGCTCAATGAGGCTAAGAGTCCCAAGAGGGAAGGACGCCATCTTTCTTACTGATCCCTATAGCACCAGAGTCTATAACCTTGCAATTTCTAGCACATTACAGAACTCTCGATGTGCCCATTTGTTAGTGGAAAATAAGTGTCAGTGAATGGAATGAATGAATGAATGAATGAATTGGTGAATGAATGATAAACACTTCATGGGTTAGGAATTCCTTCTAAATGAATTTGGTGACCTAGAGAGTGTAACCTGCTAAGAACTGTCACACAAAGAGAGGTGCAGACAGTGTCACTTGTCTAGTAAGCTATGAGATGAGGGAACTCAGAGCCACACCAGCAGCCAAGCATGAGGAAATTGCATAGTGCCTGCCCAACCCGGGGCTGTTCCCACTGGGAGGTCAAGAGTAGGGTTGGTTTTCTTACTATTGGAGCCTTTGTGCTTGCAACAAACAAGGAATTATTGTGGGTCCTGGGGGAAGATGAAAGGAATGAAAGTAAGGGGAAAGGGAGGGAAAGTTAAAAAAAAAAAAATCCAGGGCCAGATAATAGACCAGTTAACTCCATGTTCCATCTTCCTGGTGCGACACACAGCATTTTCATTTCTCAAGCCTCTGTTCCCTGTTTTTCCTAAATAAATATAGGACAGCTTCCCTAGAGTGTAGGTTTGAGAACCAATAAAGGGTTTCATTTCCATTGACTGCCATGATGATGGTGTCCGGAGATCCGGCCTGCCCAGTTCCACTTCTCTCCCTGCTAGTCCAGTGTTCTGATGTCAGCCACCAGCCCAGACATAAAGCATAAGACTAGCTCCACCTCTTTGTGTGTATCTTCACACAAGGGTTCTTTCCTCTGTCTCTATCTTGGGCGGTCATCTATAATGCCCTTTGGATACTCTATGGATTATAACCCTTCATTTCCATTGCCCACCCCCTCACCCCAATAACCTTTCTGTTGGCTCTGAATCAAATTCTTGGTGCACTGGAAGAGACGGAAAGCCACCTGATACTCCAGTGAGAGTGACTGAGGACCACTTCCGGCGGGTAGTCTCTGAGAGAAGAGGCTTTTATTCCTCCAAGAGGGTGTGTCACATAAAGTAAAGGAAGCAGAGGGGGGGAAACTGAGACCCAAAGAACTGAACTAGTTCCATTATGGTCACCATTAGAGGCTGTGTGTCCAAGGGATGACAAGACATTTGCCAATATCCCGCAGACTGCCCTGCCTGGTTGTCTGCCCTCTGTGTGAGGGGTGAACACAGAAGTACAAGAAGCATCTGGAATGTCTCCCAGCCCCACACTCTCTGGAAACAGATGTGGTGACCTTGTCAGTACCATCTTCACCTAAATAAGGTAATTGGCAACTTCAAAGTGGTCTCCACGATCAAATCAGGAATGGAAAAAGTGTGCCACTGGGTGAGTCACACTCTTAAAAGTGCCCACGCCCTGATGTGGTCCTGCCCTCCGTTTCTACCAGAATAAACCCATGTTTGGCACATGAACATTATATGTGTTGGTGACAAGAAGTCAGAATGACAAGTGGGTCGTGGTCATGAAAACAAAGTGTATATGTATATCTGCTAATGAGCTGGGGATCCATCCCAAGGCCTTGGACATGCTAAACACAAAATTTCCCATCGCCACTGAAACACATCTCCAGCTCTTTTCCAGTTTGTTTTCCTCCTTCCATTTTGAAACATGGTCTCAATTAGTTCCCCAGACTGGCCTTGAACTGGTGACCCTCCTACCTCAGCCTCCGGAGTGGCTAAGAGGTGAGCCACCCCATCTTACTATAATCAGATTGTTATAATCAATTCAATAGATGCTAGTGCTCATCAGTCCTCATAAGATTTCTATTATTAAGATGCTCGTTTCATGATGACTCCCATCCCATAATCCTATGGCTGGCTTAGTTTCTTCATATGCATACAGCTTCCTGCTTCACTTCCTGGCAGGTTTTATGGTTATTGATTTGTTATTGCCTAGCTCTCCCCGCTGGAATGTAAGCGCTGTGACAGCTGGGGTGTTATTTCATTCACTCCTGTCTCCTCAGACTCTAGAGTAGTATCCGGCACATAAGAGAGATTCAATACTTCGTATTAAATAAATGAACACAGAAAATTAATAATATCAAAGGCACAAAGGGCTCAGCCCTCTATGGAGTCCACAGAAAATGTGCGTGTATTAGTTGATTTTTCTCACTGGAGTGCTTAAAAGGCCTGACAGAAGCAACTGTGTGGGGAAAACATGGCAGGTGAATGGAAGAGTGACTGAATTGTGTCTACAGTCAGGGGGCACAGAGCAAAGAATGATGGTGCTCAGTGCCCCCCTCTCTTTCTCTCTCCTTATTTATTCATTCTAAAATCCAAGATTTTATGCTGCTCATATCCAGGATCGTCCCATTCTCATGTGCCCTCCAGAAATGCTCTGGGGGTGCATCTCCTAGGATGCGAAATCTAGTCAAGTCAGCAAGGAAAATTAACCATGATCTCTTCTTCTGTGTTAACACAGTATGCCAATTATATCTAGGAACAAAGGCGGGATCACCCCCTCTCTGTCCTTCCAAAAGTCAGTTCTTACAAACGAAGACCTAGGAAGGGCCTTACATCCTGTGAGAGTTTATCCAACTTTCCCAGAGGAGATTCATACAGACAACGTGTAAGAAGAGAAAGTCATCATATGTGAAAATGGTGGCATGCTAACTGGGTCTCTGAGTCTCCTTGAGTTGTTTCTTGAGGCCCATGGAGTGGAAAACCAGGCTTCTCTATGGGCTACACAGTCTTTGCTTTGAATATCCTCCAAAGGATCCAACTACTAAGACAGACATCTGACTTGACTCTGACGTCATTGCCCCTTAATAGCAAAAACTCAGAGCCTTGTTGTCATTCTGGGAAGTCTCTCTCCTCATACCCCTTAGTCTCTGTTCCATCAACTGTACCCAGTTCCTTGAGTGGCTCATTTATTCTCATTGGAGGAAATGGAGCTAAAATCCAATGGGACACCTGCACAGAGCCTCACTGTGGCCCATACCCAGGCACAGAATTTCCTGGCTAATTTTGAGCCATTTATCCCAGCTTTAGGAGTCCTGAGTCACCTAAATGAAGACAAATGTCCTAAATGAGAAACAAAGAATAACGGCCACAATGAAGCTGCCCTAGTGCCACTCCTCTGGGGAAGCTGGATGACTTGACCGTGTTTGGTCACAGTAGCCAGTATCTTCTCCACTTAAATGCTTTGTTGACCACATGAAGTTAGGATCACCCTACCAGAAGCAGATAGGAAGGAAAAGTCCCACTACTGGAAATAGTCAGTGGCAGCACAGTCCCAGGGTTAGACACATTAATACGTGAAGCATCACAAAAACAAAGGCATCCAGGAGCTGGAGCCACCACTCAACAATAGCCACCACGTTCCCCAACCTGCAAGGTGTTCCCTGGGTGACTCATTTATTCTTGCAATTTTGGATCACCACAGAATAACTCCGGATGTAGGTTGAGTTAGCCTGTACACTAATCCCCCCTTAGAAACCATCAGAGTGTGTGTGCCAATGCCCAGACAAAGTGTGCATTGCCTGGTGTCCTCTCTTCCTTTACTATCCATTGGTTGGAAACCTGAGCTGAGGTGTTTAGGGGTCTTGTGTTCTCCACTGGGTGCTGACAAAGGATTTCCTTGTTATTCTTTCTATCTACAATGAAAGGTCATGCCTGGGAGCTCAGCACCATGGAAGCTGGTACAGAAAGGACTTTTGCGGTATGGGTGGGTCCTGTTCATCAACCTTGACCCTGACTCCTTTCCACTCAGCCTTTCTCGCCAGACAACTCGTGCTTCCATTTCTCATTCTTCATTCTTGCCATTCCTGCAATGCAGAGAAGACCGGTTGTGCCATGGAACGGAACCTTGCCATCACCTCCCTTGGTTTCTCTAAGGTTCCTTGAGTACGCCCCTACCAAGCATCTATGTGCCAGGCACTGAACTGGTCCCTTCCCCATCTTTGTGTTCGGTGCTAGTAACAAACTTGAGAAGTGGGAATGGCCATCCCTTTCAGATGAGGCATGAACATTCAGAGTGTACCCCGAGGCACTTAAGTGGGTGTAGCCAGGCTCTCCCTCTCTCGCTTGCTCTTGGCTACATGCAACCCTTTGTCCACCCTCCCCTTCTCTCACTCCATGCTGGGCAAAAGCCATCATAAGACAGAGAGTATAAGACCTCTTTAGGGTTGCATCAGATCCTTGCCCAGTTGCAGGGATGTGAACATGCAAAGGTGTGCGTTGTACAGATAGTGAGGGCCATCAGCCCCATCCAATACCCTTATCAGAGATGCAGGTGAGATAAGAGAAGATCCACTCTTTCCTGGCAGACCCAGTGAGCAGATAAGAAGGGAGCGGCCTATTGGTTGACAGAATAATTGCCTGTTCATTGACCTTGAAGGCTGGGAAGTTTCCCATAGAGGCTGTCTTATATACGCTCATCACAGGTCTCAGATCAGGAGATCTAACGAAGGGGATTTCTTTCCTTCTGCTATGGCTTGCAGAGACGTTAGAAAAACCCAAATCAGCACTTTGGAATTGGGGGTGTGTGTCACAGTGGAGACACCAATGGAGAGAGAAGCCTTCTTCTAAACAAACATACTGAGCCAGCCTATGGGAAAGGCACATATCAAAGTGAGCAAAAATTGATTAAATCAGACATGGGAGAAGATGGTTGTTATTTTATATCCATTTTCTGACTCAAGGTTGGGTGAGTGCCATTTACCATTTTACAAATCTCTGCCACTATGTCTGTCTAGGATTGGGGAAAGGGTTGGAAGGGCACGCCCAAGCCATCAATCTTACATGCACTTTCTTGTAAACCTGCATGAAAATGTCATTTTCAAATTAGTTATAAGAAAGAAAGAAAAAGAAGACAGAAAGGAAGATGATAGCACTCTGTGTGTGTGTGTGTGTGTGTGAGAGAGAGAGAGAGAGAGAGAGAGAGAGAGAGAGAGAGAGAGAGAGAGAGAGAGAGAGAGAGATTGTCTTTTTTCAAGCAGGGTTTCCTACTGACCTACAGCATAATTCAACTGATAGGCCTATAATCCCAGAGATCCACCTGACTCTATCGCCCCAGCACTGGCTATATAGGCACATGCCACAATGCCTGGCCATTTGGTGCAAGTTCTGGTGATCGAGCCCAGTTCCCTGGAGCTTTGGCAGTCCTGGCCCAGACTCTGTAGAATCAAACAAAAGCTTAAAAAGTAGGAAAAAAAACTTTATGTGAAAGAAAAAAAAAAAAGGTTTTCCAGCTATGATATTGAGTCCCTAAGGTTCTGGACTTGCTGACCTTGCAGGGGAGGTGTTTCTGGTTCACTCTGGGCTTGGCCCCTTGCCTTTCCATTTGGTCAGTTGACCACGTTACATCACTGTACCCTTCTCCACCAGAAGCTGCCATGAATTGCAGATCAGGATTCATTTCCAAAAGCATTCCACGTGGGATTTTGTAAAAGTGGAGTGGCTTATTTACACACCAAGTCATGAACATACCAGCCTATTCGGGGAAGGTTTTCATTACCCAGTTGGTCACAGCCACAGCACAAGCTCTTCATTTCCACCACGACAACAAGAGTAGAGAAGAGACTAATCATACGCGTGTGCCATTCCTGAGCAAAGTGGCAGAAAGTAGAGCTAGTTTAGAGGGAAGAATCACAGCTAAGGATCAATGAGTAAGATGCGCTAGGATGCAGCAGTTCTGCCCTCTCTTGTGCTCAAAGCAACTTCAAGCCTAGAGGGAAGAGGGCATGAGAGGGCAAGCTCCCGACAGTGAGAAGGAACCTGGGGAGCAATCTAGGTTAAGGAGTCCCTGATAGGCGGTTGGGGGTGACCTATGTTGAGGCTGTGGCTTTTTGAATCCGATGCACTTGGCAAGCAGCAGCCAGGGTAGGAAGGTATGCTCCTGGGAGCAGCGGAGCAGTAGGACCAAGAGGACAGTTTGCTGAACAGACACAGCCTTCTGCCCCACACCTCAAGGCACTGCCAAGAGCAACTGGGTACCGACTTCCATAATATCGCAATTCAGTATTTAAATAATGCGACAAGACTCGTTTGGAGCCTGACCAGGGACAGCTCAGGGCAGTAATTTTCCTTTTAGCAGTGGGAGCTGAGAACCTACAATTTCCCAACGCTACTATCACTCCATCCTTCTCTAGGAGAGCTCAGAACAGGGACCAGCAGAGGGACGAGATACTGACCAAGGGAACAGCTGACCAACCATGGTAAGAACCCTAGTTCCTGGCCAAGAACATTCATCTCTTTGGCTGAATCTGGAGAACCCAAGCCAGGGCCTTTTGTGTCCATCACCTTGCTGGTGAGGTGAACTCTTTGTGTGGCCCTCTCTATCCCAGCCACATTCTAAGTGCAGATGCTTGGGCGTCTGCCATTCAAAAGCAGGCTAGCCACACCTTGAGACCTAAGATTTCTCAGTTCATTTCTTTTGTCCCAAACAGTGATTGCCAACAGGTCCCTTTTTAGCTAATTCATACCGTCTCCTTTAGGTGGTTCTTGTTCACTCCCCCTCCCCACTGGGGACTTCTGGGATGTCTGGTAAGTGAATCGGAGACTGGCTTTATGAATAAAAGGGTGGATGAAGCTTGTACGAATGGCATTAAGGCTTCATGCTGCCCTGATCCATTAAAGGAAAAACATGGGAAAAAATACTCTACATTTTATTAATTCTTGATATGACGGTTCGTTCTTGTTTTGCTATTTATCCATCGCTTCTGATAACTGACCACAGCTGGCCATGTGACGAATAGTGGCCTTTAAGCGGCGGTGTAAGTTACAGTAATGTCACCAGGCTATTAACCTCTGGATATTTGCATTATTAGTCAATTCTCAAGTCCTTGGAGTTAAACCAATGAGTGGAATTTTTTAAAAAAAAATTTAATTTCCATCTTGCAAGAGCTAGGGGTGTAGCCATGTAGATTTCCTACAGCAAAGAGACTTGACTGAGATTCCTTGGTTTGCTCTTAGCATTTTGTTTTAAAGGGGGGGCATGTACATTCCCTGACTGGCTAGGAGGGAGGTATGCTAATATGCACTTGGTAATTTATGGTTGAAATTTAACTCAGGAAACACCTTCTAAACAACCCGACGTGTTTGTCCTCAGTGGCCAGGGGACTGGGATATAGTTTCCCTGCCATGAAGTCGTACTGAAGCAAAGGCATTTTAGCTTTTGACAGGAATTATGAGCCTCCTGTAAAAATAAAATATATGTCCAGATAAAATATCCCTGCTCCATCATGTGAGGCAAGGCATCAAAATCTAGGGCAAAACAGTTGACGTATAAAACCCAATGTGAATATGAAGACATAAGCTACAGCCCATGGAAAGCAGGGGAGGTGGGGTTCTAAGGAAAACTGGACATAAAAGCAGGAGGGGGGTGGGGAAGAAGGGAGGGAGGAGCAAAATAGAAGTGCAAACCCGACAAAATGGTAGCCTTAAGTGAATCTTCTACAAATAGCCAATAAAGACAATTATGTAACGGGACTGTGAGCAGCTGGCCATGACTCAAGGTGCCAGCCAAAGGAGGTCATCCATGCCTGAACCAGGAGACTGCAGAACACCATATTGCTTTCTGTATTGTTCTGCCAGCCTCAATAGCTCCACGTGTCCTGGTTTACTGCAGTCCACTATGGTATCCAGAACTCAGACCACATGATGCCGGCCTTGGGCTCCTGAAACCCCATCATGCCCGAGCCCCGCCCCTCGGCAGCAGGGCCACATCAGAGCCTGGTGTTTTGCATTCTCACCTCATGCTACTCAGTGATGGGAGGATGATGGGGGAGAGGAGAAAGGAAGGGAGAGGGTGAGAGGGAGAAGGAGAGGGAGAAGAAGAGAGAGAGAGATGGAGAGGGAGACAGAGGGAGAGAGTTTGGGTTGGCTTCTATCTATAGCTGAGAGTGGTCCTGAACTTTTGATCCTCCTGCCTTTAGCTCCTGAGTTCTGGGATTACAGTCACGAACTCCAGACTTACCCGAAGGGCGGGGCAAGTATTCTATCAACTCAGCTCCAGTCTCAGGCCCCAGTTCATAGTCTTTTCTTGCGGAAGTGGCTCATCGCCCCTAAGATGGGACACCCCGCATTCTCTGTGCTACCAGAGGCCCAGGGCTGAGTCTTGAGGAGGTGTTGTGGCTTGTGGTTGGCAAGAAGAAGAGTCCAGAGGCAGGAGAGCTGTGGCTTTGCCTCAAGACCTACTGTTTCTGAACTCTGCAGCTAGAAGCAAGTTGATGCTTGCTGTCTCTTTAAAGCTCCTACAATTGCTTTGGAGATTAAAGGCCATGCTTGCCAAAGGCAGGCATCTGTCAATATACACCCAGGAGTCTGTTAATAGGGTTTCAGTGGGCTGAGGGTTGGCTCAGTGGTCAAGTGTTTGTCTAGTATGTGAAAAGCCTTGGGTTCTATGCTTGGCACCATTTAAAAAGAGATGCAGGGGTGGGGCTGGGGGTGGGGCTTCCATATTTCTTGAGGTCAACACACACAAGAAAGTTATCTTTACATAATAGAAAAATCGCTCTTGAGAATAAACTGTGTTAATGACAGTTGGATTTTATTTGTGATTTATGTCAGGTATATTAGTGCTTCATCTCATAGCGCCACACTTTTTAGATAACTGAATCGAGGTTCAGAGAAGTTATTTACCTGGCCTCTAAGAAGTGATAGAGGCGATACACAGACATAATTCCCAGCACACAAGACTTCTCTGAAGTCCAAGGTGTTTTGTAAGCTTATCAGCTCACCTTCTTTATAGTGATTCCTCATTCAACTGAGACCCCATGGGAGAATTCCCTGACCTCTGGCCTAACTGATCTGATCATTCCTGGTGTCTTAAGTAATCAATGTAGACCCATGTCGGGTCAATGCAACTATGGTGATCACTATCGATTGCCTAGACAGCCTCATCGATTGGTTCAGTAGGCCTGTAGGTCTTCAGGGGCACCACAGACACACCACGGGGTGACTCCCAAGTGCTCTGTCAGGTACTATTGCTGCTGCGATTACCACAAAGGAAACCGAGGCACATGCAGATGACCTCATGGCAGCTGTAAACATGTGGGTGATACGGAGATGTTTCTACTTTCACAGAATCCTGTCCAGTATCCACCACAGTAAAGGACCAGGAAGTGAAGCAATGGCACCTGGAGGCGACGTTTCCTGGGTTTCTAAAATACACAGTGAAGCTTTGTTATCTTGCAATTGGTGGCAAATCACATGCTAGGACCTAACTATTTCATATATCTTTAAGTTTGAGAAGAAGTTGCAGCCTGTATGGCAAAAAAAAAAAATCCAGATATGTAGGCATAGACAGAAAAGTCCAAATTGGTCCACTTGGTCCTCTCACACATTAGCCCTTCTGTGATTACGTTTTATATGGTTTATGTGACTTTTAAAAACTACTATTAAAGGATATCACTGAAGTCTGACATTTCTTATGATCATTTCCTGTCATTTAGAGAATGGGTGTCCTTGAAGGTACAGATAGGTCTGTTCAATCCTCCATCCGGCAAGTGTCCTACAGCCACCTAGGAGGAGCCATGGCTTGTATCCAGCCAGCTCTTCAGCAGAAACCTAGCCCATAGCTTCCCACTAGGAACCTGGACTGAGTCTACATTCCCCCTGGAGTCAAGTGTTCTCCATTTTAATACTCTACAGCTTTCACTGGAGCATCTGTAACTAGGGCAGCTAGACAGCTTCTGCCTTGCTGGCACCGGAGTGTGGTGAGCGTATGGGAGAAGCCGATAGTGGGTAGGTCCTGTGGTCAGCTACTCTGGGTCACAGTGACCTAAGCCTTGGCTGAGAGCTTGTCCCACAATCAGTAAACATACCACAGACCTCCCACGTCTGACTCGAGGTTTCCTCTTATTGGGTACTGGGAATATCTTCTTCCTCTTCTTGATTCTCATGTGAAAAAAGGCAGGCTTGAGGGTCCCTCTTGCAAACAAAGTCTTCTATGAACACTAAATAACTGCAACACTCAGAACAGCCAATTGTGTGAGTGAGAGCTTGTGATCTTCCACGTGCTCCAAAGTGCTTTTCACAGGATAACTCGCTTAGTGGCCTGGGAGAGGGCTCAGTGGATAAATCCTGTGCCTTGCAAGCAACAAGTGTGAGGTCCCAAAATGGATTCCCAAAACCCACGTAGGACACCAGGCATGGTGGCATATGGTAGCAACCCCAGGGATGGCGAGATAGCAGGCAGGTCCCTGGAGCTTACTAGCCATCCAGCCTAGCTTAACTTGAAAATGTTCCAGACCAATGAGAGACCTTGTCTCAAAGAAAAGGGTGAAAAGGAACCACATGTAAGGTGTCCTCTGATATTATACACACACACACACACACACACACACGCACACGCACACGCACACGCACACGCACATGCATCCACCTGTAAATGAACACACACACACATTTATTTGGAGGGCTGTGGAGCTAGGTCAGTGAGTAAAAGTGCTATGTAAGCATGAAGAACTGACTTTAAATCCCCAGCACCCCCATAAAAAAGATGGACATAGCTAATGTGCCTATAATGTGCCTATAACTTCAGTTCTATAGAGGGCAGAGACAAGAGGATCACTAAGCTTGCTGATGACCAGTCTAGCTTTGGGTTCAGTAGGAGATCCTGTCTCTAAAAATAAGGTAAAGAGTGATAGATTAGGATGCCTGATGCCCTTTGATTGGCTCTGTGTACCTCCCCCACCAAAACTCAGATATACAAATATCTGCCCCCTCCCCCCCCTCTCTCTCTCACACACACACACACACACACACACACACACACACACACACACCAGCTCATTAATCCCTTAGAGCCCTATGATGTAGCTACTTTTTCCTTCCCATTTGGCAGAGAGAAAGGTGCGGCATAGTTGCTTGTCCATGGCAACATAGCTAGTAAAGGGCAGATAGCTTAAGTATAGAAACCCACCCCATACCAAATACTGGGGCTGTGAGACTGGCCAACCCATCAGCAAGAAGATGACAGTACCAACACTGACCAAGCTGGCAATCACATCAGCAGTTGGTATCATCAAACACTTGAAACATGGCAAACACAGCTTCAAAGCCTTCACTCACAGCATTCCCTGGAAATGTAAGGTCATTGTGTCTTCTTCTTCTGAACACACCTAGTTTATCAACAAGTCTTATTAAACCTGGTCATGATAATGTCCTGTTGACACCATCTCTCTTACGAGGCTGAAGTCTGTGCCATGGTTGCATTCCATCTTGAGAAGAGATTTGGGTTGGTGAAATGGTTTGCATGGATCATATAGGTGACAGCACAGTACAGGCGACAGCAGAAACATTGGCACAGTCTTCCATTAGCCAGCTACACATAGTAAAATGCAACTGACCACCTTACAAATCCTTGGAGGACAGAGCCATCCATTCTGTGCCAGAACAGTGTATTTTCCAGTTTGCCTGGGAAATTTTGTAGGCTCGTGACCTGACACCAGCCAGTCAGAGAATTTTAACAGGAATCCCAGGCTTTAAATGTCACTATGAAAGCAGAGAAGGTCCAAGTAATCTTAGGATGCAGGATCTCTCATAGTGAGGAGGTATGCCGTGGTGCCTATGTTCCACAATGGCGTGGGTGCAGTGGCCATGAAATCTGCAGAGCCTACCTAGAGTCATGCATCCCTATTTTCTGAGCCTCATCTTCTAGCTTTCCCATGAGTCCATCATCACCCCTTCAGTCATGTCTTCTTGTTTCCCATTGCTCATAACTGGAATCTTGTCTATTATAGCTCAGGCTCAAAGTGAGCCCACAGCCCCAAATCCATTCACTTTCTCCATTATCTTTCAAGTGTACCCAGAGGGTCTTAGCTCCACAAGCCTGATGCAGCCTCTCTTAGGGACCTCTAAGGCATTCCCCATTCCAAGCTGTGAGCCACAGAGAATTCTGCAGTCTCCAAGGATCAGTGTGCCCCTCAGGCACATACATCCAGCATCCCTAGGGAGAAAAACGCATCCACAGCTTTGGTCTTCCCTGCTCTAACAGCAGATCATGTTGGAAGTAGGTCAGGGCTGGGTGCTGCTGCCAGCCACTCCATCTGCATTCCTGGCTCACCTTCCCGAGCAGGATGGCTTTTCTCCAGCCCTGAGCTGTGCAGTGCTGCAGCTTTGGTACAGTCAGAGGCTTATTGCTAGTGGAACCAAAGTCATCGTGAATGCAGTTCCCCTCCCCTGGTTGGCCTTCCCTCCCACTGTCAAGCTCCCCAAGAACAGGGGTCCTGACTTCTTGCTGTGACCTTGTTTCTCTTAGCATTCCAATACAAGTTTGAAATGGATATTAGCTATAATTGTTCATTCCAGGTGATTCTATAGGCCACTCTTCATACCAGAGTTGAGAATCTCCATCATCCCCAGTCTTCAACTACTGAATGCCAGGCCATCCATTCTGAATCAGGGCTCATTAATTGGCTGATAATTCTAGGGGCTCCCTGTTTATTATCCTGGGGTCAAGGATTATCCAAGAAGTCACATTGTAAATACTACTCTGACTTTGGATCTGTCATGGGAAAAACCAAAGGAGGTAGGGGGATGCCTATTTGTCAACTTTTTGTTTTGTTTTGTTTTGCTTTTCTGACCAAAGGTGTCTCATAATATATGACTTATAGGACAGAATCGTTTTCCATCTCAGAACCACACATACCGCCCCCACCGTGTGTGTGTGTGTGTGTGTGTGTGTGTGTGTGTGTGTTACTTTTCTATTGCTGTGAGAAAACACCATGATCAAAGTAACTTACAGAAGAGGTTTATCTCTCTTATGGATCCAGCCTGAGTCCATGCGAGTAGAATGGAGGTTGGCGGACAGCTAGAACAGCAGCTGAAAGCTTCTCTCTCTCACCCCAAAACAGGAAGTGGAGAAGAGGTGGCACTGGAAACTGTGCATGGGTCTTGAAAACTCAAAGTCCACCCCTAGTAACATATATCTCCACGAGAGGCCACACCCCCTAAACCTATCTAAACAGTATCTCCAACTAGCCACTGAGTGTTCAGGTGGCCGCTCGTTAATACAGAGGGCACTCACTCAAAGCACTACATGCTTTATTTTCTCTTTTGACATAGTGTCTCTCACTGAGCAGACCAGCTAGCTGCCCAGCAATCCTGTGAGATTCTTTTCTTTCCGCCCACCACACCCAGGCCCTGCCCAGCTCTAAGGCTAAGTTCACACGTTCCACTGCTCCTGGTTCTCCATGTAGGTGCTGGGGATCCGAACTTGGGTCCTCATGCTGCACGGCCAATGCTTTACCAACTGAGTCCTGTCTCCAGCCTTGCTTTTCATTTTAACTAAAAAAAAAAAAAAAAAAAAAAATCACTTACCTTTCTCCTCATAACCCTCACTGACTTTTGTTCACTTTGTCTCCAATTTACACAATCAAAAAATAATTAAATTAGCCTCCCCGCACACTTACCCTTGAAAAGCAAAACGGAGCAAAAACTAGTGGTAAAGGTATTGCACTGGTGTCCTACCAAAAGACATGCTGAAGATGAGACTTTTCTTAAGCCCTAGAAAAGGGAGATAAAAGAGAAAGACCTGCAACACTCCCCCCCATTCCCCCTACTTCCCCTCATTCTCCCCCCACTCCCCCCCAATCCCTCCCTAATCCCCCCCAGCCCCACCCCATGTTCTTACTTGGGAGTCTGAAACTGAACTATCCGAGTGCACTGAAGCATCTTTCACTCCTGCTGCTATAGGTGGTCTCATTGGAGAGCTGTGGTCCTGGGAGGAGGGGGGGAGGGATGCCTCCCAGGCTGACATTGATGTTTCTACAAGGACATTCTGCCAGGGTGCGACAGGTCACCACCAAATGAATTGCTCCCCAGTGGGCTGGACTCCAGTCATATTGTCAGGTAAACACAGAAATATTCTGTCTTCGCCTGCCAAGCCTTGTCAAGTGTCTGTATTTGTTATTGAATCTTGAGTCCCACAAGCGCCCCCTCCCCCTCATATTTCTTTACAGTGGAAATGCAAACCATATGCTTTTGCCTTATTCCCACTGAATGTATCCAAATTCTGCTTGGAGCCAGGCATAATTTCTTACAGTGAGTGCTCTCAGCAGAGTGCACAAGCTCAAAGCTCTCCTTCCTCCATTTTCCTATCATTTAAGTGGACTTGACTTTCTGGTGTAGATACAGGAGTCTTTGATACGAAGAAGTGGGCTCTTGTTGTCCTAGCTTGTTCTCTGTTTTGGCTTTTAATAAACATTGGCTTGTGGCAATAAATAATGTCAGGGTCTAATAGCCAATGACAGCTTTCTTTTCTCTGTATGTACCTCAAAATCCTTCTCAATACATTGTTCTGTCTTGATGAATTAGCAAGTGGTGTCACCTACGATGCCAATGGAAGACTCCTCTGTGTGTGTGTGTGTGTGTGTGTGTGTGTGTGTGTGTGTGTGTCTGCATGTGTGTATATGAGTACATGTGCACATGCACATCTATGCTTAAGTATGTGTAGGCCAGAGTTCAACCTTGAGTCACTTTCTCTCCCCCCACCCCCACCCCTGACCCCAGAAAAGTCTCTCACTGTTACCTGATTCAGTTAAGCTGACTAGCCAAGAAGCCCCAGGGAATATCCTCCTGCCTCTGCCTCCACAGAACTGGGGTTACAAGTTTGTACCACCACTCTTGGGTGTTTCATGTGGGTTCTGGGTATCAAACTCGGGTTCTCAAGCTTGGGTGTCACTCCATCTTCCCAGTCCCTAGAGAAGTGTTTGTTTGTTTTCTCTTTTGTTTTTCAAGACAAGGTTTCTCTGGGTAACCCAGGCTGTCTGGAACTCAGCCTGAAGGCCAGGCTGGCCTTGGACTCAGAGATCCACCAGCCCCTGTCTCTGCCTCCAGAGTGCTGGGATTAAAGGCATGAACATCAACCTCCCATCCAGAGATTTGGGACGGGAGGAGGAGTGGGGCCTTGGGACAGAGTTTCTCTGTGTAGCCTTGGCTGTCCTGGACTTGCTGCGTAGACTAGGCTGACCTTGAATTCACAGCTATCTGCCTGCTTCCCCCTCTCTGGGTGATAAGATTAAAGGTTGATGAGCCACCACGACCACCTTAGCGATATGTAAAGGAGTTAGTTGGCACTGGGTTTGGTCAGCATCTTTTGGAAGAAGGCATAGCTTTCTAAGCCCAGAACACCTGGAAACAGTGTTCCCAAGTTAAACAGCAAGTTAGACTCCAGACCTTTCAGTGGGTCCCCCTAGACAAGTTTCGGCCTGAGTGATACTGAAAGCTGGCACTTCCCAAATCTCACACTCTTTGAAGAAGTAGCCAATGCCTTTAACTTCCGACTGCAATGCCAAGCCAGGCTCTGAAGCTATCTTAAGCCCTACTATTTATCTGCCTGGCGGGGCACAACACTTACTTATTAAAAACATATCTATCATGGTTAATGACTTGATTTTCCCTCTTAATATAGTACAATGACAGGTGTGAGGGAAAGAGGAGCATCAGATGCTGCCACAATATGCTTCCTGCTCAAAGATGTCTCAACCATCCGCCTTGCTCCATGGTGCAAGGGCAGGGATGGGGCGAGACCACTCATGCCTTCTCTCCCAACACACACATACAAATGCACCTACCTACCCATACACACACACACACACACACACACACACACACGCACACACGCACACATGCACACACACACACACATCCACCCAGAGAGATTACGCGCTTGTTTTGAATGGAAAACCATGTCATTGGCAGTTTCAGATAAAAGCATGTTTGAGTGCATATGGAAGACGCGATCAGCAACAACTTGGAGTGCCGAGTAAAACGGGCCATTAGGCTTTTGTTTGTTGGAGAGTGTCCCCCATCTGACAGCGCCGAATGGCACCACTTTTAGCAGCTTATGTTCCCGGTTACATTAAACAGACAAACAGATTGCCTATTTTGCATTTCTCATTCGACAACAGCTTGCCTTCATTTGCCGCACACGGGTGGCGATGCTGAAAGCATGGTGGATTACTGTAGCCAAGGTCCTGGTTTTGAATAACAGCAGATGCCAACACTGAACTTCAAAATCAATCAATTCTTTTTCCTGAGTATGGATAAAAGGTCTAGTAGAGCGCCTGCAGGGGGATTTCTGCTGCTTACAGCTGAAAACAGAGACGCCACATTCATTACCAAAGTTTCTGCAAGAAATAACAAATATGGGTAGTTTGTGGAGGAAGGGGGTTTCGAAGAAGCGCGTTCTCCGAAGTCTGCAGCAATCCCAAGACAGTGGAGCTTGACCTTAGGGTATGTGCTGTGGAGCTCTGTTTGGGGTAAGGTGAGACCTGTGATCATCAATCTGGCGGCTTCCCTCCAAAGCCTGTGCCTGCTAGGATAATGAACAGCTTTGTGCAGGGGAAAGGCAGCAGCAGTCCAACAGAGGACTCCTCACCAGAACTGGGAAGGCCGGCAGCCTGGTTTGAATGCAATCCGAATGCATTTCAGTGCCATTGTGCTCTCCGGACTCCAGAGTGGAGTCCCCCCTGCACTGTAACCCTGATGGCAGAGGCTAGGTCCCCGCATTCCCTGCGTCTCTCACTGTGGCAAGCCAGGCATAGAAAGGCATTCCCAAGTGGCATGGAAGAGATACAGACAAAAGTCAGCTTCTGCGGGAAGTCTGTATCCTGTCTTAGAACAACTCTGAGGCAGAATGCTCAGGGAGACACTGACAGGTCTGATGAGACCCCTTGTGCTCTGACTGAGGACAAGCCATTGCTCAACTCCCAATGCTGTGCTTCTAAGAGGAACCTAACTTCTCCAAGCCAGCTTCCTTATACAATGTTGGTTTACTAATGCTTATCTGGGGTCACAGGAGATGCTCATGGGTTACTCTATGTATATCAGTAAGATGATGTGCAAATTACTACATATATTATGCGGGTAAAGTATTTAACAAGAATAATTTAAGTAAAACAATGGACATGTGTTGAAAGTTACACTCATATCTGATTACCATGTACATAACATGACAGAATCTTATTCCTGATACCCCGAGACCTAGAAGGCAGGGCCCGCATGCTCCAACCTTGGACTCCTTAGGCTTTGCCATACATAAGTGGTGGAGCATGGAGTGGAAGATGTATTTTTAAATTTTATAGCAGCATCAACTACTTATTAAAAGTCTCTACCCCAGGCAGTAAGAATTGCCTGTCACCCTCAAAATCACCTTGAAGTGAGCATTGCTCTGTGGGAGATATGGTATCATAGTAGGGTTAGGGTTAGGTTAGTGTTATAGTTAGGGATTAGGGTTAAGGTTAGGGTTAGGGCTAGAATTACATTTGGTCAGTGAATCAACAGACAGTGATACTCCTGGAGGTTCACACATCACATCAGAGTCCCTAGCCTCCCAGGATGTTCCCTAGGAAGTTGGGGCAACAGAACCCAGATACCAGCTCTCCTTAGCAGTAGCTTGCCTTGCAGCCACAGACAGTGCCTCGTTGGACTGTCCTCTGGGGATACAACTTTTCTGTCAGCCTCAGGCAGCTTTCACAGAGACAGCCCCTTAAGCCCCCTTCCTCCTTTTCCCTTTATCAACTCATGGCTCTTTCACCTTCTTTTTCTTCTCCTTCTCTTCATGTGCTGATAAAAGCAAAGACTCAGATTTAAGCATTTACATTTTCATGTATTACAAAAGAGTTTTGAATAATCACTTATAAATAGATAAAATGAACCCGTTGCTCTTACTGCCTTGAAATGTCTTCTTGTTGTTATTGTTCTAGTGTTTTGTTTTGTTTTGTTTCCCAGCATCTTCACAAACACACACACACAATCCTAGGATAGGTCTAAGATTTGAGACAAGGCTTCTTAAAAGTTCACTTACTAGCAGCACAAAGAATCAACAGTCAATAAATATTATCAGTTTAATTTTTTCCATATACTTATCTGGCTTAGGAAAAATCGTTAGCCATTATGCCTAACATGGCACAATTCACAACCAGCCATAACTCGTAGTTAAACCTTCCACAACTCAACTTTTTTGGAGTGTGCTCCTGATGCCATTAGCAGGTTTGTGTGCTAAGAGGAACACTTCAGGTGAGCTCGTATTACAAGGAGCCAGAAGAGGCAGACAGACAGCTGAGGTTAGGTGAGCAATGTCAGATAGCTCTGCTCCTGGCCTAGGGTGCTGCTCACTTGGTAGAATGCTTGCGTAACACACACAAACACTGGGTTTAGTTCCCAGCACCAAATAAAAACCAAACATAGAATTGTATATATATAACATCAGCACTTGGGAGGTAAAAGCAGGAGGATCAGAAGTTCTCTGCTACATAGAACAGCCTGGGATTCATGAGACTGGGTCTCAGATAGATATATATATATATACACATATATACATACATATATATTTACACATATATACATATATCATATTTATGAATATATGATAGATAGCAGCACATGTATATACACACAAATATATATATGTGTGTATGTTTAATATATATTGAAAGTCCAATCATTAATAACGCACAGAGTCAGCAGTCAATAAATGCCATCAGTTTAAATTTTTTTCATATATTTATCTGACTTAGGAATTAGGCATTACACCTAATATGATACAAATTGAAACAACTCGTGATTCTTATTCGTATTTGAGCCTTCCACAACAAAACACTCATACACACACACACACACACACACACACACACACACACACACACACACACACACACACACGAGAAGGAAGGGGAGGGGGAGGGAGAGAGAACAAGCAACTTCGGCCAAGTAATCTGACAAACTGACATCTTCACAGAGCCAGAATGCCCAAGACGGACCAAGGTAAGGGTGCCTTATAGTGTGCTGTGCAGGACGTCAAGGTTCTGTCCTAGAGCCTGGACTTTTAGAGAGAAAAATCTTCAGGATATGGACATTTGGTGTGGGACAGGAGCAGCTTCACCCCTCACAAGGGACTGGGCACACAAACCCTCAGTTAATTGAGTTTTCTTCTCTTCCTTGGCTTCCTTCTTCTCTGTCCCGCTGTCCCACTACCCTTTGTGCTCCCTGGCCTGTCAATTTGGACCTTTTGTTGGCTTAATAGAGACTGAAACCCCTTAGGGTCTGGAGTTTGCTGTTTTCATTCAACAGTGGAAGGGGTGCTTTTTTTTTTTTTTTTTTTTTTGGTCATTGTTTGTTCTTCTAAGCTGGGGTACAATACCTCTGCGGCACAGAAGCCATGTACTGGGAGCTCTAGATCCGGAACAAAACTCTCATTAATGGGGAGTGGGATTTCCTGGTCACAGCTTTTAGACAAAGGGCAAAGGTCTCCCATTAACCAACCTCCAGTCTAAACAAGACTGTGTAAAATGACAGGGAGGGGAGAGAAGGGGGGGAAAAGCCAAATATTTGTTCTTTATTATGAGGCAGCAACAGAATGGGGGCCCTTCCATGCTACATACTGCCCCCTAAGGGACACCCCAGAATGGGGGCTAGGACTGGCAGGGGTGTGGGGACTCCACTTGCACAGCGCATGTCTGCACCTGTCTTTGGACTCTTACCTCTGATTACCCGTTGTACGATAATACCCATTGCTGGGTGGAGGGGCAGTTTCCACTGTTTCCCCTGTTCATGGAGTCCTTTAGAAACTCTCCAAGACTGGCAAGATCCTGCCAGCTGTGTGTAGGTACTTATAGCCATCTTGTTTAAGTCGCCATTAAGCTAACTCCCTGCAAACCTTCCCTCCCCGTGTCTATAACATGGCACCACCTGACCTCTGTTCTAACTCCCCCGGGCCTTGCATGCTGACTGCTACTTACTCTTCTATGCCACATTCCTGTCCGCTGTTTCTTTACCCAGACAGAAGGAAGCGCTGGTCAATGGTGCCATCATACCTGCATCAAGACTTCCCTCCCTCAGTTGGGGGCTGACTTGCAAAGAAAAATATTTGGGGTGCCTTTCCTCACCTTGTGCAAGGGCCTTTTGAGTTCGTCATCCACAATTAGTTGCATATAACCTCCACGGGAGAAAGTTCTAGAGGCTGAGATCTCACAAACAAAACCCGCTCCTCTATCCTCAGCAGAGTGCCTGCATCTCACATACGGGGAGAAGTCTATGTTTATGAATTATTGATCCAAAATGGCTGTTCCTTTCACCAATTCACCACCATATGATCCACTTTTTCCTGTGGGATAGAGTCAGACAAAGGCTACAGGGTTCAATTAACTTGGAGGTTCTTAACCTCAGGCTGGGGGCCATCTGGTAGGAGACATGTTGCTTCATCTCCTGTTGTCCTTTTGGACACAGGGCTCTGTATTTTTCACCCTGCACTGGATCCTACAATTTATTCAGACTGTTATGACCTTGGCTGCACATTGCAGTCACCTGGGAAGACTCTTCGACACTTAACTCTGGGTCCTCCCAAGAGGATGGATTAAATGGGGATAAAGCTCTCAGGTGGCCACAGTGTGAACCCCCAGGTGTGAAGGAACCCTGGCCATAGAAGGAGACCTGAGAAGAAGGTGACTATTCTCCTAGAAAGTAGTCTCAACCATGTATTTCTTTTTGAATTTTTATTTTATTATACTTATTTACTCGATACGTGTGTTCATGCGTGTGGGCATATGTGTGCTACAGCACACATGTGGAGGTCGGAGGATACCTTATATGAAATGACTGTCTCCTTCCACTATTTGAATCCTAAAGGACCAAACTCAGGTTTCCAAGCTTGGTAGCAAGTTCTGATCCATACCCTAGCATAGAACCCACTTGTTGTAATGGTAACATGGAAGGTGCTAATGATAGCATCTATGGAGCACTCAATGTTGACCAGGCAGTCCTGCTGGATACTGTTTAACACCCTTAGCAGAGTCTCTGAGGGGGCTGTTGTGTTATTTCCCTTCCCCAAGGGGGAAGCTAAAGCTCTGAGCGCACTAGTTTGCCCCGAGGCCCGCAGCTGCTAAATGTGCCTCGGCCAGTTTCAACTTCCTCATCCAGTGTCTGAATTTCACATAAGACTGTGGTACCTTCCAAGACAGGAGCAGGGAGCTCTCCATCTGTTTTCAAAACATCAGGACCAGGACACACATAGTGTCCAGCACATGATCTGACCTCATTTTTCCTGGTCTGGGAGAGCACATGGGTGATTCCAGCACTGGTGGATAGGAGCAAAGAGATTCCTTGTTTGAAACCAGCCTGGATGACACAGTAAGTTCCAGTTTAACTTAAGTTGCTGTGAGATCCTGTCTCAAAAATAAAATGAGATAAAAACAAAACAGAAAAAAATGAAGAGTTAGGGAGGGATGTGGTCCTAGTGGTGGAGATGTAGCCTGGCATGCGCCAAGCCTGGCGTTGCATCACCAAGAACACAAGCAGGGGGAAGAATTCTTCCATGAAAAGTTTTATCATGATTTTGCTACTTTCTTTGGATAGAAAATTCAATATTGATTCAATACAATCGAAAGTAACTGCCAAGAGCCCCCTTCTGATGCTGTACTTCACGTTGCCTCGTTTGGACTCTCTGTGTTGCCTTGCGACACTCTGACGGCCTTGAACTGAGCTGTGAAGCAGGGCTTCGTGACACAAATGCCAAAGTGACTCAGAGCTTGTGCCCACAAGTGTTATGATGAAGAAGAGGCCAGGTGAAAGGGAGAAGTGGCTGTGAGGAGGGGTGGTGGCGCACTCTTGTAAACCTAGCACTTGGGATGGAAGCCGGAGGGGTCAGGAGTTCAAGGCCAAGTCCCACCATGTAATGGTCTTGAGGCTTGCCTGGGTCATAAAAGACGCTGTCTCAAAAGAATAAAAAAAAAAAAGTGAAATAAAAGAAAAGTGACTATGAGCCAGTATAGGAGACTCAGCTGTGCAGCATGCCCCACTCACTGCCAAGCCAAGCACCTCTGCCTAGAGCTTTTTTTTTTTTTTCCTTCCAAAAAGCAAAGTTATGAGTCCACACTGAGAAGAGTCCACTGGCCAGGGCATGAAGAGCAGATAAAAAAAAGTGCAGAAGGGGGAAATTGACCTTCTCGGGAGCCTTGAATTACAGTGGGGAAATAATAGATGGCTTGGAGAGAAATTGAACCGTGTGCTTCTCATTAATCTGGGGGCTAGCTGGGTGGAGCCGTCCCTGCCTCGTACAACTCTGCGTCCCTTGATCCTGTGGAGAAAAGAACAAGACGAAGGGTTTAGTTTGGTCAAAAGGCTTTAAGAGCTGGGGAAGTTAAAAACAGCAGCAGCAGCAGCAGCAGCAGCAGCAGCAGCAACAGAAACACCAAAATGAATCCTTGAACCAGTAAGGGGAAACTGCTAGAGTGTATTCATGGAGCCAATGTTATGAAGGTTTGTTTGAAATGAGCTCCTGTAGCCAAGGCTAGCCTTGAACTCATTGTGTATGCGAAGAAGACCGTGAACGTCTGCTCTGTCTCCGCAGTGCTAGGATTGTAGACATGCACCACTGTGCCCAGCTTTGTTTGTTTGTTTTTATGAGGTCCTTGGGATCAAACCTAAGATTTCCTACACTCCAGGCAAACACTATCAGATGAGCTATGTGTCCAACCCCAAGCTGACTTAAAAACATAATAAATTAATTCTCCTAATTTTTAGGGTTTTTTTTTTTTGCCTCCATGGCTTCTTATCATGAGCAGATTAATGATATAAGCTAGATTTATTAAGTGCTTTCTTTAGACAGGTGGCCTTATTTAGTATGGCAGTAATGGTACAAAGGACTCACCATCTTCCTGTTTTCCAGAACAGTCTAAGAAAGGCTGGTATGAGCTCTAGACTTTTGTCTCCCCATTGCTACTGGCTCTCTTGAAGAGCTCCGATGGCTGGAGAAGGTGTCCTGGTGGGTGTTCTGGTTACAGCTGTCTTAATTCTGCTATGCAGACCCAAAGCATCAGCTTCAGGAAGGCCACTGAGAAAACACTGCTATTTTCTTGTCCCAGAAAGCTCAGGCATTGTCATGGCCTCAGCTTCTGTGGAGTAGGCATGCCCAGAGTCCCTGCATCAGGGCTTATTTGGAGAAATTAAAGAGAAAGCAGCCTTTGAATAGCTTAGGCTACATAGTCCAGTGTTTACATTTTACTTTTTCATCGAGATGCATTGCTCACCTCCCAAAATATATATGAACAGAGAATTGCTTTTTCCCATTGATCCATAGCAAGTCAAATGATGAATATCCTTTAAAAAAACAAAAAACAAAACAAAAACAAAAAACTAAAAACTAAAAATCTTTTAAAAACAGGAAGTCACCCCCTTTTCACTTTGCCCAAATGGCAATTGATGGACATGGGTGGTCCTTGTACAGCCACCATTCAGTGTGTGAGATGCCAGTTGAGCGGTTAGGTAATGTTTAAAGCTGGACTTGGAATGTTTTCTTGAAGTTTCAATGGGATTTAGTCCTGCGAGAGGTCAGGTTGCTCATTACTAGATAGAGCTGGCTCCTAAGACAAGTATAGACTTTGGAATGAGATAAGCCTGCCTTTAACTTCTGCTCCTCCTCCTCTTCCTCCTCCTCCTCCTCCTCCTCCTCCTGCTCCTGCTCCTCATATCTAGGACAATAGTAGATAAGCTCCTTCATCTCTCAGGGATCAACTTCCTCAGAAAACTGTTAAGACTATTTACCTCGAAGCATTGAGATAGAGACGAAATAGGAAGCCACTTCCTTGTAACACCACATCGACCCGATATTTTCCAATGACTGTGTGGTCAACACCCATTCCCCTTGACAGCCTCAAGTGTGCTCAGTGGCTTGGACTAGAGGTACATCTGAGCTGAATCCTAGCCTCCTCAGTACGAGGAAGTAGCTTCCCCAGGTAGCTCTCACATACTTGCTCTTTAAAAAAAAAAACTCTGTAGCAAGGACTTTCTCCAACAGTAAGGGGACAATGAAGGAGGCCCCCTGATCAAAGACACAGTTGCTTAGTAACAGTTGTCTCGTTCAAGCAGTGATTGCCCCGGGTCCCCAATTCAACTCTCCTCCCATGAAAAAGGAAACAGTGTGCGGAAGTGAGGAATGAGGAGGCGTGTCAAGGGGACTTCAGATGAAAAGACTGCGCAACTCAGGAGTGCTTTGCGTTCAGGGAATGACCCTGACATTATCTCCGAAGGAGCTGAGGCCTTGCTTTGACCCAAATTCAAGTCCCTTCTGAATGACCTAGGGATACTGGAGCAGAAGAGTCTGTAGATTCCCCAGGTAGACTGTGCTGGAATCTCACTTCCCCCCAGCTACCTCTTCCAACAATCGCTGTATGGCATCTTA
Organism: Acomys minous; assembly: GCF_964271855.1. Taxonomy (NCBI): domain Eukaryota; kingdom Metazoa; phylum Chordata; class Mammalia; order Rodentia; family Muridae; genus Acomys; species Acomys minous. The sequence continues at coordinate 13,023,066 of NC_140496.1, forward strand.
TGACTGAAAATCTGGGGGCGGGGGGAGGGGGGGGAGGAAATCTCTCCACTGGGCCCTATCTAGCCAATGACTGTCAGGTGGGGGAGGGCACAGGACTGAAATAGTCTGATCACATCCAGAGACAGACAAAACCTGTCCCCCCACTCCCCTGCCCCCCCCCACACATACCTCTGCTTATATTCTCTCTCCCTCTTGTTCTTATTTTTGCTGTCTCCAGCAACAGGCATAGAGAAGGGTTGTTCTCAAGTCCTGCATCCAACAGTAGATGTTCCGGCACAGCTGCCTTTTCTTACTTGGCAACTCCATCGAAGAACAGTACAAGGGTCGGTGGGCTGGGCGTGTGGGGCTCATACCAGTTTCTGCCATTTACTCCAGGTTACCCTAGGTATAAACACTGATCATAGGCCAGATCTCAGTGAGGCTTTTTTCTGTGTCTGGAGCACAACACTGATGTCATTCATTTGGCAAATGACAGCCAGAGCATTTAATACTGTGTGCACATACCATAGGCAAGACTATAGTTAATGCACAGAAAGTTTACATCATATACAATAGGTCTTTTTAAGATCATAGTTCTATTTTGTTCCTTTTTAAAAATTTGTTTGCACAAAGCAATGTGATTTATTTCAAGGACATTAATAAAACTCTGTGAGTAGCCAGGCTTCTTCACCCATACTTTCTCTAAGATTTGTTTTGGGTAGCCACAAGATTGGGCTCTTGCTGTGCAGTAGCTCAAACCTAGATCTGGGATCCCTTAGGTTCTCCCTCTCCCTCCCCCTCTCCCTCCCCTCCCCCTCCCTCTCCACCTTCCCCTTCCCCTCTACTTCTCCCTTTCCATCTGTCTCTCTGTCTCTTTCTCTCTGTCTGACTGTCTCTGTGCCTCTCTCTTTCTCTGTCTCTCTCTCTTCTCTCTGTCTCTCTGTCTCTCTCTGTCTCTGTCTCTCTGTCTCTGTCTCTCTCTCTCTCTTTCTTTGTCACAAGTACATATTTAAAGTAACACAAATGGGCTCCTTGCAGTTCTGGAGGTTGGGAGCAGAATTACAAAGAGCTGCACTCCCTATGAGGCTCTAGGGGACATCTGTGAGGGACCTTCTCTAACTCAGGGGCTGCCATCCTCTCCCCAATGGAGCTGTACCACCCCAATCTGTGTTTATGCCTGTAGGTGTGTCTTCCTCCATGGATGTTGCCTCGGTGGCCTTCTCCTCTTCACTGACTTTAGTGCCCACCCTCACCCAGTGTGACTCCCTTTAACGCATCATATGGACCCTATTTCCAACTATAGAGATTTTATATTGATTGAGTGATTTGGTTGATTGATTGATTTGCTGTGGTAGCAATTGAACCTATGGACTTTTATGTCCCAGGCAAGTACTCCACAGGGTAGCTACACTCCAAGCCCGCTTTGTTTTGGTTTGTTTCAGTTTTATATTTTTGAGGCGCAGTCTCAAGAAGTCACTCAGACTGCTCTTGAATTCCTGATGCTCTTGCTTAGCCTCTGAAGCAGCTGAGATTCCAGGCCTTTGCCACCATGCACAACTAAAGGATTTCAACATACCCTGTGAGACAGAATTGAACCCATAGTAGGACTATATGTGGCGCCTGCCTTCAAAACCTTATCCCAGCATGTCCTTTAAAACAGAGGAGTGTGTTCTCCTTGGGGCATATGGATCTTTGATGCCTGTTTCCTTATTGTTGTTTGCATTGGTTTTTTTGTTCTGTTTTGTTTTTGTTTTTGTTGTTGTTTTGTTTGTTTTTTGAGTCAGATTCTCTCTTAGTAGTCCAGGCTGACCCTTGAACTCCCTCTGCAGAACAGGATGACTTTGACCATCTGATCTGCCCGCTTATACCTCCTAAAAGCTGAGAGGTAGGCACGGCATCACCATGACCTGTTTATACACTGCTGGGAAACCCAGGGCCTCATACCAGGGTAGGCAAGCACTCAACCAGCTGACTCAGATCCCCAGTCCCGTACATCTGTTTGAAAGAGGGTCAGTGCTGCCTGCTAAGCCGGGCTCAGCTCTACCATTGTTCCTCCCCTAGGCCTATCTGCTTCCCCGCAGGTGCTCACACACTCTGGTTCTTTGTGCGAGATGAGCCGTCTCCCCCACCAGACAAGCTGGCACCGCCAGCTCTCGCTCCCATTGTGTCCCCAACCCACAGGTCTGTGCACAGTATCCAATAGGTACTCTATACCTACTTCAGAATAGATGATTAATGTGCACAAACGTTTCTAGCCCCCCTGCCTAACACCGAAGGCTCGCCATGGTCTGTGGGCAGCGCTGGGATGAAGCACTGGTGTCCTTCTCTTTGACCTTCATTCTGAGTTAATTTTTGCACATCAGTTGAAGTGCCGTCAGTAACCCAAGACTTGACCCGGGTATGTGCAGACAAGGGAATCCAATAGGAGGTAGATAGAGGAGAGCTGGAAGGGAAATGAGAAATGACGAATGCTAAGGAGAAGTAAGTGGTCAGGCAGGCCAAGCTGTGAGGCGCATGCTGGACCACAGCCCACCAATGAGACAGAACACCTGAAGAGGACAGGTGCATTTCTCAATTTTGACTTTCTCTTCATCCAACCATCTCACGCTGGTATCCCCACCACTGTCTAGAGCAACTGAGATGTTGGTGGGGAAAGGCTGGGGGTGGGGATGAAAATAGCCCTGCCATACAGACCAAGGACACATAAACAGAAAGAGACCCTCCCCCAGCACATAGATGGCTGCCCTGTCTCCCAAAGGCAGAGTGTCCGTGACGCAGGCTCTGGATACGTGTGATATGTCATGAGGACGTGGAACTGTTCCTACTCTGTACGTCCCCACACCGCACTGGAAGAGTGTCAGGGTGGTGAGTGCCTGCCTGTAGTCCCGTACATATCCATAAACACCAGGAGGAAAGATGGGAAGTTTAGCTTATCTCACTCTGTGCCAGCCACCGGGAACCTGGGCTAAGCTCCTCCAAGGTGAGACTGGCCCTGTATTCCAGAGGCTGCCATCTCATGGAGTAGCTGCAATTTACTTGAAGTTGATTGAGGACCAACCCATCTGAGAAGCATCAAGTTGGCCCCAGGAGATAGCAATATAATAGATTCCCTCAGGGGGGTATGGGACCACACTGGGACCTGGCAGATAGCACCTCGAAGCTCACCTGTATTGTGTAGGACTTCCAGGGTCCCATTTAGACAACTATACAGTCCAAATCCCATGTCAAGAATTCTGTTTACTGCAAATTAAAGTTACTGCATATAGCGTGATGCCTAAGACCACAGGCTGTGTAGTCAGCTGTGGCTGAGTTAAGACTCAGCTGCCATTGCTAAACCCTCCTTACAAAGACATTTGTGAAACCAGATGTGACGGGACAGGCTTGGGCTTTCCATGTGTTGGAGGTAGAGGCAGAAGAGTCCCCACTCCAAAGCAAGCCTGGGCTACCTAGAGAGCCACTGCCTCCCACAGTAAGGGGTTAAAAGGGTGGAGTGATGTCTTTGTTCAGTAAACTACATTCTATATGCTTGCATGTGTTCCATCCCCTGTGCCAATGCAAAAAAAAAAACAAAACAAAACAAAACAAAAAACAAAAAAAAAAAAACCTGGTGTGGTGTTTTCCCTGGATTACCAGAACTTGAGAGCAGAGAGCGTACCCATCCCCAGGGCTTACTGACAGCTAACCTAGCTCAGTCAGCAAGCTCTAGTTTCAGTTAGAGACCCTGTCTCCAAAGCTAAGGATAGAGGAGGACACCTGACATGGGCTGCATGCAACACACACACACACACACACACACACACACACACACACACACACACACACACACACACACACACACACACCTGTCCAGCACCTACAGTACCTTCTTTAACTGGAAAGGGTGTTTAGAAAGAAAAGATTTCTCCCTTTGGGGCACAGATCCAGTGACCCGTGTAACCAGTCCTGGGGAAAGATAATTGTAGAGCTGAGGCCTAATGAGTTAAGGGAAATTAATATGTAAAGGTGGCCATATCTCTTATCAGATAAGAGCCCGCCTTGTTGAATACTCTGCTCCTCCCGTCTAAGCTGCTAGGAGAGATAGCCCTATTATCTGATTGGAGGTGGCTTCTCTGCCGGTGGGGTCTCAGATTTGGGATTTTATGAGGATTTCAAAGACAAGGGTTCTGCTTCTGACTCATCCATGGGGGGGTGGGGGTGAGGGTGGCCTGCCCCAGGGAGCGAGCAGGGTCCAGCATAACATGGTCTCCGCATGTGTCCCCAGTCCTCTGCAAAGCTGTTATGAAAATACTATGTCTGCAATAGATGGGCCCTGTCTGCTGGCTTCAGCCATTGTACTTTCATCTGTTCCGCACCCCCAATCTTAAACACCGATTCCAGAATGGTCTAGAAACTGTGCCTAGTTGAAGCAGCCCTTCTTGGTGTCCTCTTTCAACTCCACGCACCTACCTCTTCTGTCTCACAGGGGGTGGTCAAACAGTCTCTAGCCTACCACATGAGTCACAGACTTTCTTCTTTCCCCCTCGGTGTCTCATCTAGGCATCCTCGAAACCTTCTAATTTAGCCACGTAGAAAGATCTCATCTCCTCCTGTCAGGCATCATGTTGAGACCTCCTGTCAATCATCAACTTCTGCATAACAACCCCCCCAACCCCCTCCCCTGGCAAATCACATGGGTTCGAAACTGGTCAGTATTATAGTATAGAAAACTCCTCCGAGTGACAAGTGCACAGAGCATAGCTCAATGATGCGGGGTGCAGACCTGTGAGAACCCCAAAAGCCAAAGGGTTGTCAGGGGCTCAGGCAAGGTACTATCTATTCACGTGACTTACCTGGGCTTCTGGCTTGGGTTTCATTACAGCATGGTGGCCTCAGGGTCCCCCAAATGACAGAATTGACATAAGGTCACTTTTACTGCCCAGTGCTAGGTCATCCAGGAAACATGGACCCCACATCATTTGAAAAACATTTTTAATTATGGGTATGGGGGATGGGGCACTTATAAGTGCAGGTGCCCTCAGACTCCAGAGAGGGTATTGGATCCTCTGGAGTTTGAGGTGGTTGTGAGCTTCCCGTGTGGCCTCTGGGACTAGAACTTGGGTTCTCTGAAAGAACAGTACACACTCTTAACTGTGAGACACCCTCCCCACCCCACCCCCTCGCCTCAGTTTTTCGAGACAGGGTTTCTTTGTGTAGCCTTGGCTGTCCTGGACTCGATTTGTAGACCAGGCTGGCTTTGAACTCACAGTGATCCACCTGCCTCTGCCTCCCTGAGTGCTGAGCTTAAAGGCGTGCGCCACCACACCCAGCTCTGGGCCCATTTCTTGATGGCAGAAATGCCAAAGGAACCTTGGAAATCTTTAATCTGCCGCGGTTGTTTGTCTTTGAGGAAACTCGCCTTCTCTCAGTTGCCCCCTGTCTGAAGGATTCTCCACTTTGCTTTCTGCTCTGAATTGATTGGATAGAGAATACAATCTTCTCCCAGAAGTCAGCAGTTAATTCCTTCAATAAAGGAGTCAGAACTCACTGGGGATGCTATTTGGCACATAGCAGAGGCTCAGTAAAGTGGCACCCTGGCTAGGAGGGCTCGGTAGCAGCATTCAAGTGGCGCTTGTCAAATTGTGACTTGTCTTCAGCCATTGCCTAGCATAGAGAGCTTAAACCATAAGATGTTTTCACAAGGAGGCAAACCAGTGAGGGAGTGAACAAATAACTCAGTGTTTAACTGAATGCCTCGTGCCTGGGAACTCCTTCCCGGTGATTTGGAATACAGGGAAACTGCAGCCTGATGCCTGATTCCTGCCTGGGTAGATGCACCCACCTTCATTATCCACAGGTCATGGCAGGACTCTGGGGAATGAGGGACTGAGAGGAAGCCATTGGCCTCATGCCACCACCCTCACAATAGACCAGGACCTTCACTGCCAGCTGCTGGTCCTCACATCAGCTGTGTTTCGCCCAGGCCCTCCTGCCTCTCAGGGAAGGGCTGTGTGCAGAGTTGAACCCTCTCAAGGCCGAGGGGCCTCCGGAGTGCTTCCTCTTTGCCTGCTGCGGAACAGGGAACAGTGCAGCAGCTGGGCCCTGAGCATGGCAGGTGTCTAACAGCCCTCGGCAACCCTGCATAACAGGAAGCGAGAGAGAACACCACATCCAATTGAAACTGCAGTGGACTATGGGCGGCAATGCTTAATTAACCACCCTCAGTCATTTCACAGATTTCTGTTGTTGCAGGAGGGGAAAGGGGTGGAGGTTAGGGGGGGAGGGTGGGGGGGGCAACATGGAGGACAACAAAGCTGTTTCTGGAATGTGTTTGTGCTTCCACCCCACGAGCCTGCTCCCTTATCCTGCATTCCACTGACATAACTCAGAGAGAATGATCACTCCTGGGTCCAGTTTTTAGTAGGTTCTCAAAGTGTCCCTCCCCCTCCCCCCTCTTCCTCCGGTCAAGCTTAGATTTGTCCTGTAGTCTCAGCAACTTTGCAATGTATGTTGAGTGAGAATATGTTAGAGGCATTTATTTCTTTTTTATTTAAACACTTTTTACACTCACACACCTGGAAGTCAGAGGATGACTTGCAGGAGATTGTGTGGGACTCGGAGGATTGAACCCTGTCATCGTGATCTCTGGCAAGTGGGCGTCTGTTTGTGAGCAGCTCTGAGCACAGTTTGGCTTTTTGAGACACAGAAGTGCCTGTGCTGGTGATCACCACCTCCCTACTGTTACTTGTAGAGGGATCTATTAGAATAGGCAGGGAGGCAGGGAGTCTGTTTGCAAATGCAAGGGTAAGCCTTTGCCAAATATATCTGTATGGGGAGACAAAAGAAGACCTACCAAGCAGCTGACACTGAACTCCAGACTGTACAGACTCTTGTTACTGGATGGTAGGGGTGTCTTAGAAATGAGGTAACTTTGGTTTCTCCCTTCAGCGACCATAGTCAAATAGCATCTCCACACTTTAGTTGGCATTTAACCTGCCTTGCTTGTTGACCTGGAAGGACTTCTGGGGTTTCCTTGGAATGCTATAAAAACCCAGGGAGATGAGACATGAGTGTATTAAAAACTAGCTAAGGGGTTGCTCCATGGCTGGTAGAGCCCAGGCTTCTTTGCAGAATCTACCTTCCCAATGACCTTTCTAGGTAGGAGATGGCAGGTATTCACTTTTAGAGTTGACAAGCTCAAATCATTGGTGCGTGGCAGAGCCAGACACTGAACACAGACAGTCAAGCTTTACAAATTCCACCACATCCCTAAATACTAAAATGGGGAAGAATCTCTTTTGTGGGGATAGTTGGCAACAAGAAATAATTAGCTGTGCCACCAAAAGGGCAGGGGCTCATCCAATGAGTCTCAGAGTGGCTTTGGAAAGAATTGCAAATGCAGATGGCCACAGTCAGTGGCCAATTTTTTAAAGTCATTTTTGCTTCTCACACCCTTCCCAAAGATATCTTTGACCTTACTTGGCGTTAAGTCCCATGGTACCCTCTGGCCTTGTCTAGGCTTCAGCAGACTTTGGCTTCTAAACATCACATAGTCAGGCCTGGGTTGCTGTCTTGGTTTGGAGGCCACTGCAGTCACTGCGACGAGCTTCTTAAAACAGCCTTGTCACCCCAGGCTGGCCTCGAACTTGTGATCCTCCTGCCTCCGCCTCCTTCAGCAAATCCTACCTGCGTGTGCCACCACTACGGAGGATACAAAGGATGGGATAACAATTGAGGTGTAATATGAATAAATTAATAAAATGTATTTTAAAAAAGTAAAGATGGAAAATTAACGGAAGATACAAGGAAAATCTGTTTCTAAATAAATGCTTAAGTTTTAGATTAAAAAACAAAAAACAAAAAAACAAAAAAACAGCCGTGTCCATGTCTCAACCACAGACAATCAGATTCCATGGCTATGGAAGTTTTTGCATTTTTTTTTTTTTCACAAACCTTATACTTTCCACCCCAATCCCAACTGGCTGTAATGTGCATTCCCAAGGGCCAGACTAGGGGGAATTGTTGTCCCAGTATTTGAACCTAGGCTCCCTTTCCACTGTATTTGAAGGACTGCACGAGAGGAGACCATCGCTGGCAACTGCCTGCATAGGTAAAGTATTTGTTTTGCAAGGATGAGAAGCTAAATTTCATCCCACAAACCTATGCAAAATCAAAGAAAACACACGGTGTTGGTTTTACTCCCATAATCCCAGCACTGGGGAAACAGGAACAGGCAGATCCCTGGGGCTTACTGGCCACCCAGCATTGCCAAACTGGTGTGCTCCAGGCCAGGCAGGGACTTTGCCTCAAAGGAGCTGGCCAGCTCTTGAGGAACAACATTAAGGTCGTCCGTTTGCTTCCACATGGACTCACAAAAGTGTAGGCAACAAGTGAACACACACCCCACGCAGAGGAAGCCATGACTCTAAGGCAGCTGTACTTGACTAAGCAAGGTCCAGACCGGACCTTCAGAAAGTGGGGCCTATGCAGTTCTCCAGGACCCGATCTGCAATGACAGCCAATATATATTTTAAGTACCACTCAGTAGAAGAGGCACAAACAAATGTCCATGGAAAGCCAGGCATCCCTCAGGAAATGTAAATGGGTCAGGGACTCTTAAAGAATTTAAATGAGCATAAAATAGGTATAGAGGGTTTTTCTGGGCCAATATGCAAGCAAACTAGTAAATAACTATTTTCAGCACCCGGTTGGGTCGGCAAAATTTGCATAGACATGTGATTCTCAGAGTTCCTATTTTTACCATGCAAATCTGCAGTCTGTAAAGAGAGCACCGTGGCCCTCGTGGAGAGCCAGGCTCAGACAGTTGGCTGGAAAGAGCTGACTTTCAGCAGGGCTGGATCCGGAGTACTCTACATGAGGGAGTCCAGGTGAGAGCTGAGAGCCGAACAGAAAAGGAGAGGGGTGCGGTGCGGGCAGGCCTCTGTGTTCTCAGGTCGAGCCCTCCTTACACCAAGATCTTCCCCGAAGCAAAGTGCCATCCTTGAGAGGCAGGGGATCAAGTGGAAAATGTGACATTTTCTGTGCTGCCAGGCTTGCACACCACTTCCTAACCTTTCTTAGAAAGCCACCGCCATCATTATTAACTTGCTATGTCACCATGAATCTGATCTTCGACACTGAGATGAGGGTGTGCCCTTGACAACTATTGAAGAACTGGAAACGTTTCTGTTTTCTGCCTAGGTCTCCTTTTATTTTAGGCATCAGCCATGCCTTAGAATTAAGAGTTTGGGGGTACATTTCTTAATTCTTGTTTTAGGTTCTGCCTATGACTACCACGTGGGTAGTTTATGGTTGCGCACTGGGCTCCTTGGAGGCGTGGTTTGCCAATGAGCTTGACATTTGTCTTCAAGTTATTAGGCAATAGTAAATTTCCTTGGACTTTTTTGTTTTCAGAATGCATATGGCAGAAAGGAGGGAAAGGCATCTATCACAGCGACCTCATACAGGGCAGAGAGCTCTGTTTGGCTCGTAAGTGGGATGGCAGCGATGTGTATGTGTCTTTTGATCACTGGCTGAAAAATTATGAGAGGTATGCTGAATGACTACTTGACAGTGGCCATTTCGAGCTGTGGAATTTGCCCATGCATTATCAGGATCTTTGTTTTATGAAAATAACTTCTAGGATTGGGGAGATGACCCAGCCGGCCAATAGTCACTTGGCTCATGCCTGCAACAAAACACCTGACAGAAGCAATTAAGACAAGAAAGGTTTATTTGGGCTCACAGCTGCATGGTCTACACTTCATTCCTGGCAGGGACAGCATGACTGTAGGAGCCTGCCGGTCACACTGTGGTCCACATCAGGACGAATAGGCTGTTGCTCAGCTCCCATTGTCCTCTTTGCTCAGTCTAGGACCCCAGCCTATGGAATGGTCCTACACACACACAAGGCGGGTCTTCCCGCTTCAGGTAAACTAATCTAGGCGATCCTCCACAGACTTCCCCAGAAGGTAACTTAATCGGGGCGCTCCCTCACAGGCAGGTCTAGAGGATTGTGTGCTCTGTGAGTCTGGCTGCAGTTTGAGTCAGAGTCCCTGTCTCAGAAGATAGTTGTGTAGCAAGAGAGAGACCCTATGTTGCCTTCTAGCTTTTACACACACACACACACACACACACACACACACACACACACACACACACACACACTAACTTGTAGGAACAATGATCAGTATGAAGTTGCACTCAAAAGACGCTTCCTGTGCCACCACTGTGTCTTATTTTGTGAGGACAGGCAATGCCAGGTATGATAAGTGGCATCTTGGTCCCCCCAATCCTCTGGGTGGGAGACAGGCTCTTCTGTACAGTGACCATACAGAACAATCTGGTGGAAATCCTGGTGTGTCTGCCCAAAGTCTAACAGCTGCCAAGGGCAGGTGCGTGGCATCTGGAGCTCTAGGCTATGCCTACATAGCTCCCAGATACTTTCATTTTCAGAATATTAGTCCTTTGTCAGCCCCTGAGTCTGTGGCAGTAGCTAAGCAATTGGTTGTGACAACACTACCATATTTGGGCAACTTTCAGAAACTAGGAAAATTTTTGAGACAAGTTTTGAAAACTTGCAAAATAATGTGCTTTTAAGGGGGGAGATTTTAAATTATTTTCTTCTAAAAGAGAAGAAAAAAAGTATGTGTTTCCCTTTCTGTAAGTAATTGCAAAAACAAAAACTAAACTGAAGGAGACACATGTGTAACTTTGGGGCTATAAACTTTTGGGGTGCTCTGTCTTAAGACCGAGTCTCCTTGTGTAACCTAGGCTGGCCTTCAAGTGGTGCCCCTTCTGTGACTGCCCCTTGAACCCCAGGACTACAGGTGTTCCCCAGTGTGCCCAGCCCAGGGTTTTTGTAAAGAATAGTGGTCTATGAGTATATGAATCTAGAAACAGGATAGGTGTTTTTGGTTTTGTTTTTGTTTTAAAAATCAATGTCAAAGAGCTTTTCAGAAGTCTATATTGAAAACTCTTGGGCCACGTGCAGCACATTTGATATGTGGTGGCAACTTCTTGTGCCCGGTGTAATGTGACAGGTTGCTCAAGAAATGCATTTTCTTTCACATCAGTGAATTAAAAAGAAATAGTAGATGGTATTTTACAGAAACCCCATCCACCCATCCAGCATGTATCTGTCCATCCATCTACCATACGTCCATATATGCATGTATTCATCCACTATTCCCACCATACATAGCTGCATCAATCCATTTACCAATACATCCATATGTGCATCTATCCATCCACCATCTGTCTACTACCTCATCCACCCCTGTATCTTCACCCTTCCACCCACCATCTATATTTCCATCTCTCCACCTGTCTACCCCCATCCACCCCTCCGTCATTCATCCACATATGCACACACTCACTCTATAGTATGTGCAAGGTATTTGCAGTTCGGCCTCTTACTAGGCTGGTTGTCAGATGAGTCAGAATCAGCCTTGATCTCTTCCATCCAGGAGCTCAGGACCTTATACAGTAGACCCTCAGCCGCTACAGATTTAGAACTGGGGGGTTTTTGACTATCTGTGAGCAGTCCTGTGACCTCGTACTCCGTTAGTCCCATGGCAGCATGGATATATTTTTTAAAAATGCCCTCAATGAAACTAATGAGCAAGAAGAAATCTCTGAATGCATTAGCAAGCCTAGCTGACAGCCCGGTGGCTGCCCAGAAAACAACATTGTGATTCTGTATACCATCTCTCTTCTTGGAGGAAAAAATACTGCTCCTCGGGGACGCAATAGCAACCCTCCTCTCCACGCCCCCCCCCCAGAACACCTGTCAATTCTACTTTGAGGATTTAAGCTGGCATGGAGGTCAGCCACACAGTGGACAAGTAGTCACATGACAAGGAAGGGGGAAATAGAGAGTGTGTATGTAGCCCAGTTTTTTTTTTTTTTAAAGCATGCTTAGAAAAGAGAAAGACGAAAGAAAAAAAGTTGCTTTTCTAAGTAATCCAGAAAAGCAGGGCAGACTTAATAAAGCTGTGTGGCTGTGGCCCTGTAAGCCACTGCCCCACTTAAAATTTCGATGGGGAGGATTAGATGACAAAGGGCTGAAGTTTCCGACAAGCCTCTCAGTCATAGCAAAGGTCTTCATTGACTAAAAAGAGTAATTTTATCCTGTTGCCACAGCCCCTAGAGTCTACTTTTGGAGCAATTACAAATATTTGGTGGCTGGACTTTGCACATGTGCAAGTTCCTCTCAGCTCTGATGTCCTTTGGTAGCATCATTAATGAGTTGCTGGAGGGAGGGACACTAGGGACCAAGTCCTGGGTTCTTCATGGTATTCCAATACAGTCATAATTTTTCTGTAATCTCAAAGAGAAAGGAGTCTCCAAGCTCCTCTCGCTTTCATTACTTCTAGATGACACTGCCCAATATCGAGGCCATGGTATTTAGAAAGCTTGCCCACCATCTCTTCAACCACATAGAAAAGACAGTTGTCCCCAGTGAAGGCGCTGACTCATTAAGCTCAGTGAATGGGACAAGTTGTCACCTACACTGATCCCAGTATTCCAAGCAAGCATGCTCTCCACGCTTTTCTGTTTGCTTGCTTTTTATCGGAAGATCCCCTGGCTGCAATGACTCCTCTGGGCTTATCCCATATGCAACTGTCCTAACAGATGACTGCTCATTAGCCTCCTGGGTTTGGTCCTTGCTTGTCATAGACAGAAAAGGACAAAGCTCTACGGAGCACACTGGGTTCCACTAAGTGTCTTCCACTGAGCTGGTGTCTCAATGTGCTTATGGTAGGATCTGATGTATAAACGAAGATGCTCAAAATGGTTAGCTGTATAAAGCAAGGATTACAGTGACCAGTCAGGGTTACGTATCCTATCACTCTTTATTTGCTACGCACGTTCTGCTTTCCATTAAACCTTGGATTGTATTTTTCCTTCTCTTCAAGAGCCTCCTTTTGTCTTCTCCAGTACTTCAGCAGCATTTTACATTGGGATTAGTAACCTTTTTTTTTTTTAATCTAGTACCCTTTGCTTAGCAGCCATCCCATCACCCTTTCTTTTCTACTTCCAAACTACATGTAAACACACGCAAACCCATCCTGGCAGCTCCCCCATCTCCCAGTTCTTTCCCGCACCCTGAACAACACTCGCCCCTTAACTGCCCCACTCTTGCCTCACCCAGCCCTACTCTTCATTCTCTTTTATCTCCTCTCTCTTACCCATCTTCTTCCTCTGTGCTCTCTTCTCTATGCTGTTCTGGGACACACACACATACACTGTTCTTTTCACGGTGAGATGAGGATAGTTGGACTGCCATGACAGTGGCTCATGGGGGATGGGAATCGTGATCTACTTTGGCCTAGGGCTTGACTATGTAGTTTAGTAGAGAGAGTGGATGCACTGAACTCTAGATTCCTCCCAGGCATTTGTGGTGGCTCATGCCTAAAATCCCAGCACTCGGGAGGTATAGGCAGGAGGATCAGAAGTCCAAATCCATTGCTGCCTATGGGGTAACTTGAAGTCCAGACTTGGATACATGAGATATGTTTTGGTTTTGTTTTGTAAAACAAACAAACAAACCTTAGTTTTGATTAAATTGGTCCCCAACACTATTCAGCATCAATGTCCAAGAGGCAGACAGGAAGCCTCCTATAATCTGATTATAGATAGGTTGTACAGTCAGGTGAGAAAGAGGTAGACTGAGCCAGGAAAGGCACTAGATGGACAGGTGAGTTCCTCTGAAGCATTGCCACATCTCCCAGGGGACTCCAGTGTATGATCATCACCCAGAGTTGCCTTGTCCAGGAACAAAGGGTACCCTCTCACTGCCTAGTCGAGCCACATAATGATTTTAGGCTACTTAGGAGGGTGGAACAACCCTACTGGCATTCTTATATAAGGAGCTTTCTGTGGCCAAGGAACCATTTCAGAAGATGTGGTTGAGAGCTACGAGGAGGCTGGGAGAGCCTGCTGGGAAATGAGACCCCAGGCTTTCACCAAAAACTCAAGGGTGCACATCCTCTCAAAGCCTTCTGCAGAAGCATTGGGGCTCCCCATTTCAGATCCCCGCAAGAGCCACCTTAATTCTGAAAAGGAAGAACCCCCTTTTCATTGTCATTTCAATCCTACTGTGTTTATTTCCATTAATTTCCCCTATTGTCATGGACTTCCCATTCCAGCTGTACTGCAAATCAAGAAAATACTTGTGGGCTATCTCAGGGCACTTCCTGCTGTGTCTACCTACCACGTTAAAAGCTTATTTGTAAGATAGGAACATTCCATTCATTTTACTGTGTGTCTGGAGAGGTGTTGTTTGTTTGTTTGCTTTTAATTCATGTCCCTGAGGTCGACCCCTTTCTTCCTGGCTGCCTCTCTTCCTTGGTCCACTTTTGATGTCACCTCCTATCCTGATGGATGTCTGTCTCCAAGGATCTCTAACTTTTTTTCTGCTTTGCCTTTTACTAAGCTACTTAAGACCAGGGTTTTCAATCTTCCTGCTGCTGTGACCCTTTAATATAGTTCCTCATGTTATGGTGACCCTTAGCCATAAAATTATTTTTGCTGCTACTTCATAACTGTGATTTTGTTACTATTATAAATTGTCATGTGAATATCTGATATCCTGGATATCCAAAATGTGACCCACAAAGGGGCCACAACTCACAGGTAAGGAATTGCTCCATTAGGATGTAACTAATCACATCTTCTTTCTTCTGGGCTGTGCTTTGGGTAGCCAGGAACTTGAGCTTCTCTTTCCCATGTTAGATGTGAGAACAGCCTGCAGTGTGTACACATTCCTAGGCTGACGGGTGGTCATGGGCCAGAGTCTTCATCCAGCAGAGAGAATTTGTCATGGACAAAGCTGCACATGCAGACTGGAATGATGTCATGTGTTCGGGGTTAAAGACTGTCCCTGCAAATACATATCCACCTAGGAACCCAAGAGGTCATAACAGCCATGAGAAGTCAAACACAAGGACTTGGACAATGAGGCAAAGACCAAAGTATGCCAAAGATTGCCAGCCACCCATTGAGCTGGAAGAAGAGAGGAACTCTGAAGGCTGTGGAGGCAATAGAGGCAAGTGAGGTTCTTTGGGCACCTTGATTTATTCTTTTTTATGATTTTTTATTATTAATTTATTCATATTACATCTCACTTGTTAGCCCATCCCTTGTATCCTCCCATTCCTTCCTCCCTCCTTCTTCCCCCCTTACTCCCCTCCCCTATGTCTGTGACTGAGGGGGACCTCCTCCCCCTGTATATGCTCATAGGGTATCGAGTCTCTTCTTGGTGACCTATTATCCTTCCTCTGAGTGCCACCAGGTCTCCCCATACAAGGGACATGGTCAAATATGGGGCACCAGAGTTTGTGTGAAAGTCAGATCTCCTTCTCCATTTAACAGTGGAGAATGTCCTGTCCATTGGCTAGTCTGGGTAGGGGTTCGAAGTTTACTGCCTATATTTTCCTTGGATGGTGCCATAGTTTGAGAAGGACCCCAGGGCCCAGACCTGCCTGTAGTTTTCCAGGACCCTCTGGATCCTTCTATCTCCTCATTCTCCCAGGTTTCTCACACCTAAAGTCTCAATAGGATGCCCAGAAAGTGAGGGGAGTCACATTGCCATTGCTTTACTTATCCAGTTGTGGCATTATATTCAATGGTCCCTCATAAATTCATATAGCATGCATATGAAACCTTCTCACAGTAACATGGGTATGTGGGACTCTGTATCCATTACTTTGCTCAGTGCCCTGACAAAATCAGCTTAGGGAAAGAAGGGCTTGTTTTAGCTCACAGGTTGAAGGCCCAGTCTGTCACATGAGAGAAAGCATGGGGACGAGAATGTAAGGTGGCCGGTCATACTGCATTAGCACTCAGGAGTCAGAGAGGAAGCCGGTGCTCAGATCACTTTCTTTCCCCCCCCCCCCCCGCCCCATGCTTTTTTTTTTTTTAATTCACAGCAGCCCATGAGAAGGTACTTCCCACAGTTAGGATGGACCTCCCTTCTTCAGTTAAACCTTGCTGGCTCCAGAAGCAAATCTAAATCTTGTCAAGTTGTCAGTGAGGATTAACTATTACACCCCTTGCAGTGGGAGAATGGCTTTAGGTGGTGTGGCCATTTGAGAATGGGATCCGTAGGCATATAGGTTTGGATGTTTGGTCCCCAGGTGGTGGAACTATTTGGGAAGGATTAGGAGAGGTGGTCTTGATGGAAGAGGGGGCTTTGGGGTTTCAAAAGCTCATGCCATCCCCAGTTACCTCACTCTGCTTTGTGCCTATGGATCAGGAAGATCTCAGCTGTTGCTCCATCCCCATGCCTGTCTGCTGCTATGTTCCTTGTCATGATAGGCATGGACTCGAACCCTCTGAACCTGTAAGCCCTAAATAAATACTTTCTTTTAGTAGTCACCATTGTGTTGTCAATGACCAGCATCTTAACCCAGGAATAGGAAAGCAGCTAAGATGGCTGGTTTTTGGTCCCAAGCTGGAACATGTTTCTGGATTTGCTTATAAAACCTCAGAGATACCAAAACTTTTAGAATTTGAGCCTGTCTTTCAGATTTTTGTGAACGTACGCACCAAGGTTATTGTTTTTTAATAGTTTCTTACTTTGATTTGTAACTCTTATAAACTTAGACTGCAGAGTCCTCTTGACCCTCTGAGGCTACCATAGACCTTACCTCCAGGAAGACTCAAAATGAGGCCACTCAGAAAAGTCCTGCTTAATGCCAGACTCAGAAAGACAAATATTACCTTTTTATTTCTCACATTTGGAATGTAGGATTAAATAAAAATAACAGGGAAATTCCTTGGGGAGAGGAAGGAAGCTAATAAGAAGGGGCAGGGTGAGAGCAGAAAAAGGAAAAGAAAAACAGGTACCTATAGGCTCTGTTTCTTAACAATTAAACTTATATATATATATATATTTTATTATATTATATTATATATAATATAATATATATTAATATAATTAATATAATATAATATAATATAATATAATATATTAATATATATATATTATACACATCCCAACTAGCTTACACAAGAGGGAAAAAAGGTTAAAGGGAAAAAAGAGTGAACCTTCCAGTGTCCATTTCATGGGACAGGTCCTTAGGTGTCTCTGGCCTGCATGCTGGTCCAGCCTGTTCACTGATCCACGTGTGCTCAAGCTGGGTTTGAATCTGCTGCTGCTCTCTCCTCTCCACCTGTCTGTCTCAGGTGTGAAGGGCGGTCTCCTACTCACATTGAGGGTCGATTACAAAAACAATAGTCCAGGTGGAATCCCCAGGTCTGTTTTCTGAATTTTAGGCCCAGGATGACCCCACCCAGTCTATCTCAGGGTATCCATGGGGTGTCCAAGGGTAAAGCCCACCAAGACTGCTTTCACCTGTGACAAAGCTTACAGTCTTTCCCATGGGTATTCCATGTTTCTCTTAAGATCCTGATAACAAGCCAAAGTTCCAGTCCACCAAAGGTCACAGTGGAGAACCAATGAGTTTATTAGGGCTCCTTACAGAGCATGGGGGAGGGGGGAGGCAGGAGGGAAAGAAGCATGGGTGACCTAAAGCATTCTCACTAGAGGGTCTGCACCCACCATGGCTCCCCCATGGGTGTGTCAATGGAGCACCCTTCCTTCAGTCTTCCCAGCCTATATCCTGCAGCTTCTCCAGGACATTACATGAAATTAGAGAAAACTTAAATAAAGTTGGCTGGATACTCAGAGGAGGGTCTCAAGACCTTTGCCAGCCCTTTTTTCTAATAGGGGACATCAACCATCAATAAGCCTGGCTCTGACGAGTGCTTTTCAACCGGCCCAGCTGAATTTCTGAAGATTATGATAGTCTGTATCATAATATAATCCTATATAACAGTCTGTCTGTCATCTATCTATCTATCTATCTATCTATCTATCTATCTATCTAAGGATATATGTATTATTATATAACATATAATATAATATATCCACCATATATATGAAGATACTAGGAGGTAAATGCAAGCAAAATATAATAATATACATATATAAAATTGTCCTAACAGAAGACTAAAACTTGTAATTTAAAAATAAGTATAAAATATCACGTATGGAGTGACTGACTTGCAGGGTGGAAGGTTGCACATGCCTAGACAGCTAGCTTAACCTTTTCTGGATTTTCTTCAGCATATTTTTTCCCCTTATCGATGAAACCTGAAAATCACTGTGGGCTAGCAGAGCAGCCTGAGACGTGCTCAAGGTCTTCCTGTCATCTCACTGATTGACAATATCACATCATCACCTTCATAAGAACTACCCCACAGTGGAAGAGCGATAGGGTCTACAGAACTCATGCTTCATAGCCAAGTCTCTGGCCACTCCTGCCCCCACCCCCCCCACCCCCCCACCCCCACCCCCCCGCCGCCCCTCAGCATCCTGAGTGAGCCTCTTCTTTACAACATTTTCCAAATCAGTGTCACTTAGGTGGCCTTCACATGAAGAATGTGCTGGGATTCCCCTACATTGTCCCCACTTGGTGCTCAACAAAAGGCAGGTGTTCACAAGGGTTCTGGGTGCAAAATGACCAGAGTCCTTCTAAGAACAGAGACTGAGACAGCTGCCACGCACAATGGTAACATCAGAGACAGAGGTGAGGGTGGTGAATCCCCAAGAGGCTGTGATGGGGAAGAGGGGAGACAGTGCCTGCTTGACCTGGCCTTCCAGAGACTCAAATTTAGGAACTAGGGCTGAGCTACACTAGGGCATCCTTCCTGTAATGTTCATTTCTTATGGCCTGGACCCCCAGGCTCTATCTACAGTGTGTACTTACATTTCCTCTCCCCATGTCCTGACTCCCATCAGCTACTCAAAAAGCAAATCCCCAGAATGTGTTCATAGAAGAGATACTGATCTCTATGCATGTTCCGCTCCAGAGAAGCGGCCATTTTGAAGTGATACTCCCACTTCCTCCTACCTGAGATGGCCATTGCTTTCATTCTTGAATCCCTAAAAGAGGATAGTGGAGCTTAAGGAGACACAGTAGCAGCCAAAAGGAAAAAATAGGAAAGGCGAGCAGGAGCCTGCCTATGGGTATAAGGGTGTGTATGAGAATAGGTAAAGAAAGCAGTTCTTAATTCTCCCAGTTGCTTCATACTCGCTGGCTCTTGTCTCTAACAGGCTGCTGTAGCCAGGCCAGGCATGGTAGCCCACTCCTCTAATCTCAGCCCTTAGGAGGCAGAGACAAGAGCATGGCTACATGTTGGAGGCCAGCCTCATCTGCCATGGTGTTTGGGGGCAAAGAGTGAGTTGATGGAAACTCAACCAGGAGGCTTTGCATGAGGACAATCTTGGAAAGAAGTTCTGCTTATCTCTTTCCTCCTCTCTTCCCCTGAAGGGAGGTACCATTGATTTAAAGAAGAAAAACAAACAAACAAACAAGCAAAACTCTGCAGTTTAAACACATGGTATTTAGGTTCAGGGAAGTAACAAATGGAACATAAACATGCACCTGAAAGATGGCTGAGTGTCTCCTGTTCCCATGAAAGACACAGCTATGATTGGCCCCTCTTTACCAAGAATGGCTATCAGCCTCATTTCCCACTTTTGCCTCTGAACTTGAAGTGTGTAGCCTCAGGACAGCTCTGCTGGTCCTAATTAGCCCTCTCCTTGGACTTTCCTTAGCTTGGGGCTAGAGCATCCCATGGCTTCCAAGCCCAGGCTGCATTCAAGAACAGCATGACAGTGTACTTCTCCTGGGCCAGTCCAGTGGACAAGGCTCAGGGGCCCCTCCCTGCTGATCCACAAGTGTTCTTTCCCTCTTAACACACACATGCAGTGCCTCCTGGGGGCCAGAAAATCTTATCTCACCCATCTCCTAACTGTTGGATTGAGTGATGGCCATGTTTATGCACTTCTGTCAAATTACAAAAAGGTCCTCCAGTGTCAGAGGTGGAGACAAGGAGGTAGAAAGGTGTTAGATCACTCCCATCTGGTCACACAGCAGAGGCCAGTTGATTTAGCAGTGCCTGTGCAGTGTCTAAAACTGTCACCATTGATCTCCTTAGAAGGTGCAGGTGCTCCTCTTTCCTCACGTATTAGTGGAAACATGAATAATATAGTACTTATCTTCAAGAATCAAAGAACATGTGAGATTTATCTCCAAAGTGGTGCAGCCAGAAGCCAAGGCATTCTGAGTATTACTGACCACTACCACAAGCTTGGAGAGGTAAAACGGATTCCCAAGCAGAGTCTTCTTCAGTTCAGATATCTGGCAACAAAAATATGAAAGAATAAATTCCTGATTAATTTGAGATCCCCTGTTTGTGCTCATTTATTGAGGAGACCCTAAGAACATGTTAAGGAACTTTACTCCTTTCTACCAGAGTCTTGCTGTCACCACCACAAAGGCCTTCATTCCACAGGGCACTGGATTGGCACCTAGGACTGGGACCACAGAGCAGCGCCCTCTGCTGGAACGGACAGGCAAGTCAGGAATTGACCACACCCTCCACTTGGACATACCCAACACTGACTGGTTTGGGTTCCATCCAGACTTTGAAAAAGATTCTCTTACAGCACATGCGCGTTTGTGCTTTTTGATGCTTTCCCAAGCTTTCTCCAGATTGTGTAATGTAGACTTCTCCCCAGGGAAATACTTTAAGAGACAGAAAGACCGAAAAATGGTGGCCCCAGAATGGTGGGTAAACATTAACTCCTTTCATAGCCTTGCTTTCTCAGATGACGAATCTGTGGTCAGGTCCCTAAGTCCCAAGGAGGCCTGTTTCAAACACGCATTAGATCAGTCCAAAGGGTCTAGGACCTGCTATATAAAAATGTCCCTAAATGCACACAGATGATAAGAGTTGCAAGCTGGCACCAACATTCCAAAAGTGGGTTGGGGGTGGGTTGGAGTCCATTTCAGATTTATTTGTTAGCCAGGACAGGGGTTCCAGATTGGCCTATGTTTCAACTCTTCATCCACCATGTTTACCCTTTGTCTTTCTATAGGCAATGGAAATTTAAAATTCGGCCTATGGGCTCATTGACTGTATCTCTCAAGTCACAAAAGCAGAAAGAGAAGCCAAGCTTGTCAGTGGTGTAGCTTACTTAAAGACTAGATTGTCCAAGAGACTCAGAATGAGCTCACATCTACTGAGGACTTTCTTGTGATGTAAATCACAAAGGAGAAAGAGTGAAGGGAGGAGCAGAGAGAGGAAAAAGATATAGAAAGGCTAGGAGAGAGAGGTGGAGTACCAACTTGTATTCCTAACAGTCCTGTGATAACAACCTCATCACCCCAAAGGACATTAGACCCCGTTCCCTAACCCTGCTGCACATCAGGTTCAGGGAGAAATCCTGCCTCAAAAAAGTGAGATGAAGGACCATATGCATTGATTACTGGCCTCCAGATGTGCAAGCATTCATGGGCACACCCCACAAACACACACACACACAGACACATACAACACAGACACATGAACACACACACCACACACACCACACACACACACACAAAGAGACAAACACCACACAGATACAGAGACACAGACATACCATACAGGCACATGAACACACACACCACACACACACAAAGAGACGAACACCACACAGATACAGAGACACAGACATACCATACAGGCACATGAACACACACATATGTCCATACACACACACCATACAGAGACAGTGACACACACAGACATATACACATTCACACACACACCACACTGACACTGACACACAGAGACTCACAAACACACACACTAGCATGCATGCAAGCACACTTTAAAGTACTAAGCTATATCTTTTTGGGCCACTAAGTGTGTTCTGATTGGTTTTCACAGCCATAGGACTCTTCAACAGAGAAGACTGGAAGACAGAGTCCCATGGCTTCACTAAGAAGGCTGGGATGACTCTTGCCTTTCCCAGTACTGTATGGAGAGATGCTGGGGTCTTTGCAAGAATCCTGGGTTGCATTGTGCCCCAGCTGGGGTTAGACCGTAGCAAGTTCCCAAGGGGTTGAGATGAGGCTGTGAGGACCTAAATGTCTGACTAAATGTATCTAATGGCCTCTACAAAACAACACCAGCATCTAAGAGTTCCTATCTGGGGTGAATTTTCACATTTTACTGCCAGTAAATTCAGAAGGCTGGTATTTAAAAATCTGTGTATTTCTTACACTCATGTTTGTTGATTTAGGCTTTGAAACATTTGGGGTTACATGCAATGCAGGAGGAAAGAGGGACCTGAAATAACCAAAGCTTAGAGCGTCTAATCAGATATTGCCAGGAAATCAACATCAGGAGTTGGCCAATAAACAACAAGGCCAAAGGAAGGGAGGCAGAGGGAGATGGCAAGCAGTGACTGAGAAGGTGGCAAAAACCTATGTGGAGAAGAGCCCTCTATGGGATTTTACATGGGTTATAGTGAAAGTGTTAAAAATTAGAAGCCACGTAGGATGGCACATGCTTGTAATCCTAGCACTCAGGAGCCAGAGATAGGAGTGTCAGATAAAGCCCATCCTTAGCTACAGAGTGATTTCAAAACCAGCCTAGGTAACATGAGACCTTGTCATTCTCTCTCTCTCTCTCTCACACACACACACACGTTAAATGAGAGAGATAAACAGATAAACAATTAAGAGGTAAAAAGTATTGTGTGGTGGAGCACACCTTGAATCCCAGCACTAGTAAGGCAGAGGCAGGGGGATTTCTATGAGTTAGAGGCCAGCTTGGTCTACAAAGTGAGTTCCAGGACAGCCAGGGTGGCTATACAGAGAAACGCTATCTCGAAAATAATAATAAAGTGTGAATGAATGATACACTATTTGGAGAAATGAATGAATGACTTAACTCTAAGCCATGGGTTTTGGTGTATTTGGGGCTTCCCTGGGACTCTGATCTTCCCATGTCTACCCCAAACTCTGGAAGTCCTATGCTGGGTGAGGCTATGTGGTCATAAACGACCAGTGTCCTACTTGGAACAGTGCTGTGGTCTGGTCCTTATTGAGGTGGTTTCCTAAGCACCTCCCTCCCTTGCACTTGGCAATGGAAACACACACACCACACCAGGCCTCAGGGAGTGGGTTGCAGGGAGCCGGGCGACGCTCCCATTCTCTGTCTGTTACTCTTGGGCTGGGACTCAAGGGGACTTAGGTTTCTGCCCCTTTTCATGTGGCGCCTTTTAGAACCGGAATCCACTTGAAGTGGTTTAGGCTTTTCTGTTTCCCGCCTGCTGTTTGCTGTAGAGGAACACCTACAAGCACACACTGTGCTGCTCAACGCCTCTGTCCCTGGGTGAGTTCAGAAGAGCCCCACAGGCCACATCAAGATGAACATCTGTCATCAGAGACGCCCCGGTGGGGCCCTGCCTGACGCTCACTCAAAAAAAAAAAAAGGTTTTCTTTTACCCCCATTAAACACCCTCTCCAACAGTGGCACACATGTGTTCCCTGTCTGGGAGAACAAGCCACCCTTGTTTGACTGAAAAGACTTGTTTGGGGAATCAGGAGGCTGCTGAAGGGCACAAGCTCTCTCCTTGATTTCACATCCCGTTTAGACAATTCTTTCGTCCTTGCAATCAGTGTCTCTTCATCCCATAGATGATGGTGACAACCTGGTCACCTCACTGGAACTTGCCTACAAAATAAAGCAAGTTGTGTGACTGGCCTTTTTTCTTCTTCTTCTTCTTCTTCTTCTTCTTCTTCTTCTTCTTCTTCTTCTTCTTCTGCTTTCTTTCTTTCTTTCTTTCTTTCTTTCTGAGTCTCCCTGAAAGCTCCTTAACCCCTTCACAGACAACATTATGGAAGGAAACACTTAGACCTGTCGGTTTAAGAAGGAAGAATTCTGGATGGGCATCTCAAGCAAGTTCCCCAGAGATGTCCCATCAGCCTCAGTTGCAGGATTAAGAATGACTTACTGACCTTAACAAGCAACATGTATATTTATTGATGGTTCTTTACCAATATCAATGATGCATTCTGATCAATATCAGCAGACCAATGTGTGAGTAAGAAAACATACAATTGAATATCATTTTAATGCTATAGTTATTCAGGCTGTGACCATCACTGACATCTACCTAGTTAGGGAGAGCAAAAGGCTATGAGGAGAAGGTACCTTAATTTTCATATTTTGCAGCCCATGGAATCGTTTGCTGACATGCTTAATGTTACTGGGCACTTCGTCTGTTGTATCAGACATCTTTGCTTATATACTCTGAGATTTAAAGGTATTTATGTGCCTGGGCGGCAGTGTCTTAGAAATATCATGGGATAGTTGCCACTGAGATCATTGGTCTTCTGAGGGCTCTACTCCCATATTCCTAAGTATCTCTGATACCTAGACCTGGAATTCTGATAGGATTTTTACTGCTTACCTCTCACCCCAGTGTGTATGTGTGGTGTGTGCGTGCATGCGGGGTGTGTGTGTGTGTGTGTGTGTGTGTGTGTGTGTGTGTGTGTGTGTGTGTGTGTGTGTAAGGGGGAGCTGCTAGAGGTGGGACTGATGTAGAACCTTCCAAGTCATACTCTTTGAGGTCACTGATGAATGGCAGAAGGTCCCCTTCCAAGCCACTGAGGACTTCTTTGACGTTGTTTCTCTTTCCTTTGTCACCAGTGCACCGGTTCTTGAGAGCTGCTGGAGCTGGGAAGCCTCGGCACGTAACTTTGAAATTGTGCCCCAAATAAACTCTCTTCTACCTGAGACAATGGAAGGACAGGAGTAAAACCCTTTTCTCTGGGGCTTCCCAGATCCCTGTTTTTAGAAAAGAACCCTAAGACCCCAGGGTGGGTCCTGGGTGTCCCAAGGCCTTAAGACTCAGAAGAGTGCTCCCGGCTTCTCTTCTGTCCCTGTTCTATCCTGTATTTTCTTCTCTACCCTGAGTAGATCTCCTGGCCAGAAGGCCCGCTCTGGTACTCCTTGCTCTCAAGAACTATGTCACATACAGCCTTTCTCGCCAACTTGGATCAACACAGGAAAAAGTCCCTTGTATCCCTCAAGGGCACACAGTGTGAGCTGGCTCAGGAAGGACCCTTCTTGTCAAGGGCTTCCTCTAGCCCTTCTATCTTGACCACTCAGTGATCCCCTGGTCTCCATATTCCTGTGGCTTTGAATCGCGAGTGATTTCATAATGCTGGAGAAAAGCATCCTGGAAACTTGAGCTCCGGTATATGTACGGTGGTGGATGGTAGGAATCCATGAGCCTCTCAGAGCTGTGCATCTGCTCTGCACTTAAGAAAATTTATGAGGCTGGGCTCATCTCTCACCTCACATTTCAGGATTTAAGAGTGTACTGGAAGCCGGCGAGCCTTTGTTTGCAGCCATTGGCTCAGGCAGACTGTCCTCAGAGGTCGCAAAATAGAAAGTAGGTCCATGGAGATCTGAGGTGGTCACATCTCTCCACTTCCCTTCTTATTTGGCTGCCCCACACCCTACAAGGGCAATTTGCATGAGAGGAAGTCTGAGAGTCAGGGACAGCCCCCAGCCTTCAAGTCCCAGGCCACAAAGAAGGAAGATGAGGCAAAACTAGAGTGACTGTCATTCCATTCTGTCCCCTGAAGTTCACTGGGGTTTCAGAATGGCCATATTCTCCCCTCATGACCTTATTTCTGCATGGCGTAGCCTCAAGATGCCGTTCATCATGGCTTGATCTTAGATTGAGGAGGGGGAGTAAAGAGAGAGAGAGAGAGAGAGAGAGAGAGAGAGAGAGAGAGAGAGACTAGTAACCAAAGTGGGATGTTGGCTTGCTTAGGGTGGTAGCTGTGTTCAGTGCACCCCCCCCCTCAGCTCTCACTTTGATTACCACTTACCGTGGACAGAGAAACAGAAAGGAAATGAAACTCCCCAATGGGTACTGCCAGGGGTCCCTCAGAAGGGCTCTGTGCCATAGCAACCCGTGTGTAACACAGAACACAAGTTTGAGCAGTGAGAGAAGGGAGCTGTAAGACTTCCTCAGGTCCCAGGCAGTGGACCCTACTGTGAGAGGTCATTCCGTTAGCAGATAGTCCTCAGTCCGCCCTGCCTCTACCCCTGCCCCATTCCATCCTGAGTTCTGATGCCATAATATAAGGCAGAACTCAGAGAAATTGGGCAGTGAGCCATGGCTACAGGTACTTGAGACTAAGAATCCAAAACACTTGACAGGCCCTACAATGAGAGGACACTCAAAAGACTTTTCATAAAGATTTTGGCAAGAAAATGCAGAAATAGAGAAAAATAATGTATCAACCAAGTGTTTCAAGGGCTTCTTGTCTTCTTTAAGCCTCACAGGCTCAAGAAGTCTTAGGTGGTTCTTATTTATTAGGAAGAGAAAGAGGTGGGAAGGGTGAAGTCAATCCGAGCACACACGTGGCTGGTCTGTAACAGAGGAAGAACTCCAGCCTAGAGAAGTCTGACGATGCTTTTTATTTGGAGGTGGGATGGGGAGAAATAGAGACTGTCTCAGGGGCTAACAACATATTGGGGATTCATTTCTCTAACAGGTTCTTTGAACTCCGTGGAAGTCCGTGCCTGCCCTCACTCGGCTCCCTATTGCCAATGCTCTTATGTAGCTTGCTTTCCTTTCAGCCAAGAGAACAGGTCGTCTAAGTAAGCATCCCCGGTTCACCCACCATATTGTTCTCTCATCTTTAGTTGAATTATCTCGATGCTTATCTTACTTGGAGCCCATGGTACCTGTACAGACAAAGTGCTGGCTACTTGCTAACATGGTTACTTCCAGCCCTGTGCATAATGTTCTTTCTATATCATCTAGATGTATTTGCTTTCAGAATTATCCTGTGGGGCTGGTGGGGCTGGTGCCTTGCTCTTCTTCCCACTCCACAAATAATACATTTGAGGCTGAGGGGGACACAAAAGTCACAGAATCATGCAATAGATAGCAGAAGATTCTGAATCAGAGAAAAGTTCCTTCTAAGCTCAGGCTCTAACCCTAGGCCTAAAGGCCACCTTTCTGCCACCACCCAACATGACATGGAGAAGGAATCTACAATTCTTTTATATATATATATATATATATATATATATATATAGAGAGAGAGAGAGAGAGAGAGAGAGAGAGAGAGAGAATAATAGATCAGTCAATAGGTAGATAGATGATTGATTGATAGATAGATACAGATATAGATAGAAAGAAGATAGATAGACGATAGATGATATTCGTCCTATTAGTTCTGTTTCTCTCATACATCCACCCAACCACACTGTCCTTAATGTCCCAAGGTGAAGAATTTGTTTGAAACCTAGATGCTTAACTCTCTTTGTTGTTTCTTATTGGGTCTTTAGGTCTTGTTGTTGTTTATTTTTATTCATTCTTTAGCTTAGCACGTAAAATAAGAATGCTCATTATTAAATGCCTAATAAAAAGGCAGCATCATAGGTGAGGGGGAGATCTATATGTCACATACAGAGGCTTTAGTCCATTTGTCCCCTGCAAACCCTTCTCTCTGCTTCTCCCCCACCACCACCACCACCACCACACCCTCTGCTGCTGCACTGTCACCAAAGACACTTATCTGGCCTCTTTTGGGTATTCATTCTCTGTCCCCAATAATCGAGTCCTCAGCTCCCCTCCACGTAACTTTATTCTATGCATATTGACGACCTCTCTCCCTTAGGCTCACTGAACCAATGGGTCAAGATTACAAACCCAGATGACTAAAGATAGGAGAGACTGACAACTCAGTCTTTTCTATGTCCAAGTGCAGAAATGCAAGACCCAGGAAAAACCATCACAGTATTTCACAAGGGGGGTGGAGTGGGATGAGACTGGTGGATGCAGAGGAGGCTGATGTTCAGAAATAAATTCTGGCTTTTGACACCCAGTATACAATTCACCACCTTATGTTAACGAGAGTAGAATCTTATTTATTTCATTAGTGGAGAATATGTTTTTTGTTTTTTGTTTGTTTGTTTGTTTGTTTGTTTTTTTTACAGTGTCTAAAGACGCTCATCATTAACCACCCGCCGCTCGACTCTTTGACTACTCTGGTCTCCGGGCACACTGGGAAACCCACCAAAGTAGGAAAAGACAAACTTGATCTTAAAGTCGGGCTTTTGAAAGAGCTTCCTCAAGAGTCAATTTCAATGGAAGATCAAAGCTTAGTCATAGGCAAATGCTGGTTCCCACAGCTTCCCCTCCACAAAGTGTCCCCGTTGACTCTGCAAGCCTGTGAATAGTACAGAAGGAGGGGAACTGGTGGTCAGAACATGAATGAAGCAATGGCACCCCCATCTTCCAAACTGCTGAAGGCATGCTCCTGGTGGGAGGTCTTCCTGGACTGACCGCAGTCTGGGCAGATGATTCAGTTGCTAAAGTGTTTGTCTTGCGAGTGCCAAGACATGAGCTGTATCTCTAGAACTCGTGTTAAACATGACAGGCATGGTAGCCAAGCAACGCTCAAAATCTCAACACCAGGGAAGGGGAGGCAGGCAGATACTCAGGAACAGAACTTGTCCTCGTCGGCAAGTTCCACACCAGTGAGAGACCCTGCCTCAAAGAAAGCCCATGGACTTCTCCTGAGGGGTGACCCATGAGATTGATTTTTGACCTCTACACATGTGCACAAGTGCACCAGCACACACACACACACACACACACACACACACACACACACACACACACACACACACCTGCAGATGCATGAGCACACACACGTTCAGCTGCACATGCAAAGCAAGGGTGTCACTTGCAATACTTGGTCACAGTATGGGTTAAAGGGCAGAACATCTACAGAGCGGTCAGCTTAGTCTCTGAGGTCACTGGAACATGTAAGGGCAAGCAGCTGTTGTTAGTCCCTCTGCCACTGCCATAGACTGAGGTTTTCAAGCCCACATTTACTCTATTCTCTTTGACTCTTGGACTCTTGGACTTTGGACTCTTGGGATGGAAAGCCTGGCTTCAGTTGCAGCCCCGCTGTGTATTGCTGTACTGCTTTACTCCCCCAGGTTTCCACTTTCTTTTCAGTTCTTTGAGCCTGAGAGACAAGACACTTCTTAAGACTTTTCTTATTTAAACGAAGCTCTCCTTGACTCTTTTCTACCCAAGTGTGGCTGGTGTATCTGCTTTGCCTATGGGTGGTATTGGGACTCTCGTCATGTGCAACGCTCATATGTAGGCATCATTTTGGTGGGTGACCAGATGATTGAGAGAGTGGCAGCACCTAGAAATGACACTAGGACCCCATGCTGCGTTCAGATGAAATTGCCTGCCGCCTGTTTTGCATGTTATCAGAGAGATCAGACACGAGGGTCTTGTTGCCTGGCAATGAACCCCCAGGAAGCTACATATTCAGCTTAAGGGAAAATGAGTTCAAAGTACCCGTTCAGACCTTCTCCACAGCCAAACACAAAACAACAGGCTCAAACCCCTGCGGTTTAAAGTGCAGCGTGGACACATTGACCAAGATTAGCCTGAGGAGGAGGAGGAGGAGCAGGAGGAGGAGGAGGAGGAGGAGGAGGAGGAGGAGGAGGAGGAGAAGAAGAAGAAGAAGAAGAAGAAGAAGAAGAAGAAGAAGAAAAGAAGCCCAACAAAATAAAGGGTAAGAAGCCACAGGGCCCATAGGGAACATTTATTGGCACAGAACAACAAAGTTAGATTTCACAACTGCACTGTCTAAGCTCTGTCCACGAAGGGAGGAAGGTTCTGGTCCAAACTTTAAACATGGCTAGAGCTTTTGAAGAAGAGAATATGAAGAAATAATGCCTTCATTAAAATAGCCGACATAGGGCTGGAGATAAGGCTCAGCTAATAAAGTCCTTACTGAGCAAGCGTGAGGACCCGAGTTCAGATCCCAGCACCCATATAACAGGTCTTGCTGAATGGGTGAACTCCAAATTCAGTGAGAGAGTCTATCTTAAAAAAACAAAAAATAACATAGAAAGCAATTAATGAAGACATCAATATCTGACCTACATACACACATACACACACACACACACATACACACACAGACACTCACACATACACGTTTACATGCATCTGCACATGTACACCTGACAAAACACCATCATATATACACATACAAAAATATAGAGACATGAAAAGGAAATTGTGTCTTCTACTGTGTTGCTGTTTCTAACTAGAGGCTGCCCCTCGTTGTTTGGTTTGGAGGTGCTGGAGATTAAATCCATGGCCTTCCACATAATGTAAGTGTTTTATAAGCTAAGCAGCATCCCCAGCCCCATATGTACTCATCCTTATCCCTGCCTTGAGTTCACTCACAAAGTTTCTGTTTGCAGATCAAAAAGACTATGATGAGACAGTTTAATAACTCAGTCATGGATTTTTTGGCTGTGGCTGTGTACTTAAATATCAGCTCTTGGACCCTTCTATGTACGTTGTCACTATGAAGTCACTGCGTACACTGTGTTTGTTACCTTTTCCATGGCTTTGATCCAAGTATCTGATAGAAACAAGGAATGAAGATTTCATTGAGCGCATGGTTTCAAAGGCCTTCAGTCCGCCATGTTGAGGAAGGCATGCTGGTGCATAACATGTCAGTGTGAGTATATGAAGCAGGCTGTTCACATCAGGATGGACCAGGAATGGGGTGGGGGTGTTAGGAAGTCATAAGATATAAGCACATGTTGAATAATTTGCATGAACAATGGCCAGAAAACATTAGTCGTGTCCTGAGGGTCAATGGCCATCTCAGAGTCACTCTCCGATCTCTTTAATGGAGCCAGCATATGGATCCCAGTTTGTTCCTCGGTATTGTCATGAAAATGCACATTGTGAGAGAGCAAGATGCCCTTCTCAGGTCTTCAGAAGCAGGCACGACACCTCTCCTTCCCCTTCCAATGTAGTTCATTCACCAAAAATTGGGGGAAAACAAGCCATTCCCTGCTATTCACAGGAAGCTCACTCTGGGAGAAGCATGGGCTGAGGCTTGTCCCCGACAGAGAAGGTCTGGGTTACACCTTTTCCTAGGGCATTCAGGCAAACTGCTGTGACCAGTAGACTCTACACAAGAAAACAATGACGAGTTGGTTGTGGTCCTACTGTCACATATCTTTTCCTTCTTCGTTTGCAACCCCTGTCTCCTTTGCAGGCTCTGCCTCAGCCTCCTAGGCCACCCTTGCACACTCCCATCCTTCTGGATGGAACTCCCTTCCTGTGGATTGAATGACAGATTTCTGCCTGGGGCCCTTGACCTACCAGATTTTGTCTTGGGGCTCTCTCACTAGGCTCAGAAGCTTTTTAGCCACAAAGAAGTCCCAAAATATTTCTCTCCCCGGTCTCATGCCCTTGGTCTACATTTCCTATTACTTTAGGCCCAGAGCCCAGAGATCTATTTTCAATAAAACGCAAGGCTGTGGATGTCAGAGCATGAGTCTCAAATCTGTATAAATCTGGCCAGAGAACTGGAATCCCAGGGTGCTGTGGCTCAGGGTGAGGGACTCAGTTTCCAGCCATGTCTCATCTGGAGAAGCGTCCATCCTGCCTGGCTGCAATGACAGTGACATCAAGAGATACAGGCAAAATGCCTGGCACACACTACGGGTTCTTCAGGTCTTGGTCAATCCCTGGTCTAGCCATTTTGCTTTCAAGGTGACAGCCTGGAGTGAGAACACATAATCTTTCTTTTTTTTTCTTTTCTTTTTCAGAGGCATGGTTTCTCTGTGTAGCCTTGGCTGTCCTATACTCACTTTGTAGACCAGGCTGGCCTCAAACTCATAGCCATCTGCCTGCTTCTGCCTCCCGAGTGCTGAGATTAAAGGCGTGCGCCACCACACCCAGCTCGAGAACACCCACTGAACTGGCCTAGGTCCTGCTGTGGTGGGCCAGGACAGTCACCCACATTCCTTCACACTGAGCAGCAACCGGGAAGCCCAGACAGACAGCTCCAGGAGAGCATGAGCCCTCTGCTAGCTCTCTCCCCTGCTGGGACCAAGGCTGAGTGCAGCTCTATGCACCCCTACCATAGCTTCCTACCAGCAGGACTAAGGGCCCTTGGTGAT
The DNA here is from genome assembly GCF_964271855.1 of Acomys minous. NCBI lineage: Eukaryota > Metazoa > Chordata > Mammalia > Rodentia > Muridae > Acomys > Acomys minous. The sequence continues at coordinate 13,054,929 of NC_140496.1, forward strand.
TAACACAAAGGTCCAAAAATTGTCTTTCAGCACAAGTCCCACCCTCCCATCAGTTTCAGGAATGCATCTATTCTACAATGCTACTAACAAGGGGCTAGAAGTTAGCCCCTCTGTGATCAGCCTGAGCAGGTGAGCTCATCGATCTGATGGGTCTCCGGAGGCCACCTATGTTAGTTACTTTTTTTATGGCTGGGATAAGACACCATGACCAAAACAACTTAAGGAAGAAAGTTTATTTTGGCTTATGGTGCCAGAGAGGTAGTCCATAGTGACAAGGTAAGCATGTGAGCAGGTAACTGGTACAGGAAGCCAGCTCATCACATTCCGTCCCTCAGAAAGCAAGACAGTAAAAACCGAAAGTATAGTGAGGCTGCAAACCCTCCAACTTTGCCCCTGGTAATGGCCTTCTTCCAACAGGATTCTACCTCATAAGGGTTCTATAGCCTCCCCCAAACTGTGCCACTAACTGGGAAAGGTGTGTCCAAATACACAAGCCAATGGGAGTGGGGGAGGGGGTGTTTCCCATTCAAACCACAATACCCCCTTTAGAGTGTCCTATCGCCCTGACCCAGTACACAAGATGCCCCCAGGAATAGGAAGATGACAATGTAGAATCGGTCATTTATACACACTAATTCAACTCCTGACACAATGTTTACTAGCTATCTATGAACTACAGTGCCCTGTGCTGAGTCTTAAACTAAAAGGGAGCCTCCTGCTCCACCTGGGCAGCTTACACAGCTGCTCAGCACACAACCAGCTTCTTCTATCCCACAGCTCCAAGCTTCCTCCCCAAGTCCCTTCCCTCAAGCTCAGTGTCCTCTCTTTGGACTGCTAGCACAGCCCCCACACCCTTCTCTCTGATCCTAACATGAGCGCGCTGCCGTAGGTATCTTTCCAGAAGGTCTACCTGGCCACGTTTCTTTTTGGCATTCCCACCTGGGCTCCAGGCTTTGCTCTAGGAAGTAGGAGTGCCGGTGAGATGACGCAGCAGGTAAAGATGCTCATGACCCACGTTCAATCCCTGAGTCTCACCTGGCAGAAGGAAAGAACCCTCTCCCACAAAGTATCACCTAGCCATCACATGTGTTGTGGCTGCTGCCAAGCAATAACAGCCGTGACGTCACAGACAGGTGCCTATTCCATTTTTGAGCATTGTCATTGAGATAAAGAAAAAACATATACACTGTCCGGTGCCTTTGCCCAAGCCTGTAGGAAGATCACTGGCTGTGGCAAGAACGCCAGCATGTGCTCAGGGTTTCAAGAGTGTTCTCACGCAGTGACTACTAATGGGCTACCCTTCTGTCCTCCGCTGTTCTCATCATGTGCTTACTTTAATGGGCATGTGACACTGAAAAAATAAGATAAGTGAGTCAAGTTTACGTAACCTACTTTTGATAGCATGTCTTAGAGAGAAAATAAATGAATGAAAAAAGAAAGCCAGGAAGGCTCCTGTCTATTCCATGATACTAAGTATCCCTCTCTGCAGCTGGCTGCCTCTCTCCACACTCAGGCTTATCACAGAGCATCCCCAGGATGCACTGCGCAGACTCACATCTCCTGACCGTGACCTGAAATGGTTCTCTATTCCTTTCACACATGTGCCTCTGCCTGTCAACTCTGTGTGTGTGTGTGTGTGTGTGTGTGTGTGTGTGTGTGTGTGTGTGTGTGTGTACGTGCGTGCATTCGTTTGCACATATGGAGTTCAGAGTTGGTTTGTGGGAATTGGTTCTTTCCTTACACCACATTGGTCCCAGGAGATGAACTCACATAGTCAATATGGTTGCAACTGCATTTATCCACCATATCATCTCTCCAGTCTGCCTGTGCACTTTCACGTCTATCAGAACATTCCCTGCTGTGCGCCCCCCGGTCCCAACCCTCTTTGAACCAAGTCTGGTCTTCCCTGGGTACCTTGGGCCACGCCTGTAGTTGACCTCTGTCATTATAGTCCTTCCATTGTCTTGTGTCTGTATGTCCGGCTGTATTCATTGGTGCTAATGTGATGCTACCCTGTATTAGCTCCTACATTTTTCTACCTGGTGGCCTGGACGTAGAAGATTGGACCACAGTGTCCCTCAGGACCCAGCAAACTTCTGCCACTTCTGTACTAGCATCCAGAGTGTATGGTACCTGTTGGGGTCGGCAGGATGCCTGGCTCCTGCTTGTTATCACCTCTGCATCTTTTGGGCAGCATCAGCATCTTTGAAAAAGATAGAAATGAATAATTCTATGTACAGAAGTCATTCAGAAAGCACATGTTCCCCCAGTGTTTCCCCTGCCCACCCCCACCCCGGCTACAGATAAAAACACACAGAAAGGTCTCTGGGAAGCCTCTTGTTATTGTTCAGGGATGGTGACATGATCTGTACATGTGACCCTTGATTCCAGAATCTGTCCGTTTTAACCAACTTGAAGCAGCATGCCATGGCCGAGCTAGGGAAACTGATTTGTCTGACTTCTTTCACATCAACCCACAAACCCATCATCCTGTAAGGATAGTCCAACGTTATATGTCATTATACAGGTGCACTCAGTGGGGTCACTACCCCAGTGCTGGGTTCCCCTCCTCTCACCTGGGTCTTGAGATGCTCAGGAGCCTGAGGGGAGATCTAAGAGAGACATGGCATGTGTGCCAAAGTTCTACACCTCAGCAATGTGATACTCACACTGTCACCCAATGGCCAAAATAGAGAGGACCAGTCCTGCAGCCCCTCCCCAACCCTAAGACATCAGCAATGCCACCCTTTGTCTGGGAAAGCAAGTTGGCCTATGCAGTGATGGACCTCTGGTCTGGGAAGGAATAGTCACATTCTCTCCTCATCCATCTAACCCAGCACCCAGACATGGTTTAGTGGCTATCTACTGCGTGGCCGGCCCAGTTCAGAGTGCATTGGGCCAAATTCTCAGAAATGTAAATAAAAACAATAACCAAGCAGAGGACCTTAGGCCATTTCTGTTGCTATGATTAAAAAAAAAAAGTGGGTAACTTATAAGGAAGGAAAGTTTGGAATTTCTACGAACTCGGTGCCAACTTCTGCTTAGCCTCTGGTTAGGGTCTTTCTGTAGGGCGTGGCCAAGCACAGGGTGCCACCCCTTGAGTCAGAGGGAGGAAGCCAGAGATACTCGCATTTAAAGCAAGGCTACCCTAACCCATCAATCCATTAGCAGAGTATTCCATGCATGGGGTCACAACCCTCATGCTCTGATGACCACTCCCTCCCTTGAAGATTGGATGTATAACTTCAGAGATGAAGTCCCCCAGCACGGGAGTGTGTGGGGCTCACGCTCAAAGCACAGTACAAACACATCATAAAACTACAGGCTGATCCATGCTTGGACTAAACACAGGACCTTAGTGAGGCTCTAGGCTGACACAGCATAATGATAGAGAAAATTCCTGCCCCAGGGCAACAGATGGATGGAGTCAGGCTTGGGGAACAGCCTGGGAAAGGGCTCAAAATGGAGGAAGAGGCAGGTACGTAGCCGGAGCAGAGGAGGCTGTAGCAGACTGCTGTTTTGTATTATGATGAAACACCCAAATGGAAAACTTAACAAAGAGAAAGGGTTAATTGTGTCATTTCTGGGAGTTTGCGTGCCTTCACCTTTTCATGCTTCATACCAGTGACTTTTCCTATTGCTGTAATAAAGCAGCTGAGCAAAGCAACTTAAGGGAGGAAGTCACAGCATAACGGATGTACCCTGCCATGGTGATGCAGACAATAATGGCAGGACTGCGAGGCCGCTAGTCACACTGCACCTACGGTAAAGGAGCAAGTGTCCACCAAGAGCAGATAGGCCCAAGGACAGAATCTAGCATGGTGGACTGATGCCATTACAGGAGAGGAGAGAAAAATACGGGGAGATGACGACAATATGACCAGACCCCAGATAACTCTCGTTGGAGTAGTACTGAGTGCAGAGTCATTTGTTCCCCTAGAGATTCCTGAGTGTGGGCTGTGGAGGGTGGAAGATGGTGGTCTCCAAGGGATCAAGGGGGTGGCTGCTGGAGTGTGGGATATGCTTGATGGGCAGATCGGCCATCCTAGAGTTCCCAGACACCTTAATAACCACACACCCCAGGAGCTTCGGCATCACTCCCTTTCCTTAGGGACAGCGCACACGTGGCAGAGACACCGATCTTAACCGAGCAGAGCAGCTAGGGTGGGGGTGGGTACCTGTACATTTGGTTTCACCCGAGGATGACACTTCATTCCCACAGAGAACTGCAGAGCCATGATGCCCGTTGACTTATCATTAGAAACCGGAGCAGAATTTAGAGTGGAAAATACAAGGCGCTCGTTACTGATAATATTTTGGCTAAACTTTCCACTGACTGCATTATGCATCTCTAAGCCTTTAAAAACTGGCACCAACAGTATGAATATGATTTTACAGTCTCCAATTTTTCCCAACCGAGAGCATTTTCTTTTACTATCGGTGGTTGCTCTATTTTGTTTTTTTCCATTTCTGTGTGTTTGTGCACGTTTCTTATGTGTGTGGGTGGCATGTGCCTATGTGAAAGCCTGAAGTTAATGTCAGCAATCACCCATGATGGCTTCTTTATCATCTTCATTGAGGCAGGGTATCTCAGTCAAACCCAGAGCTTGTCACGTTGGCTAGTCCCGGTAGTCAACTTCCAGTTCTGCCTTCCAGTGGTGGAATTGCAGGCAGTCTGCCATACCCATCTGGCATTTACACAGGTCTCCTGGGACCCGATTCTGGTCCTCATGATTGTGACGCAAATGCTTTAATTGGTGAGCCATCTCCCCAGCACCACTGGCTGTGAGTGTGTGTGTGTGTGTGTGTGTGTATTCATATACAAGGAAGCCCGAGGTTGGTGATAAATTCTGCAATAGTTCTTTACCTAATTTTTTAAAGACACACTCTCTTACTGACCTTTGACCCCATGATTTGCCCATACTCTCTAGCCAACAAGCCCCAGGGATCCCTGTCTCTGCCCTCCCAGCACTGAGACTATAGACAGGAATGTGCTGCTATGACCAACTTATTGCACGGGGGCATGGGATCTGAACTCAGGTCCTGAAGCTTGCACAGCAAGCACTCCACTGACTCAGCCATCTCTTCCACCCAGTGCCATTCTGAAACTTACTTTATTGAGCATGTATGCAAGGTCTGGTTCTAATCTATGCAGACACGCCATGGACAGTGCAGCAGGCTGGCATGATGGCAGCACACCCATTTTCCAGATGAGATGCTGAAGCACAGTGGTTCTGAGTTTAATGGAGTTGGACGAGTGCAACAGTACCAGCTCACAGAGCAGGCTGGCCTTTCTTCTTCACTGTGATCTGATGCCCGAGGACCAGCATAATGTGTATATAGTGGATAAAGGTTCCTTGAAAACCTCCTGAGGTAGACACTCCAGTGGTATCTATATGTGTCTTTACTTCATTGGGAGACTTTTCTGGAAGAAGGACAGTATAGGACTTATAATTTTATGTCAAAATAATTTTAGAGTCAGGAGAAGTACAAAAATAGCACAGAAATGTCTCAGCTCCCTGCACTGGTAATACTTTATGTAACCAAAGTGTATGAGCAGAGCCATGAAGCTGACATTAGGACAGTGAAATTTGCAGGAAGGCAGAGTTCCAGTTTTGCCAGGTGGTATACACACACACACACACACACACACACACACACACACACACACACACACACACACAAACACATTTTCAGTATCCTTTGTGTCATTCTGTAATGTTTTGTCACAAGTAAGAAGACTAGACATGGTATTTAATCAGTAAAAAGACCCACAGCTGGTCAACCTGCAGAGAATGGCTGGTCTTGCTTACCCTCCATTGTAAGACAGTTTTTCATGAACTTTTCCAGTCTAGCCTCAAAGTCCCTCTACAATCTAGGCAACTTGAATCTGCAGTCCTCCTGCCTCAGTCTCCCGAGGATCTGGGATGAAGGATTCTTGACTCTAGGCTTTATCCAGTCCCTGGTCACTGCTGCTCATGGGTCTCGGTTGCTTACAACTACAGCCTTTAGCACCAATTGTCACCCATCCTAAATCCATTAAAAAAGGTTCTGACTTGTGCCTCTCCCATTCCAAGAAGGGCTCTGGTAACTCATTGGTATTCTTACTCAAAGAGAGAGAAAATGAACCTGAGAGAAATAAAATGAGTTCCCATCATTTCCAGACCATGTGAGCCCAGACACATGCTGTTGGCTTCTTCAGCTCTCTACTCTGTCTCTCTCTACTTGTATCTCTCTGTGTGTCTCTGTCTCTCTCTGTGTCTGTGTCTCTGTCTCTCTCTCTCCTCTTTCTCTCTCCTCTCTCTTTCTCTCTCTCTCTTCTCTCTTTCCCAAATCTGTAGAGACAGAGGAGAAGAGAAAGTCTTCCAAGGCCAAGGGTGACCCATCAGGCAGGAGTTTAGAAGTAGTTGTCTGTGACTCCTAGCTAAAATCTCTAGCGTGCTCTCAGATGTGCCCAGGTCCCTCTGGCAGGTCAGGCAGGTTGGATCACTCTGAGAATAACGCTCTAACATATAAGTGTGTGGGGATCGCTTCCAAATGCGATTCTGTATGGAGCTGGTGTGATTCCTTCTGAAAAGACAGCACGAAGTGGATTACCATGCTGTGGCTCCATATGGGAGGATGCTGTTTCCCAAAAGGGAAGACTGAAGTGTCCTAGTTATTTCTAGTATTCATCCCAAGCCTGTCCCTGATGACACTGCTACAAGATGAGCTGGCCATTGGGTGCTAAGCTGCAGAAAAAGCAAAACAAACCACTAGTAGACTGAAGTTATCCACTGCTCTAGCTGAGTGAGCCAGTGAGTTTGTCAGGATTAGACACGGGAGTGTAAGTGACGGGTTAGCTTCAAGAGCCAAGCTTTGGATGACTCAAAGGCAGCTGTGTTGCCAAAAAGCCCACTCCAGCGTGAGTGAGGACTCAAAAAGCCGTGCCCTTGTAACTCTGCACAACTTGAAAGCGGCTCAATAAGCTGGAGAGCCACCCCCACCCCCCGACACACACACATCAGTTCTTACTGCTCCTGTAACCTTGGGGAGAGGCCTTGTGATCCTGTCCCTTGTTTCAGGAACTTCCTGAGACTTCTGGGGTTTTTTTTTTTTTTTTGGTTCCTGAGTCAGGAGCATGTTTCATTTTAGAGGAAATTGCTAGACAATTCTCTCTCTCTCTCTCTCTCTCTCTCTCTCTCTCTCTCTCTCTCTCTCTCTGTGTGTGTGTGTGTGTGTGTGTGTGTGTGTTTATGGTGTGTCAGGGGGATGTGGTATGTGTGCACGTATGTGTTTGTGTGTGGTCACACAAGCAGTGCAAAAGGTCCTTAGATGGAGAGGCAGAGCTATGCAGATTGTCTAATTGGATACGGGGAGACAGGAGACACCTTAGCCTTGGAGGTACAATTTGTACCTAGGGGTAGCAGGCAACAAGGCAACTCTGCTGCTTCTCCTCCTGAAGCCTTTCCTCAGCAAACTACCACAGCCCTTGCTTGTGTCACTACTACAAATAGTTGACTTGGGAATTCCATTTCTCTAGTCTGTATTAAAACAAAGAAGTCCCGTTCTTCTGTATATCAGAGGCAAGTTGAGGAACTCAGAGAGGTTAGAAAAGATGACAATTGGGCCAGCTGGTATTTGCGTTCTGCAACCAAGGATTGGTCCTTGCACTTGATCCAGTGCTAGTTGCCAGCCAAATGTGCCAAATGGAAAACAAGGCTGTTGTTGTATAAAGGTGATGGGCAGGGAGGACAGCTCCTAAGGGCTTATTCTCTCTATGAGAGCAATCGCAAGATAAAGATTCTAGGGCAGTCAGAAAAAGAGAGTTCATAGCCACCATATTCCTTTAGCACAGACTCTGACAATATCTTTCCTCTAAAAATATATAGCTATCTCTAAAATGCTCTGAGAGTCATTCCACCTGTAGCATTCAGCCATAAATAAGTAATTTAAGGTACCATAAAAATCATCTGTGCACAAAGATGTTGCTCAGAGTATTATTTATAATAGTAAAAATTGGAAACAAATGTTCAATAAAATGGAAATGATGAAATAAAACATAAGACGATGCTTGGGTGGAATATTCTAAAGTCATAGAGTGGTATTTGTTCACTAAGAGGGCAATAACAAAGACAAATATTGATGTTACTGTGTTAACTGACTATATAGGATTATGGAAGAAGAAGAGGGAGGGAGGAGAGGAAAGAAGGGAGATGTGGTGTGGTGAGGAAGAAGAAGGAGAGATAGAGAGGAGAGGAAGATTGAATGAGAAGAGAGATGAGAGAGGAGGAAGGGAAAAAGAAAATGGAGAGGGTGCTCATAATTTCAGGACAGTGTTCAGACTCTTCTCTGGGCCATGGTTAATCATTCTCCTCTTTGTTCCTTGTTTTGCACTTTCAGTGAGGCATATGGAATAATTTTGTAATGTAAATAGGCATAGTGCATCCTAATTTTAGATAATAGAGGAAACAAATTGTAGAGAGTTTTTCCAAAGTCTGAGTGATTTTTACAGAACCTTAACAGCATCAGGAAGCTGACTCAAGAACCTGCATGGGGACACGTGTGTACCATAAGTGTGGGCCATGTTGAGCCATCCCTTGACGATTAGCCCAGAGAGCAAAGAAGGAAAGGGAACACATAGGATCCTTTGGGTGGTTAAGATACAGAAATATGATATAAATGAACAACCCTCAGGGTGGGGGTTGTGGTTGCCCAGGGTCCAGAATTTTCAGGAAGAGGTGATTTAAATAGGAACAAGATTCAAGTGCCCCCACCCATCAGGAACAGCAAATATTCCTGTTTTCAAGAACCAAGAGGTACAGAAGGAAGAAAGAGTGTGGGCAAGCCAAAGGAGGAAGAAGAAAATGTTAACAGTCTGTCTGCCTCTATCTGCCTCTCTTTCTCTGTCTCCCTCTCTCTGCCTCTGCTTGTCTCTATATCTCTCTGTCTTTGTCTGTCTGTGTGTCTGTGTGCCTGTATCTCTCTTCTCTCTCTCTCTCTCTCTCTCTCTCTCTCTCTCTCTCTCTCTCTCTCTCTCTCTCTCTCTCTCTCTCTCTCTCTCTCTCACACACACACACACACACACACACACACCATGCCTGTTCAGAATGCCAGTAGGGGATGGACATAGGAACTGATAAAAGTGTTGTGGGAAAAATCACACAGATAAGACAGGGACACTGGGGCAGATGAGGCAGGCATGCCTGGTAGAGATACTTAAGTGAACATCACTCTTATTTTTGGAGAAATTGCCGAAGAAAATAAAATAATTCCTTGAGCCAGACAGAAGTCCGGGCTCTCTGCCAGCTCTAGGCACTCAGAGAGGGGGGGGTGGGGGAAGGGAGAAGCTGGATCTTTCTGGTTCTGGGTAAACACTAGCTGCCAACACAAGCCCAGGATCCAAGTTCTAGGGGTCTTGTTGGTTTCAGGGTTGTGGTTGCACAATCACAAAATGTTTGAAGAGCAATAGAAGCTGGACCATGAAGAGATTTCCATGGGCTTCCATGGGGACTGGATAATCACCACTGTGTGTGGCACTTTCTAACATCCTATTTAGACCTTACCAAAATTCACAGGACCGGACTTATTAATGTGTTGTGTGGGAACGGTAAGTAGACTTTCTGGTGCCACCAACAACTCAGTGGGCAAAGTCCTTGCCACACAAGCCCGACAACCCAAGTTTGACCCCTCAGTGGATGTAAAGGTGAAAGGGGGAGCTGGCTCCACACTGTTGCCCTCTGGCCTCCATGCCCCCATACGTGTCATTCACAATGATATTTTTAAAGTTTTAAAAAATAGACTTTCTGCTACAGAACAAGAAAAACAGTGGGAACACCAGACCCCCTCCCGCCAGCCATGGATACCCTACCCTCATGTGTTTTACTTTTATACTCTTGTACAGTGGAGGAAACTGAGGCATAAACCAGTCAAGTAATTTCCTATAAATAGCTTTTAGAGGCAAAAATGAAAACAAGCTTCTCGCCTTAGAGTCAGGGTCATGGGAAATTCCGATTTGTGTTTATTGGTAAAGTTGTACTGGTACACCATCTTATGCAGTCTTTGGCATCAGCCTATGTCTGTGTTTCCTGCCAGGGATGCAGAACTAAGCAGTTGTGACACTGACTATATGGGACACAAAGCCGAAAACGTTCACTGTTCAACCCATTACAGACCAACTCTGTTTGTCAGAAGCATACTTAGCTTATAGAATGCCTAGCTCCAACATTGTTAGATGTGTGCAGGCTGGGATGTAATGGACCAGTGAGTCTCAAAGGATGCTAATTTTATCGGGGGATTCTTGGTTCTTCTGTAAACTGGAGTGACTTACTTTAAGAATGTTCTAAAGTTAGGCATCGGGAGAATATTTCATTTGAAGGGATCCATGTGTAACACACACAGGGAAGAAGGGAGACAGGGAGGGAAGGAGGGAGGGAGGGAGGGAGGGAGGGAGGGAGGGAGGAAAAGAGGAAAGGAGAAAGAGTGCCACTTAGATTTAAACAGCAAGTTTTTTCTCATAGGAATAATAAATATTCATGGTGAAGATTATGCCTGAACCTAGGCACAATAAAGAATAGAAACTCAGTCTGTTATTGGTAATGTACATGAGGAGGCCAGAGGACTACCCTGGGTGTCCTACTCAATCACTTTCCACCTGATTCCTTTGAGACAGGGTCTCTCACTGAACCGAGAGCTAAGCTGAAAGCCAGCAAGCCCGAGTGATCTCTTGCCCTCTCGCTACACTGTACTGGGATTAGAGGCACATGCTTACCCATGACTGTCTTCTCATAGCGGGGCTGGGAGGAGGGGGTGGGGGTGGGATTCAAATTCCGATTCTACACACTTGCGTGGTAATCGTCCTTACCCACTAAGCTGTCTCTGCGGGCCTTAGTCTACTCTATTAAAATCAATTGTGTGCAAATCTGCCCCATCGGACCTGCATATTTAGCCCCATTGAGAGCGAGGCTCGCAGATGTAGGGCTGTTGGGAATCATCCCAGTTCTCGTCTCGACAATGAGAACAGTGATGATGGGTCTGGCAATTAGGATCTTAGCATTATTAGAATGAAATACCACCAGGATCACCCATGGTGCAGTTTAGTAGGGCCTGTCTCAGTTTCGGTCCTGAAAACCCCTTAGCCTTGGGAGACCCCTCCACTGCAAGCAACCGGGGTTGCTGGTCACCTTTGCCTATCTTGTGCAAACCAGCAAGGAAGAGGTGAGCAGATGACCTGAGTTGGCGCAATCACCCACGTCACCAATTTTTCAAACGAGCTTATTATTTGGTCGAGGCCCTCGGCAGGCTTGCTTGGATGGGATCCCAGAGTCTCTATAAATAGACAGGAAATGTTCAGGAGCCTCAGAGCTGGCCTCTTCATCATTGAATTACGTGTTGTCACACTCCCTCCCTGTCACTCAGAAGAACGGTCTCCCCCAAGCACCAGAAAGAGATGCAGCCCATGATGTGCTGGAAGCAAGAGCAAGATGCAAAGAGAGAGAGAGGGGAGTGGAGAGGGGGATGAGGAGAGAGAGAATCTTTAGGGTCTTGCTCAATTTCCTGATCCTGGTGCGGACTGAGACATTGTGTTTCTGTGTGGCCTCTTAAGGGACTGAAGGCAGCAGTGCTGTTGAGCACTCCAAGTGACTACAGCTCTCTCTGGATTGTCTTAGTCAGAGGCGTGGAGAGCAGCTTGTGGAATTGGACAGAAGGCCCTGTTTTATTTGTTGGTCTTCTATGCAAGGATGCAGCCCTCAGGAATATTTGCTCAAAGCACCTGGCTCAGGAGCCAGAACACAAAGGGGGAGGCACAGGGAAGCCTAGATTGTCATCATACTTCCTGGGGGGGGGGGGGGGAGAGCTTGCAGCCACCTCTGGCCAGAGAACTGAGAATGGTGTTTTTTAAATTGGCAGGTACAGGGTGATGCTGATTTATTGCAAACTGGAAACAGGGGGGAAAGCCGGGGTGGGGGTGGGCTGTCACTTTCAGGGCCTGCATGTAAAAAAAAAAAGTCATTTACTAAACTCTTATGAAGCATCCGCTTTGTGTCTGGCACAGTTCAGGCTTTGGCAAGGAGTTACAGATGTGCAGACTTCAGAACGGGGGCAAAGGCAGAGCGCTGGGCAGATATTGTCATGATGGGAGAGAGAAGGGGACTAGGAAGACAGGGGTTGCGGAAGGAAGAAGGGAAAGAGGGAAAGGTGTGCTAAGATCGAAGAAGGGAGACAGAAGTAGAATATCAAGGAGACCAGGTCTACAGAGGAGCAGGAAGCTCCTCTATAGATGAATATGTAAACCCACGAGTTTTATTTTAAAAGCTAAGTGCTTAGGGGTAAGTAAGGTCCGGGAGCCAGTCATTTAAAGAAGGAGTTAAAAACAAAACAAAACAAAATAAAAACTCCTGCAGAGTGCAAGCTTTAAAAAAAATTCTTAGCAAATTGGTGCCCTGTGTCCCTCATTGATAAATGATGGATAGAACTGATTTTTAAAAACAACGTCGTATCGAATCACCCACACGAATGAGTCACCTTCTTCATAGACGCGTTCCATTCCGTTCAGGCGCCCAGCTGTGGGATCTTGTTTTTGGTAAGTGTCCCTGGCTCATGGTGCTGTTCTCAGCCTCACCTGCAGCTTAAGACACAGCAGTGGGTAGCATGCACGAAAGCACACACACACACCACACCCCCAGGTCTGAAAGCCCCATTTTCAGCAGCGTGCAGCAGAGGCGACTGAGCAGGAGCAGAAAGGCTTTCTAAAGTGAAAATGAGACAGGAAGGATTGAGACACAGAGGCACGCGATGGTTGAGCTAATCTTCAGGGGAGGGAAACATGTCAGAGGATGTAAACCAGAACGGCCCAGCCCTGTTACAATTCTGCAGAGGGAATTAAATTCCTATGGAAAAACAAGGCTTCTGATTAGGAAAGGATTTGACTGCATAGAAAAATCTGGAACATTGGCCTATTAAAAATACTTGTAAAACCAGGGGAATCATGTAAGAAATTAGAGAGCTAAAAGAAGTGGGAGAGCTTACAGGCTGTTGGAAATATAGTTATTATTTCAGATGCCGGATCATATTAGCAAGAGCGCAAGGAAGAGAAAATTGCTTTGAATTCTGAAAGGCAACGTTTGTGATCAGGTAGCATATTTAATACAAGGCAGCCTTCTTAACTCTTTGTAGGTAACTTTTTTTTTTTTAAAGAAGAAGGAAATCTCAGGGCTGGAGATGTAGCTAGTAGTAAAGTGTTGGCCCAACATCCATCACGCCCTGGGTACCGTGCACACCGTTCTTGCAGAAGACCCAAGGAAGCAGGCCATGTTTCAGGAAGCTCCCAACTGCCTGCAACTGCAGCTCCTGAGAGGATCCAATGCTTCCTGCCTTCCCATGTGACTTCTAACCTCACACATACATATCTGTACATAGACACAAACACATATGCATAATTTAAGCGAAAATAATCTTTTGAAATTGCTATTTATCAGAAGACATCCAAATTAGTAAGAATAATCTATTGCCATGCCAAACATGCCAGAAATTGGAAAGTAAGCATAGTCCAGCCTGGCTAGAACTTCAATGGAAGATAACCTAATAAAATAATACATATATATGTATATATGTTAAATATATATAATACATATGTAATACATATAAGGAAGCAAAGTCAAATGCACTGGGAAAGATGCTCTATGCTGGCATTCTAAGCATATTTAGAAGAAAACAAAATGAATGGAGTTTGGGCTCATTCTAGAATGGTACGGGCAGGGGTTATTTTCAAAGCATAATCATTAGCAATTCACTTTGGTTTGGGTATGCTGGGACAGTATCTCCATCTTCCATCTTTTAATGAAATTGTTTTGATGGAAACTCAAATGGAAGTTAGAGAAGGCATGTATGATTAATCGCTTCTTACTCTTTTTTTTTTCCCCAACAAAGCCTTCTGGGAAGGTGTCTTTGTTCGGCTGCAGCTAAGAAGGGCTGGGTGACCATGGGCAGCAGTCTGCAAATGTCCCCAACGTGCTCCATGTTATGTCTAATGAGAAAGCGGGAACAAACACAGGGAGTGTTTGGACTGTCTGGACAAAAAAAATCTTTTCTCTCCGCTTCAGTGCCCGACCTCCAAGAGCTCGATTTTCAGGGTCCGGCAAGAAGAAGCTGGACTGAAGCAGGATGCAGTCAACTGCGGGAGCCACCAATGCAGGCAACGGGCAGGTTTCCCTGGTGCACCTGCAGAGCCACTGGGATGGGGACAAAGAAGTTGGGTGGGATTCCACTTTGAGTATTGTTGCCTGTTAGAAGAAAACACCAAACCTACCTCACTTCCTTTCTTACTGACAGGCCGTTCACTTGCAGATGCTTTTACATTCTTAAACTGTTCTCCAGTTGGCCAGCTTTCTGATTCTTGAACCCCATGCATCTCTTTACTACCTTGGGGCTCTTGGATGGACTCTACTCTCTTTTGTCTTCCTTCTTTTTTTTTTTCTTTCTTTTTTTTAAATTTTGTTGTATTAATTTATTCATATACATCTCCGTGGTTATCCCCTCCCTTGTATCCTCCCATTTTTCCCTTACTCCCCTCCCCTATGACTGTGACTGAGGAGGACTTCCTCCCCCCTGTATATGCTCATATGGTATCAAGTCTCTTCTTGGTAGCCTGCTATCCTTCCTCTGAGTGCCACTAGGTCTCCTTTCTTCTTAGTCCTCAGCACAGTTGAAGTACTCCTGTGACACCTTCCCTGAGCACCTGCTCTAAGAGCCCTTCCTCCACTGCTTGCCTTCCACACCACAGCATCCAGCTTTATTTTCTTCATAGTGTTTATCACCGGCTCATGTGGTCTCCTTGCTCAATGGCTTTTGTTTTCTTTGTCATCTGACTATAGGATGTGAGGCCCATTAGAGAGCCTAAAAGAGGAGCCTTAATTGTTGAAAGCGGGTGGCTAGTTAGATCTGTGGATGGATGGATGGATGGGTGGTCAGATGGATTGACAATGGAGGAATCGTTAATGAGTGGACAGATGGATGAGTAAAGAGCGAGATGCCTGGATTATTACATGAATGGGCAGGTGGATGGGCATGCATAAGGAAATTCCAATTAAGTTAACTTTATTCAGGAAGATTTTTCTTGGGAAAAGGATCATACACTGAATTTTTGGACTGAAACTCTTACATGTAAGAGGAAGTTTATCAATGTGGCATCAGATATACAGATAAAGGGGAAGAAGGGAAGAAGGGAAGGGGACCAAACAAACCAACCAACCAACAGAGCACTTGAGGGAATCTACCAAATTTCAACAAGACAGAATGTCCATGTGCCTATATATATATTCATCCTATGGAGCACTGTTGTATCTGTTTCTGTCCTTGAATGTCAATTCAGTATCTCCAAGTCCATGTTTCTATGTAGTTTTCCCTCACTCACACCTGTCAAGAGAACATTGATCATCCTATGACACTCCATGCCCTACTGCCTCCAGCCTGCCCACTCCCATGGTGATCTTCATGAAACAAATGGGAGAGGAATCTTGGGCTACCATGATGACATATTGAAGATTATGATTTTGGAGGCTGAGCAGTTGGCTCATTGGATAAAGTACTGTTGTGCGTGAGGGCCTGAGTTTAGATCCCCAATATCCACATAAAATCCTAGTGTGGTGATGTGGATGGGGGAGGCAGAGAGGAGCAAGTCCCTGAGCTTCTGGTCCAGACAGTCTATTTGAACTCCTGAGTAACTCTATGCAGATTGATGGTAAACCCAAGGGACAGGTTTCCTTTTTTCAGGGTCTAATGTTGTGAGAGGTAGTGCAACTTTTCATGACATGGCAGGGGCCATAGCATGTCCAGAGGACAGAGCTGTAGAAGGGTGAACAGTGGTCCAACCATTAAAAATTCAGAGTTAAGGGGTAGTACTGTTAAGAAACTAAGGGTTAAAAAGCACTGGGAGCTGCCTTTAAAGCTTTTTTTATGGCCTTTCTCTCTGTCACTTGTCCCTATGAGACTCTTGTCCTCCACAAGACTCTTAAGAGGAGCGAGCCTCAGGAGAGGTCCTCAGCAAAATCATTGGCCAAGTGATAATGGCAGGTCAGGTCAAAACTTGAGAAACCCAGAGACACCAACCAAGCCAAGTATATTCCACAAAATGGGAGGAAACTCCATAATGGTCCAAAGTCAAGGGAAACCAGGTTAGTGAAGAACAGAAGAGTGAATGGCCTCTCTTGGCTCACTATGATGGGGTACTCAGAGCCATGGCTCATGGTGCCTTCAGGCTGGACCACCAACTCAGCTTGCCCTACAGAGGACACTTGGTGATGTCGGCAAATAGTTTGTCTCTACAGGGTGTGGTGCTGCTATAGGCAATGGTGAGGCCCAAGTGAAAGATATGGGAGCAGGCAATAGGGCAAAGGACAGCTTGGCCAAGCAAAGAAGGGATGACCCAGCCTAGAAATTGGTAGCCGAGAGGTTGAAGGATGCCAGTAATACATCTGAAAGTTTTAAAAGGGAACCTTTATCGTGAGTGGGCTCCCTGAGTTGGAACTCGCCTACTTGAAACTCCCAGGTCCTCAGAGTCCAAAAGCCCAGAAGATGTGTTCAAAAGCCACCCTCACGCTAGAAGACCTTTGAGAAGCCAGAGAGAAAAATGGAGAAAATATTCAACCCACCATTTCCAACCGCTATTTGCCAAGCAGTATGCTTATTAGCCAATTACAGAAGAGATTTACCGACTGGAATTGCGTGTTCATTTCTGTAGGGCCCAAACTGTTTCCTCCCCAGCCACCGTCAAACTCCATGGGGCTTTAATATGACTGAAGACCAAGTCAGCTAATAGAGCCTGGGTGTTAATGGGAGCCCAGGATTTATTCTTTAATTGTTTCCGCGGTTCCCCATCCTGGGAGGTATTTGTCTTGGTACACAGACACCAACAGTGAGCTGTAACACCACACACAGGATCATGAGGCCTCTTTTTAATTATTATTTCATCTGTAATTATAGGCAAGTTCCCTTTATTATCCAGAGATTCTGAAAACATTTTAATTGGAATGGTCAGTGTCCTTTCCCTGACTATGTCCCAAGATCGGCCTTGGTGACCAAAGTCTCTTCCACCATTGTGGTAAAATGAGCAGCCCCTGTTCTAAACCAACTCATAAGCATTATTTAAAATTTGGGATCTGAGGTTTTTTTTTTTTCCCAAGACTTATGGCTCAGTTGAAATAGGGTCAAGTAGAGCACTAAAGAATTTAATTAGAAATGTCCTCTCTCAAGCTCTGGATGCTTGTAAAACTTGCTAGGTTGTCCCTGGGGAGCTGAGAGTCAGTGGCAGTGTGGATGGAATATATATATAATAATATATAATAATAATAAAAAGAGCTACATGGGGCAGAGGTGATGGCTCAGTCAGTAAAGTGCTTTCTGGGCAAGCATGGGAACCTGAGTTTGAGCCCCCATACAAAAAAAGCAAGATATGACAGTGAGCACCTGGAATCCCAGCACTGGAAAGGGAGAAACAGGAGGATTTCTGAGGTTCACTGGCCATCCAGATTAGCTGAATCGGTGAGCTCTAGGTTTAGAGAAATGACCTTCCTCGGAACATAATGGGGAGAAGGCCAGGCAGTGGTGGCAGATGCCTTTGATCCCAGCACTCAGGAGGCAGAGGCAGATGAATCTCTGAGCTCACAACCAGCCTAGTCTACAGAACAACCTGGTCCACTCAGGCCCTCTGGTGTTTCAAGGCTGGACATCAGAGTGGGACTTTGGGATTTTTTTTTTTGTATATTCATGGATCTGTGGGAGAAACAGAAAGATGGAACCAAGACAACCATAGGACACAGTCATTTATATCAGAGGAAATTCAGAGTTCAGTGGAACTAGAGGTAGCCATGCTTTGATGACTCTTGACCGTCACCCGAGGATGTCTACTGAGTTGGGGATTTTGATGGATATGGAGGAGTTACACTCAGCACACCCAGAAGAGGAATAAGGAGGGAAAGGAAGCTTCCAGCAGGGATGTGGGGGTGCACACCTAGTGCAGAAACATCAGTCAGAATGGCCCATCAGAGCCCGAGATGTTCACACATTTCTCTGTACCCACCAAGATAAGCAGTTTATCTGGAAGCCAGTGCTTGTCTGAAGTCCATGTCAGGCCCACCAGCCAAGCTCCAACAGGGCTAGCATATAAAAACAGAGAGTTTCAGTCAAGCTGGGAGCTCTAGGAAGCCAGGGCTGGGCAGTTGAGAGATGTGCAGCTCTCTTGGGAGATGAAGAGGAAGAGCTTGTTTTGTGGGAAAGCTTGGCTGGCAGCAGGGCTGGAGGTGTTCTGTGCCTCTTCTGCTTTTGATTCCACCATTCCTTTGTCTGCAATGGGTAAAACGCAGATAAGCATCATGGCTCTTGGAGCTGATAATACAGTTATAATATACTCTTGTGGGTGTGATAACGTTCTAATATTTTTGGACACAGGGTCTCACATAGGTCGCCCAGGCTGGTCTTAAAGTCACTATGTAGCTGAGGATGGCTTTGAACTCCTGATCTTCCTGTCTTTACCTTCAAGTGCTAGGATTATAGGCATAGAGCAACATGCCTAGATCAGGCTGCCCTGAAGGGTTGAACCCAGAGCTTCATCACGCTAGGTACTGAAGTTCTACCAACTGAGCTACAATGACCAGCCCTGTGCTCACAGTTTCGAATATTATAACTACCTCGACAGTCAGGAATTTGGAGGCTTAGCCTAAAATGCCAACACTGAAGTGAAGAATAGCCGTTCCTCATTGAAAGTCCTTCTGTCTCTCATCCCCCCTAAACACATGAACAGGTTTGTCTAGCTGAGAAGCAGCTTGATGCCAGCCAAGCCTTACAGTTAGAATAGCTGTCCTCAAAGCTTTCAACCCAAACTTTATTTTTTAAAATTAATTTGTGACTTCCTCTTGAGCTGATATCTCTATTGGTCACACACCCTCTAGAAAAGAAAAACATGTTAACAGACACCCTTGTTTGGAGGATTATCTAGGGGCATCCCAAAGATTGCCCATATGACACGTGTATTGGTTAGGTTTAGCTGTGTAACAAACCACCTCAAAATGCAGGGCTGAAAGCTGCCCTTGTTCTAATGGCTCATGCGTCGGCCTGTAGACTGAGTGTTGACTGATCCAGATGAAGTTGGCTTCAGGCACTGGTGTGAGTTCCTTCTAAGATGCACTTACGAACTATTGATTCCCTGAGGGAAGGGCATGCTTCTTGATGAATGGGGGGGAGTGTAAGGGAACATATGTAGCAATGCTCCTGCTCCTCTGTTCATACCCCACTGCAAAATAAGTTGCAAGGCCAAGATCATAAAGAGAATGGGGTTGGTCAATCACGCTACACACTTGTGTTTGGGCTGGCTTGGGTACAGGAAGACCTCTGTGGCTGAAGGCCCTGGAAGCTAGTTCTTCATTGGGTGATCCAAAGACAGGAGCTACCAGCCCTGTTTCATGCTAGGACAAAGGGGCTTCCTTCTCCTAGCTGTCTTTCCAAGCCGTGGGGCCTCAGCTTGTGGCCCCTTCTTAAGAGACTTCATCTAGAAGACTTGGATGGTGAGTTTCATAGACAACTCTAACTCACATTGCATTTGAAAACAGTATGAACTAACAGTAATTAAAGCATGTAGGTTCATAAATACATAAAATTTACAACTATTTGCAGGATATAATGAGATATGCTACTAAACTGACAACAAACACTCCGTTGTGTGATTGCTGTTCTATAAGATATTTGGCATATTCATTTATTTTAGTATCATGTTGTATTATCAAGCTATTCCTTTTTAATGACTTAATTTTCCAGATGACTCTGGGGTCTTTGTAATCTGGCTGAGGGCAAAAAAAGGAAATTAGTTGGGTGGTCTGTGCTGAACTAACAATGCTTGGTATCTAACAAGTAAGTCTCACCATTGGCGGTCCCTGGAAATGTCTGGTGCGTCTGGGTTTCAAGTGTGACAAGATATATTGCCTTCAGCCCAGGCCAGTTGTAAACAGACACTGGGACCTTGGAGACAAAGAGGTGGCTCCTGAGTGAAGGAGCTGAGAAGACGGCCAGGTCTGTGATGTGTGAATGTGTGTGCAGGTGTGCATGTTTGTGCACGTGTGTGTGCATATGAATGCTGAGGTCAGATAACAACCCTCAGGTGCCATTCCACAAGCCTCACCTACCTTTTTTTTTTGTGAGGCAGAGTCTCTCTCCCTTGTCTGGACCTCTCTCGGAACGCGAGGCTGGCTGGTCGGCCAGGGATTCCCCTGTCTCCACTTCGCTGGTGCTGGCATTATAAGCACATGCCACTGTGGCTGTCCTTTTTAAAATATGGGTTCTGCAGATCATGTTCTAATCCTGCAAGGCAAGCATGTTTCCCAACTTAACTATCGCCCATGCTCTGAGGTGCATTTCTTAAAATGTTTAACGAATGCAAAAATTGATGTTTGATTCTATCCCGTTATACATACGTAAGTCTACGTCTACTTACGTAGTTATCAGTGTGATAACTACATATCATTTCAGACCCAATGTGCTTCCGATGGGGAGTTTCATTGTCATCTCAGCTACACCAAGTAAGGCCCAGCTAAGACAGAAGAGCTCTTAGATCCATTATGTGGACTGCTCTTATTTTTATACCCACTTCCTTTGCTGTTAAAATCCCATTCTTCGTGGGGCTTCTTTCTGGTTTATATCTAATAATTAGTGTTTTTAAAAAATCCCACAATGCATAGAGAGATCACATCCGGTTTTACCTAAGGAACCAGGTCAGAAAACCAATAATCCAATAATCCCACAAGGGCCTAGCTTTCAGAATGTCAAAACCCTGCCCTAGAAGAGCTCATTGGCTACAGACTTGAACTGTTGGCTCCCTGACTCCTCACCCAGGTATGTGCAATACCTTGGTTGTTCCTGCTATCCTGCTGGGGAATTTCTGCCATCCCTTTCCACTGGAGGCAAAACTATGGACTGGAGAGGAAAAATGACAGTCCTCACTTTAAATTTGCTTTTCAGTGAATTTTTAAAAAATCAATATTTGAGTGCTCAGCCAGTGAAGTGCTTAGCATGCAAACAAGGGGACCTGAGTATGATCTTCAGGTCCCACATAAAAGATCCAGGCAGGCATGGTGGTGCACACATGTAACCCCAAGGCTGGACATGTGGAGATGGGTAGATCCCTGGGGCTATCAGGAGAGCCCAGACCAGTGAGAAACCCTGTCTCAAAAGAACAAGTTTGGGGGCTGGAGAGGTGGCTCGGTGGTTAAGAGCACGTGCTGCTCTCCTAGGAGACATGTGTTTGGTTCCCAGAACCCACACAGGGCAGCTCACAACCACCAGCAATTCCAGCTCCAGGAGATCCAATACCCTCTCCTGGAGGCTGATGACATCCATATACATGGCATATACTTATGCCGACACACATGGCTACATATAAGTTAAAAAACTTAAAGTAAAATCTTAAAAAAAACAAGGTACGTGGCACCCAAAGGACAACACCTGAGGTTGGTTGTTCTTGAAAGTTGAAGTATAATTTTAGGCTAGGATGTTTGTCTCAGAAAGAAATCTCCAGCTTCTGAAAATGGTCTGAACAGTGAGTTTTATGAGAATTACTTTTATGTGCTTTATGAGGGTTTTTTTTGTGTGTATGTGCATGCATGTATATGGGTGCATATGCACATGTGTGTACATGTGTATGGAGGCCAAAGGTCAAAGTTTGAAGTCTTCCTCAGTAGTCTTCTTCTTCTTCTTCTTCTTCTTCTTCTTCTTCTTCTTCTTCTTCTTCTTCTTCTTCTTCTTCTTTTTCTTCCTCTTCTTCTTCTTCTTCCTCTTCTTCTTCTTCTTTCCCATCCTCCTCCTCCTCCTTCCTCTTTCCCTCCCTCCCCCTCCCTCCTCTCTCTTCCTTTCTTTATTTCTTTCCTTCTTTCTATTTTTTTTCAAGACAGGGTTTCCCTTTGTAGCCTTTGCTGTCTTGGACTAACTTTGTAGACCAGGCTGGCCTTGAACTCACTGAGATCCACCTGCCTCTGCCTCCTTGAGTGCTGGGATTACAGGCATGCGCCACCTTGCCCAGCCTGAGTCATCCCTTCTTAAGAGGCAAGCATCAATCACTCAGGACACCTACGAGTATTTAACCACCATTCTTGTAAACACCCAGTAGACACACACGTGTCTGGCAAGTCCTCACTTACAGAGCCAGCCTTAGTTTTTATTTAATTTTCTGGGAATGAATGTCAGAGTTTTCCTGACGATTGCACATAGGGGGTGGTGAAGACAGGGATGTGTTCTCTAGCACATCAGTCTGGCCCTGCCTTCTGTCGTTGGCCTAGTTAAGGTGGGCTTTGTATAGGATGATACAAAGAGGCAGAAGTAGCTCACAGGATGTGAGAAAGAAAAAAAAAAGAATAGAGGATTTAGAGTAGTGTTTTCAATAACATTTTTCTGGAAGCAACTATCCTGCAGATTGATAAGGCTCTCTCTTTAACTCGATGGTGGGGCAGCATTCTTAATGCTGCAGGCAAGAGGTCTACAAAAATGAAGCTGTTAATATGCGGATTACTGTCAATTCCAGGTTGCAGAAATCAGGTTGTTGTAGGAGAAGCGAAGGAAGCATACTGCTACTCAAGCAAGACTAAACCCAGCACCTTTCATTCTGAAATAGAGACAAGAGATGCTAGGGGTTTCTCCTAGACTCTGCAGACTACCATTGCCCTGGATGGTTGGACCAACAATCACGCATCTGGAGATGTAGGCTGATGCCTGCTTGTGTCTGCCATATCCTCCCTCCTCTCTCCACAGATGGATGGAGGCAACACTGCACAGCCTACACGCCGCACGCCATTAGCCCTCCCTCTCTGCCCAGCGCAGAACAACAGGGCCCCAGTCCTCAGGCTGTTCATAATACTCTGACATTTTTATAGCTCCCCTGCTCTCTGCCAAGGGCTGGCAGCTCCCTCAACACGCAGAGCAAATTCCGCAGACAATAGAAAGACAGCTCTCACGGCAGACGAAGAAGGGTCAGGCAGCTCTTTAACAGGCCATCAAAGAGACACCCTGCAAAATGCCTGCTTTCCAGATGAGTGGTGGGCGCCCACAGGGCTGTCCTCTTACAGCTGAGTTACTGCTTGTTTTGTGGCCACACTAAGACCTGTTGCCAGGGGACAGAATGGCCCGTTCTGATCTGGAGGTAGAAGTGTGAACTGAAGCAGATCTGACTTCTGCCATCGCCATGTCTCTGTTAAGGATAAAATTCACTGACTAGGTGAATCTTTTTTTTTCTTCCTCCTTCCTTCCCTCCTTCCCTCCCTCCCTTTTTTCCTTCTTTCCTTATTTAATTTCCTTTGATAGTTTCACACATGCACTCAAGTCACACAGACACTCACACTCCCCGCAACTTCCCGTCTCCCTACTGCCCCTGTCCGCCCCGTTTCTACTCCCTCCAAGATCTCTCTCGTGTTCACGTCTATTTGTTTTGTTGCGACCCACTGAGTAGTTTTAACTGGGGTGGTCTGTGTGAGTGTGAGTCTGGCTCCTAGTGGGTTTAGTAGGTACACAACTAAAGGGATAATGTCTTTTTTTCTCTCCCAGAATTTATCAATAGCCAGTTGTTCCTTAAGGAGGTATGGAGGTTGGTGAGTCCCTCCCCATTCCATGTTGAACATTGACAGGACCAGCCTTGTGTAGTTTCAGTGATGGGAACTGCAGCATATTGAGACTGTGACCATCATGGTTGTAACTGAATCTAGAGGAAGGCATTCACAGCTCTTTACTCTGTTGTCTGTCCTGAACCCCCTGTTCTGCAGTGTTCCCTCAGCCTTAGAAGGGATATTATATATGTCTCGTTTGGGGATGAGCCGTCAACGCTCACTTATTACCAGCACCTTGGTCACCCTGTTCAATGCACAAAGAGGCTTCTGCGAGTGATGCTGAGAGAGTAGCTTCTGTCTGAGGATATAAACAGAGATTTAAACAATAGTAAGCTTCCTAATTAGATTCAGCATCTCCACAGGCATGGGCTATTAACCAGGCTCACAGGACCAGGCATGGGTTCCCTCCGATGGAGGGAAATTAGAGAGTGGTTGGTTACCTCCACACCACTCATGCCCACCACTGCACGCACAGGTGGGCACGTCTTGCTGAGCAGGTTGATTTTATGGTCCGTAGAGCTCACAGCTGGGTAAAATGACTGAGGTTTTAATCTCCCCAAGCAGCATACACAGCGTGTTTCTAGCTCTGTCCCAGCTCACTTTCTCTGTAGCTTGCAACCAGGGTATGGGGTATGTGCTGTCATGGAGATTCTGGCTAGAACATCAATTATTTCGGCATTTATATCATGGTTATTCATATTTTTACTGTAGACTGTACTTTTAGTCCCATTCACCCCCAACAGAATTTTAAACAACTCGAGATATTCTAAGAGCAAAATGATACTGTTATCAGATTCTGCAAAGAATGTTCTTATCTCCTCACTCAAAAATTCTGTCAATATTGCTGATATACATATATGTATATATACATATATGTGTATAATATATATAATATACATATTATATGTACTTGTGTGTGTATGTGTGTAAGCAGGTGTGTTCACCCATAAGTGCTTTCACATGTGAAGGTCAGAGGCTAATGTAAGACCCCCCCCCCAAATTGCTCTCCACCAATACTTTTTTGAGAGAGGGTCTTTCGGGGACACCCTCATCTTACACTGGCTATTCAATGACCCCAGAGGATCCTCTTGCCTCTGTCCTTCCTGTTCTGGAGCTATAGACATATGTCAGCATACCAGGCTTTTATTGAATGCTGAAGATTTGAACCCAGGCCCCCATGCCTGCACAGTAGCCCTTTCCCCACGCAGCCTCCTCCCCAGCTCCTGCCGATAATTTTTGTATCTAATGACCTCATCCAAGGTTCGCAGATGAGCACAGCTGTTCCCCCAAGTATTCTTTTACTTTTCTAATGGTGATGTTTAAAAACTCCCCATGTGCAGAGATGAGATGAAGAAAGAACTCAAGGCTTCGGCTTATCAGTTAGCAGCAATTGAGCAGGCGATTATAAAACACAGTGTAGGAGGGGGCTCGTCACACGTACCCATGGCAGGTTTTGCTGATGTTGGTTGTAAATGCTCAAGGTTAATAGGGCTGCAATGAAGAAGAAAGGTGAGGAGTTGAACAAATACAGCATGCTATACAACCTTGAGAAAAAGTCAGACTCCAGAGAGGAAAGTATCTTTTAAATGCCACTTGGTTGAAGCTACACAGAGGTGCTGTTTGTATACAGAGCTCTGAAAGGAAATATTGACAACTGCTTGCTTATTATTATTTGTAATGAAATGATGATAATTCACCTGGCTTTGTTTTTTAGATACATTCTTCTTTATACAACGCAGCCCTAAATCTTGCAGTCAGTTCCTGTGAACCTTAAAAACCATTGCATTTCTGTCAGTCCCTAAGCTCAGACATCTATCGAGAAAGTCAGTTATGCATCCCAGAAAACTCACAGCTGGGCTGAAATACTCAATGACACAGGCATGTTGTATAACTGCTGACACGTTTCCTTTCGTTTCTACGACTCTTGCTCTTTGAAAAGTAACACGCGCTAATACTCGGCTCACAGAAAATGTG
Source organism: Acomys minous (assembly GCF_964271855.1). Classification (NCBI taxonomy): domain Eukaryota; kingdom Metazoa; phylum Chordata; class Mammalia; order Rodentia; family Muridae; genus Acomys; species Acomys minous. The sequence continues at coordinate 13,080,515 of NC_140496.1, forward strand.
GGAACTAGATATAAGAACGAATCAAAAACATCACCTTCAGTTTCGCTCTGCAGGTAGAACTTCTTTCGCCGCCATTTGCGTCCTGCCGTCTTTCTCTCTCGGCATGTAATTTCCACATTGAGGTATATGGCTAGGGCTGGGGAGATGGCTTGCCAGGCAAAGTGCTTGCTGTGCAAGCTTGAGGGAGTGGAGTATGGAACACAGCAACCAACAGTAAAGCCAGCCATGGGAGCATAGAGACAGAGGGATCCCTAGAGGGGCGCCTTGACTAGCTAGCCTCACTAAAACTGTGAGCCTCAGACAGGGAAAGGCCCTGTCTAAAGTAATAATAATAATAATAATAATAATAATAATAATAATAATAATAATAATAATAAAAAATAATGATGAGATCACAGAGGAAGACACTTAATAATAATAATAATAATAATAATAATAATATAATAGTAATGTGAGATCATAGAGGAAGACACTTGAAGTCAAGCCGCATGGTCACACTCAAATAATTAAAAAATGTTTCATGTAGACACAGAGATACATATTTACCTAACAGAAATAGGATGTACGCCTCAATGTTTTTTCTTTTTTAAACTTGCATTTTTACCAGCCATTTGTAAGTATCACTAAATTGATCGCATATCTGCTGTGGCATTATCACCCCGTACTTGAAAGGCTTGTCTTCCAGCGCAAACATGTCAGAGGATCTCACGTTTTCACTATTACTATCATTGTTATTGCTTCCAGAGAGACATTTCCATCTGTGCCCGGAGGATATTGCCACCACTGCTACAATTAAATATCAGAACACAGTGGCCTGGGCCCAATAGACCTGGCATTGAACACAACTGAATGGCTTATTTTCTTAGCATGTAACACATACATATTACACATGCACACATACGCACACCTCAGCCACTTCAACACTTATTGACAGCTCAGGCTCCTAACGTGGCCCTGTTTTGGGATTTATATACAGAAGCTGAGTTTATGGGTTCAGGGTGTATTGTTTTGTGTGTACATTTTAATATGTGTGTGCAGGCATGTGGCTGCAGGCCACCAGGCAATGTCCAGTGCCTTCCTCAATCACCTTCTACCTTCCTTTTCGGAGGTAAGGCCTCCCGTTGTTCTAGAGTGTAGCAATTTGGTTCAGATCATCTGGAAGGTCAGGGAGTGCCAGGGATCCTGTCCGTCTGTCTTTACTTCTCTGAGTACCAGACTAGAAGCAAATGCCTGGCTTTGTAAAACATGCATTCTGGGGCTCAAACTCAGGTCTTTATTGCATGTGCACCAAGCACCTCACAGACTAACCATCTCCTGCATCCTGCTTTGCACTATTTATAATGATCATTGTGGAGGGTTTTTTTTTGGGGGGGGGCTATTTTATTCTAAACAGTTCATCATCTCTATTACCATTATTGAATGTGAACATATTATATACAGATGCCTTTGTGTTAGAAAATCCTTGACAGCCAACTGGGTGACACATCTGAATTTTTTTTTTAACTACTTACCTGGGAAAGATCTTCCCATCCTCCTTCCATGAAACAAATTTGAAGGCAGCCAGGAGAAGCAGCGAAAGGCCAAACACTTGATCGGATAGGCCCTCCAATCTAGGCCAGCCTGGGTAGAATTCCCCAGAACTGAGTCTAAAAGGTGGGGCTGGCGGGGGGGGGGGGGGGACGGCGGCTGTCTCAGCACATGAGGCAGATTCCCAACCATGTCCCAGTGCTGCCAGGAAAATCTTCAGATCTCCCTAGGGCTCTTTGCACTGCAGAACAGCGAATGGGCGCCAGGCAGAGGCCAGAGGTCCGGCTGACCCAAAACTTCAGCTGGCACCTTTCTGTTTTCTGCATTCAGCCATTTTTTTTTTTTTAAATTTCCGCTGATACAGGGTTCCTGTGTGTCTTGGCCTTGGTTCCAGGTGGAAGGAGCCTTCCACACCCAGGAACTTTCCCAGCATCTCTTCCCCAAACTCATGCTATTAAGTGTCAGATAGGCAGGTCATCTGAGGAAAGAGCTGGTCCACCTGAGCAGGAAAAACACCTGCGATGCAGCCCCACAGCTCCATTGTTCCTCTATACACAGTAGAAGTAAAAGCCAGCCCCACGGGCAACTCTAGACAAGTCTCCTGTCTGTAGCTACCAAGAGCCAGGAAGAGCAAGAACGCTGTATTGTTCAGAACTTGCAGCCTCCTTGGTTCTCTAAGAAAAGCAACCACCTCTCCTAAGAGCCTTATGTAAATGTATTTACCCAATCTTTCTCTACAACAAAACCTTGGTGGAGAAGGATCTTAACTCCGATTAATAACAACAACACAAAGTCATAAATTAAGGCTACCCATCTGTCTGTTTACTTGATATATGATCACAAAGGCATCGAAGGATATAAAACGAGTTTATTTATCTTGAAATATATAAATGCATAGAGGGAGCAAGACACAAATAAATCTGAAAATACATTTTCAAAATAGAAGGAAACATGTCAGAAGGTTTCACCTGGTCATTGTGAGGCAAGTGTGGTTGTGCGTGTTTTACTAAAGCTGAAAAAAATTTCCCCCAAGCTGAAATTCTAAGCATGCAGTTGAGTTTTCCCATCAAAGTGGCAATGCATGCTGCTTCAAAGACAAGATGACTCAGCAATCCGTTTTTAAGATCGGCACTCTTTCAATGGGACTTCTTTTTTTTTTTTAATTTTTTTTCTTCTTTATTAATTTATTCTTGTTACATCTTAATGGTTATCCCATCCCTTGTATCCTCCCATTCTTCCCTCCCTCCCATTTTCCCCTTATTCCCCTCCCCTATGACTGTTCCTGAGGGGGATTACCTCCCCCTGTATATGCTCATAGGGTATCAAGTCTCTTCTTGGTAACCTGCTGTCCTTCCTCTGAGTGCCACCAGGTCTCCCCTTCCAGGGGACATGGTCAAAGGTGAGGCACCAGAGTATGTGAGAAAGTAATATCCCACTCTCCACTCTACTGTGGAGAGTGTTCTGTCCATTGGCTAGATTTGGCAATGGGACTTCTTAGATGAACCAATTGCATAAATCACATTCAAAGGACTGAAAGGAGAAAATACACATAGGCAAAAAAAATTTTTAATAACATGTGTGTGAACTGTATGTGTAGTATACATGTGATTTATGCACACACATGTCCCATGAGCGCACAGATAGGCCAGGAGAGAAAGTTGAGCATCATCTATCACTCTCTGCCCTATTTCCTTGAGACAGAATACGCCACTGCATCCGGGCCTAAGCTGGTGGCCGGAAAGGCCCAGCAATCATCTGTCTTGGCTGCCAACAGCACTTGGAGTGGTAGGCATTCGCGGCTACTCATGGTTGTTTTGCCGAGAGGCTTAGGATTTGAACTCAGAGCCTCATTTTTGTGCTGTGAGCACCCTTACCTGCTGAGCTGTCTCCCTAGCCTCCTTGGGTTAAGTCTAAATGAAATCTCATTTAAAAAGTTTTATAGATGCCTAGAAATAGAAGATAGAGTGAGAGAGGGGTGATGGGGGAGGGACAAGGGAGTTGGGTCACAGATAGATGGGCTCAAAGCACAATGTCACACAAAGACACCATGCCCTCAGGGTCCAATGGCTTCCTCATTGACAAAAAGGAAATAATCACAGTGACTTCTGGTAGCGGGGGATGTAACAGCACACAGACAGCTTCTCATGTAAGCCATCAGGAGAACACACTCATAATCGCTGAGGAAACGAAACCCAGTCAAAGCTGCTGTTCTCCATCAGGATGCCCAGCATCCAACGAGACATCGCCACAACTGCAAAGTCAGAGGACAAGTTCCCAGTGAACCTCAGATAAAGTGGGGAGACAGGGCCTCTCCTCTGTGAATGAGTGATCAAGAGTTGCTATTTGCATATTCATATGTCATCAATTCAAAGTAGCTTTGCTTCCTTACTCTAAGATGCAGTGGGAGATGGCACCATAAACACAACAGTGAGAGGACAGACAGTCTCTGATTGCTGTGGCATAAATGACATTTAATAAGTCAGATACTAAGATGTGGTCCCTTGCGGGACTCCCGGAGGTAGCACAGGAGCCAATGAGACCCAAAGACATTTGGGGCATTCATTCTGGTCTGGGTACCAGATTCAGATGAGGTCACTGCCTTGCTGCACTCATGACTGGAAAGGAAGAGAAACAGGATGTTCTTTGAACACTGTGGTAAAGATGAGATACCTTAACTGGACTGTTCTTTTCCCATCCAAATCCTTTTTTGATACACTCATTTTTAATTTCCTCGCTAATTAAAATTGTGAACTCTCCCCTGTGGAAAAATGAAGGACAGATGTTTCTTCTTTAAATAAGGAGGCTGGCTGGTATAGGATATTAGTATAAGTAGATATAGCTTGTGACAAGAGGGTGTTGAAATAAATTTGAAAGAATAAACAGCACACAGCATTGATGAGGCTGTAAACAGACACACATGTGCTTTTCTGGTCAGCATGCCATCACTGGAACATACCAGCCCTGTAAGAATTGTTGGGCTCCCTGCAAAACATTGCTAGGGAAATGAATTCTTAAAAGGGAAAATCTATATGTTTAAAGACACTAATTGAGACATTGGTTCTAAAAGTACAAACCAGAAGTTACCTGAATGTTCCATAGTAGAAATGCGGGCCTATATTGATAGCCCAGATGCTGTACTAGGTATCTATTAATGTCACTGAAAAATGGAAAAAAAATATTTTTGTGGGGGAAATAAAAAAAATTCGAGGAGGGATAAAAAATCAAATGCTTAAGCCAACAACAAAGACTTGAGAGGTAATATGGAAAGGGGACACAGTCTGTATTTAAATTTAGCAGTGTTACTAGACTCTTCTTTTCCTTTTCTAAGAGTTACCTTTGCTGGTGGTGCCTCATTTCATGAATTCAGTGATTTCATGAATTCCGAGATCCAGATCAGCGCCTTCAATGATCATATGGATCATATTTAATGACCTTACTTAATATTCTGAAGTGATTTCAGCAACTGAAATGTTAGGAGGCACAGAGGCAATGTGTAGGGGACATGGGTAGTGTTATTTTAGGTTTATTTTTTTAAACATAAACTTCTAAAAGTGGTGAGTACCGGTGGTGAGAACTGGCAGGGACTTTGCAATTTGAGACTTTCTGGCCTAGCATTGACCTTGATGAAAGAAATCAGGCCGCCTCTTCATTGAGGTTCCAAATAAAAACTGCCCATCTCCTCATTCTAAAAGAGCGAAGCCACAAGCCGCAGGCTACTGCCACTGCCTCAGTTTCCTTCCTATTGATAAGTGGCAGCAAGGTCTTATTCAGGCACAGAAGCGGAAACCTGACGCCTTTTTTTTCTTTTTTTTTTTTTTTAAAGAAACAGGGACAGCAAATAACTTGGCGAAAATGAGCACAGGGAAGGTGGCTGTTCCTTCTCATGTTGGACGTATTCTATACAGCTTCATTAGAATGTTGAACATTGAGTCCACCCACAGCTGAGTCCATGCTGGGAACAGACTTATTTTATAACTGTAACAGAGCGGGGGTGGGGGGTGGGGGGGAGGAGACACGGTAGACCAGACCAGTATTGCTGGGTCAGTGGCAGGTATGAAAGCCATTTGTAAAGCTTCTATCCACCACTGGCTCCAGAGGGACAGCCGCATTCCAGCCTTAGGTAGAAAATTAGTCTTCCTTTGTGAGTTAACTCACCCCTTGTCTAAATTTACTGTCTAGACACTTCTGGTCCCTAGCTTGCCCATAAAGGGGATGTTGTAGCAGAAGGTACATGGGCTTGAAGACAGACAGATTTGCCTAATCTTACTCATTAGGCGCTGGCTGTGGTGAAACTCTTTTCTGCATCTCCATTTTGTCCCTAAGTTTCATGGAGTTTATACTGTGGGAAAGAAAACAGGTAATTTCATAATGCATCCAGTGCTATTTTGTATCTGAAAGGAGAAACATTAAGGGCAAGGTGAGGGGGGGAGTACTGAGGTGATACCATGAATGGAGTGGCCAGACACCCTACCTTCTCTGGAACAGGTGAGCTGAAGTCAGAGACAAACCTTTATGTGAGAAAATCATTTCCACAGAGAGAGCAACAGATAGAAAGCACTTGAACTGAAAGCATGTTTGGCATGCCTGGGGGATACAAGAAGTCTAGAGGATGTTCTATAGGAAATGGAGAAAGTGCTAGAACATAGGATTGGCAAGGTATCTGGAGTTCACATTAAAAGACAACAAAGAAGCTATGAGGAAAACCTTTTTCTTGCTCAGTGAAATGAGAGCTGTTATAGCTAGCTTTTGCTGTGTAACAAATAATCCTGAGATCTGATGGCTTAAAAAAAATCACAAACATGTATTATTCTCTATAGCTCTGTGAGTTCAGTGTGGAGTTTCTTTTCCTCTGGGTTGCTGTAGATAGCATGGGGGGCTGTAGCCAGGCTGTGAATAGCTGAAGAGCACTGGTATTTGACTTGGCCCACCGGCAGTCAGAGGCCCAGAGATCTGTGTTATTGGCTGGCCTGAGGCTGCCGTCCCAGGGGGAGGAGCAGTGACGTGAGAACGTCTCCACCCTTGCCGCCTTTATGTCTAATGAGAGAGTCTCTCCGTCATGTCACAGACACCTCCTCTGTATCTTGCTGACCTTATACTTTGAGGTTATCATATGGGGTAATGGATGCATGGAATGTCTTGGTCCTTAGGACATATGAGCATATTAACTTACTTAAAATCATCTCCATGTCCCCTTGCCTGGAGACCATGGTGTAAGTGGAGAGAATGAGTGAGTGGTTCTCAAGTGACCAGTAATCCCCGGAACCATCCCTTGAGGACTGAAATAATTGTCTGTAAGTGACAAGAATTAAACATAATTAAAGTAAAATCACATAACAGTCACTTTTCTCTTCTTTCTTTCTCTCATAGAAAATACGATGCTGGCATGCTTATCCCGTGAGACAACTTGGCCCACAAAGCACAAAACCTAAACTCGAACTCAGAGAAGAATCAAGAATGATGTTTTCCTGGCGTCTACAAGAAGCGCTTTATTTTTCTTCTAGATTTCTTTTCTAAGAAAAAGGGAAAAAAAATGAAAACAAACATAAAAACAAAACAGGACTGAGATGAACATTCAAGCAAATGACACACACTTCAGGCAACCGTAGTCAAGCATGCTCTTTTATTAAGCATAGCATGGGAGGGACCAGGGAAAGCTGAAGCTGGATTCTAACTCAGGACTGAGAAGTTGTGCCACTCACTACGGGGGTTGTTCTTGGAACTGAGAGTGAAGAAAGAAGGGGACTCCTTCCTAGTCCCCACCTCAAGAATACCCCATGCTATCATAAGGACACCTTGTTTTCCTTGCTTGCCCATCTGTGTATCTACGGAATGATTTGCACAATGTATTTGTTATAATCTCTAAAGAACTGCTTGCATAACTTTGGCAAGGAAGACAGTGAATGGTGCTTTGGGGACCCACTCGTTCTGCATACCGACGCTGCTCCCCTCTGATGGCACCTTTTGCATTGGTTCTGCGGGGATAAGGTACTGAGCTTCTCTCAAAATGGCCAAGCCTGTTAAGACTTGGTAGGGAAAGATGAGAAGACAATGGCCTCCAGGATTGAACTCAGCACTGAGAGGTGAACGAGTGCATCTTCTTCCCCGCAACTGGAGAAAGCCAGCCTCGGGGTTGCAGAGGTGGCAGTGGTAGTGCTTGGGTGGGTCAAGGGTCAAGGGTAACAGAGAGTCACATCTGCTTCTACAGTGAGCCAAGGAACCTACATTCTAACCATGCGTCCATTTTCAAGCAGGCAACCACCAGAAGAGCAAGCAGACCCATGGCTAACCTTGTCCTAGAAAGGGAAGGTTGGCTCTTGAAATTATCTTGCTTCTCGCTACTGCGCAGCCCTCCCCGCCCCCTGCCCCCCATGGATTACAGCTGTTCTTATTTCTTTTACTCTCATTGCTCTGCAGTGGAGGGTCAGGGCACCCCAGGATGATGGGGTTGACAATGATGAGGGTTGGGGCATGGGTGGGGATTTGCACAACATTGTGGAGCTCTGATTAGCTGGATGGACTGACCAGTCGGTCCTGGATGAGCCTCTCGCTGAGTTCCCACAGGGCCCGGGCTGTCTCTTCACTCTGAGCCTCCTCGGATGGCAGGCAACGGCAACAGTTGTTGAAATACATCCCTCCGAGGCCCTCCAGCTCTGGGGCAACTGCACAGTAGACAGTAGTAGCAGCTCCCTGTTGCTGAAAATCAGAGAAGAAAGAAAAACAATTGTTTTTTTTAAAAAAATGAGTGATAAGACAATGCCATTTTGTCCACCTAAAGATCAGAGAGCTTTTCTGTACTTGGTCCCGGCACAGGACTGCAAAAATATGATATGTGACAGCCTTCGAAAAACAAGTCCATAAACTCTGCTTGTAAAGCTGGTGTGAGTTTTTACACCTCATAGAGGAAAAGGCCTGGGAAATAAAGACACATTTCAATATATTGTGCCAGACGCCATTTCAGCACAAAGAAAAAGAGGCTTTACTCCCCAACATGCAAGAACAGATCCATCCAACCCTTTGACTTCTAAATGTGCAATATAGTTTGACACCAAGACCTTTCTAGGACCTTCTGTCTAAAAGAAATCGACCACTCTTGATTATGGCCAATCAAGTGGACGACTCAAGGGAGGCTGGTGCCAGATTTTTCCTATATTCTTTGCCCATGGTGCTCTTAGGGGGTAGGATGGGCTAACAACACCGTTGAGATGTTACACACACACACACACACACACACACACACACACACACACACACGGCCTCACATGTCTCTACACTGATGTTTCTTAATTCATCCAGAAACCACTTTTCCAAACGTTGTATCTGTTTTGATTTACAACAAGATTTGGCCTAAGGTGAGAGGCATGCTCCCTTCCAGCCCATCAAAATGCAAGTTTCTATGAACAACTGATCATTTCTGGTCTCCTCCAGAGTAATGGTTGTGGCTGTAGCTAGGGGTGTGTTCACTGATGGGGCACCATGTCATCCCAACTGACAGAATATTGCCAGAGACGCTATAAAGAGGGCAAGAGCTCACTTTGCTTTGCAAGCCATAATTAAAAATAATAGGCTTCTGTTTGTAGGGAGGCGCAGTGAGCACGGCTCCAATTTAAAAGCAGTACAGTTTATCTGCTGGCCTGTGGTCATTTATGTAGAGGGCTGTTCTTGACATATCAACTCGCTATCAGCTGATGGGTTGTGGGGTTACAAACAAGGACCGAAAGGTAACCACAGATGTCACCTTCCGGAAAACATTAGGAATGATTGCTTGTAAGGGGGATGGCTTTCTGTCCCTACTCAAATGCAGCCATTTTGTTCTTCCCATACAGGGTTTAGATTGTGTCGGTTTAGAGGGTCCATGGAATAACATGCCCCATAAAAGGTTACAATGACTGGAGCCAAGGTCACTTCGAGAACCAGGTTCCTGGGGACTTAAAATTTTTAGCAAAATTCTAAGAAGCCCACTTGGGTCCTCTTTAGCGTTGGCTTCTTTGTCAGGGTCTGTGGTCCTATGTGCATTAATCAAATGCAGCCATGTGGCCTGGCTGTGAGAGAGGTGTGTTGAAGTGTGTGATACAGACTTGAAGTTGATAACACCTAGTCCCACCCACCCAGTATTTGAGCATAGGGCCTTTGATTGGTGCTTAATCAAATAACAAATGGTTTGTGACTTCCTGAAGTCCCTCAACATGTTCAACCCCCCCCCCCCAAACAGTGAATACTTTGAATTCAGTGATTTCTTTCTCTGTTGAGTTCATTTTACTGTGTTGTTTATCCCTTATTACCTTCAGCTGAGCATCATGCATATCTAGGTACCTGTCAGATGTTTAGGGATTCCTCTGCATTCTGTAAGGAGGAACTGGGCAGCCAAAGGGCCTCCAATAACTGCGTAGAAGACAAAGGCGTCCACCCTGCTAACTCAAGCCACACAGTAGCTTGTTGGCAGCTCTCTGCACAGTCCAGGTGGAGGTGGCTTTTTGGGTAAATCTCAATATCTCTCTCTCTCTCTCTCTCTCTCTCTCTCTCTCTTTCTCTCTCTCTCTCTCTCTCTCTCTCTCTCTCTCATTTTAATTTTATTTTGTAGGTGACAAATACAGCCAAGAATGGTAGTTGATTTGCCATACACTTCTAAGTGGTGGCTGAGAGAATGGAGCCAGTTCACCTCCAAATCATCCCTCCTCCTCCCTCTCTTCCTCCTCCTCCCCCACCCTCCAGTCGTAGATGATTCTCATGTCAGATAGGGGTTCTTCTTTCACAACAGGCTGGCCTCACACAGCTTTGCCAATCTTGAGACATGACCCTTGAGAAAATGAAAATCAGAGTTCTTCCAAACCTAATGTAGCATATTGCCACTGTGTGCTATGTACTTGTGGTCTATGTACTTGCACTGTTGAAATGATACTTTTGTGGAGGGATTCTGAGGCCACCCCAATCCAGAATCAAGCTAACTTGGGGACCAGGAGGAGATGTATTTTCCCTCATTGGAATTTGCAAGTGATTGCAGTTGGGATGCTTTCGTGGAAATGTACATTTGTTTAAAAGCACAATGCTCCAGGCATGCTCGTTTCAGTTCCTGGCCATTGGTCTTAGGGTAGTTTACAACCCTAATTCTACTGCAAGTACCCATAGCTTTATCAAAGAACACAGTACAGGGTACAAAGGCCACCTCTGCTACCCCAAAGACCAATTGTGTGCTTTCACAGCCTCCCTGCCCGAGCATGCGTGCTGCCACTGGCTCTTGTTTTTTCTTCTTTTTAGGACAGACAATTAAATGCTGACAATATCTTTTTGGTCCCATGCCCACTACCTCATGGGCTTGTTGGGGAATTTTCTTTTCAGCTGTTCCAAAGGCAACCTTTGAGTGACATCTTCATACCATCAGATGTGGTGGCAGTTTAATAACACGTTCCCACTTTGGGCTCATCAGCATTACCACCAGCCTGAGACAGGGCCACATTTGTGATATCTCATTAGGAAACAAGCTTGTGCCACTGATTGAAGACAAAACATTTTTAAACTGATAAGAAAGGTTTGGGTTTTTTTGTTGTTGTTTTTCTTGAGCACTTTAATCACCATCAAATGACTTGTATGCCACTTTTGGGGGCAACAGTTCTTAATTCAGAGAAGATGAAAGAGACATATAAAGGATATAATGTTAATGTTATTGCGTTACTGATACATAGTGATAAAAATAATAACCTGTTGACATATGAATGCTGGCTGGAGCTACGGGTGCTTCCAGATTATTGTTTATTTATTTATTATTTCCTTCAGAAAGACTTGTCATGTATTCACTTCAAGAAGCGGGGCAAGCAGCACCTCAAACCCAAAATGATGCCACAGGTTTAAAGTATTGGTGGCCCAGGACTGATAATTTGTGGGAAGCTCAGTAGAATTTTTAATCACACCCCAATGGTATCCAAGTTATAGCAAACATTTGTGAGTGGCCAGAGTTCAACTGTGACGTCAGTTGTTACCATGTATGTAAAACTGCCCAGGGTTCTTGTTCGAGGCTTAAGCTGAGAACATCTGGCTAACAGAGGTTTATCGTTCTCCTTAGGAAATCATTTTTCCTAATCCCATCTTCCACCTCAGGTTTGCAATCCCATCTTCCACCTCAGAAAGTCAGAGATGCAGACGGCAGCTACTGTTGGTTGCTGAGTCCCTGAGATTTAAAGAGGCCATCCTTCCAAAACCCTTTGTTGGCATGAAAATGTTAAATAGCTGCCTTCCATAAACATTTATTTGATAACTGTCGGCCATCAGCACAGAATTCAAATGCATATTGAGCCCTTTAAAAAAAGGTGCAGAGGTTTCAAATAAACAAAACATGCTAAAAACAACCACCACCACCACAACCACATATTGCTATCTGTGATGCATTGCTCAGACCTGTGATAGAAAATTCATGTTCTGATAAGAACACATGTTACAGAACTAATTTAGTTTTCAGGTGACTCTACTTTAATATGCATGCTCATTTAAAAGGAAACATAGGTTCCTGTCTTGAAGTACATGTGACAATGCATTTAAAAAAAATACACACAATATCATGGCATATCTATATTCAAAGGCTTGAAAGAGCAGTAGATGTATGAAGACTGCTTTATGACAGATGTATCCACACCAGGGCATCGCACAGAAAATGCTGAATTAATCAATTTATGCAAAAAAACATAGATTCAGGAAAAGGAACACACCATGCAAGCTAGATTAGGCCTGGATCCTCAAGGGCAGAGAAGGAAGGCAGCGCTGGAGAAGTGGGCCGTGACTACAGAGATGGATGGAAAGTGATGAGTTGCAGTGAGGGGACTGAGAAAAGGGGAAAGACAGGTAGGTACCACTTCAGACCCTCAGAGCTTTCACTGCAGCTCATCTGGGGGCTCATAGGCATAGAATATACTTTCCAAATGTGAAGCCAGTGGCCCTGTGGGTAGACCACACTGAGTGGGCTGATGGGTCACAAAGCCGTGGTAGAGAGGAATACCTCACCACCCTTACCCTCTCCTCATAACAATCCTGCAAGAGTGTTTATGAGACTTCTATCAGAAATACGCAACAATGCATTCTTGAGTTCAGCTCCAAAGGCCTTGGTGCTTGGGACATAGCTGTTCCATTAGCAATTCTAATTTCAATCTCTGGTTTACAGGGCAAAAAACAGCTGTTCTAAGGGATGGTATGTCCCTACTTACTATCTAAGAACAATATTGTCAGTGGACAAATTGGCCTCATATTCCAGAATATTCCAACCAGAATGTTCATAAAGCAAAGTAGTTAGTACAGGAAGGAGGCCCATGCGCCTTTCTGGTCAGTGATCACAATGAAAGAATGCCTCCACCTGCTTCCCACACAACCGGAGGCTACAATGCAGTGAGTCAGTGTTTATCAATAAGCATGCCAGGTCCCGTCACAATGCAAGCAGGCAGTGGAAGAGAACAAACAGCTCTGGTCTCCAATGCATTCCAGCCAAGAGTGACCATGCTGCTAGCTATGATGATTAGGTAAAGTATTTGCCAGGTGCCGGGAGAGGGCTTCATAAGCATCACTTTCTAATCCCTATGCTGTCCTCATGACAGCCACAACTAGCACCCTCATTTTATGGACCCAGGTAAAGTCAGAGATCAAATGGAACTTGTCCAAAGTCACAGGGACAGTCTCAGATTGATTGAGAATCCGTGAGTTAGTGTAGGACACCTCCTCCCCAAACGTGCCCCACGTTGCCCACTTCCTCTTAGGTACCTCCCACTTCACGCAAGCTTCCTCGGGCTATTTTGTCTCCCTCCCAAGCCCGTGCCTAGTTATACAATGAGGCCCTGATTTGGCCTAAATTAAGTATACAAACTGTCATATGCTCACCTGAAAAATGGTCAGAGGAGATTTTTTCCCCCACTGTTGATTTAGTAAGTGAACTAAATTGAAATTATATCCATTTGGATTAACAAAAAGAAAAGTACGACTCAGCACCCCCTCCATTGACTCAGTATAACCCTTTATTAAAAAAAAAAAAAGTTACCTGACTATGTATGCTACCTCAAGGCACCAGCTCTGGCAAGTGAAAGACCTTTGATGATACATAGTCTCAAAGAATGGACAGCAAAGCCAGTGGGTTAACTGGCTGCCCCCATTTCCTCTCTATCCTGCCATCTCCCAACACCACTCTCATAGGAGAGCTTGCATGTGCTCAGCCAGAAAGGCACAGAACTTTGAGGTTGTTTCCGGAGCCACTCCTGTTTTGTAAACTCCCAAACACGTGTGGCTTTCCATAGGTGCAGGCTCTGACAAGCCCCACCAGACTTGCGAACCAACCCATCCCCTTCCTTGCAACCCTCAATAACTCCCCAGCAAATGACCTCCCACAGATCCCCCCCACAATTGATTCCTACAATGGCCTTGAACAGTGCAGGCTCAGAGAGGTGCAAATATTTTTTGTAGATACAGGGACACTTCTTTACAGCCCTCGGGAGTTCTGAAGGCTTCGTTACAAAAAAAGCCTTCATTGCAGAAGGGGGAAAAAATGAAGAGCTGGGGACTAGATATTTGTTTACAGGCTCTGCCAGTGTGTGACGCATTCCAGAAAAGCCAGATGAAGCACACACAGCCCCTTCACCCTGCAGAAGGGAATGTGCTCACCCCGACACAGTGGCTTTGACAGTGCGTTCAGGAACCTAACGTGCTACCACAAATCCTTCTGTTAAACCCAGGCTAATGGGTGTGGAAGATCTCAGGATCTTTTCGGGTGACTCTCCCATGGAGGCGGAGAGTGCGTTCTCAGGGGTAGGGACATATCTTCAGAGTCCTGTGATGCCAGTGCGCAGAGGGAGAGGCACATAGTGAAATATGCTCTCCTGCCATGCTAAGAACTGTCAGGCCCAACAACAGACAGAACTCAAATTGCAAAACTCCTATTGAGTGACATGAAGGAGAAGAAAGAGTGATATTTAACTATCAGATGCCAGCGGCGTATTCAGATAGAGTCTCAGAGATGACCTGAGAAGTTTCCGGTTGCTTTGACAGAATCCAAGTAAGACACCAACAGATGTACGTCAGATCTCTGACAGAAGACACAGTCTTCTAGAAAGGTCCCTGAGGAGTTTTGTGCTGCTGGTTTGAAAATGAGGGTAGAAAGCTGGATGGAATTCTTGTCAAAGAGACGAATATAGTTGCCACATCTAGCTTGATGCCTACAAAAGCACTAGCTAGCCAATCCCAAGCGTTCCAAGGCATCCAAGCATATGTTTGGTCTCAGAAGGGGAGGCCAGGTGAGGAGTTTAACTTAGCCAGTCAGGAGAGTTGGAGGGCAGAGCAACCTCCGTAAACTGTCTGTGCTCTGCCTGTACTTCAAGGATTGTTTTAGACTTTTCTCTCAAAATAAATGAGGTACTTTTCTATCTCCCTTATGCTGGAGGATTTTTTTGCCATAGACAACCTACGGGTTCCAGCACAGAATTATGTGTGGTCTTAAAGAATTAGGAATATGATATTTAGGATCATTTTACCTTTTGAGACCTGTTTTATACCTTGTGAGACTCTAGATATGCTTTGGGTGGGGAGAGAGGTGGAGGGCACCCCTGATGAGAAGAGGAACAAGGCATGACTCAAGTGTTGTCTGCTAGGTTGTCTCAAAGCACATTTACACCACATTCCATTTGTGCCTGGCACATTGCTCTCGAGCAGTTCTCATTAGACAGACGGGAAGGTCTGGTGGATTAGGCCTTACATATGCATGAAGGATATTCCCCGGGCATTCCCTGTTGAGCTGCCCACAATGCGTACGCTACCCAACGCTCAGCTCACCCTGTAGCTCTTTTGCAGATTGAGATTTCTCTTGTGGGATGGAAATGTGATCTGGGTATCCATTCTTTTGTGCGTTACTTTGATATGGCCCAACAGAAGAGCCCTAAAAATTCGCCACTGAAATACACATCTTACTAATAGCATAATTCTTCTACATCGGGCCTACCACTGTACCAACTGGTCCACCCCAATGCCAGAGCTGAAGCACCACTGAATGTTCATAAGAGATAAAAGAAGATATTTAGCAGGTGTTAATTTGAAACATCTTACATTTCACTTCTTTATCCTGTGTTATAGCTACTTATATATTGTATATACACGTATGCCTCTGTATTCACCATGTATGCTGTAATAAACCTTTAAAATGATTGCCAGGCAGAATTAATGACTTTGGTTCTAATATAATGGAGAAAATGTCTCCCTAGTATAAATAAAACAGAAACACACACACACACACACACACACACACACACAAACACACACACCTTTTCTTCTTCACAGAAAAGGTTCGGTCAGTTTACTTGTCCTTTTATCTCTTCGAGAAAATAAAAATCCTGGCTACATGGAGAGTAGGCAGGATTTCAGGGCACACCTCAAACAAGCTATTTAGAGTGTTAAGATCTACAGCATCTGTATATTTATGTCACTGGTAAATTCTATAAGTAGAAATAAAAATACTGGGGTGGGCGGTGGAAAACACAGTGTCTCTGATATGACCAAATCAAGGTAAGAAATGAACTGTTGTTAATCTGTCATCGCAGCATGAAGTAAGAAGGCACACCTTACCATAATTCAGCTCTCATGGGCAGTCCCCCCAACCCCCATGGCCAGCCCTGCCCTGTCAAATAGGGTACATCCTCATTTAGCTGTGTGTGTGTCTTCTTTGAGAACTCCTTGGAACAGATCATCTCTCTGGCTTGAAGATGTCCGCCTTGCTAATATTTCATTTAGAACATACTGTGACGAACATCTCATTTGTTATGACTTCCATAATTAATGGTGATCGCTCAGGCACCGCCTTTACACAGAGAGAGAGAGCTCTTCTCAGTGGTCCAGGGGCTAATGAGGAACAATAGATATTTTATTCACCAGCAGCTTGTTGCTAGTTAGTGGGAAATGATGGTGTGTGCTGTTGCTTTAATTGCCAGGGTAAATAATTCTGCCTGGGTGTTACTGAGCATTTTAAAGCACTGGATGCAAATACACTAGAAACAAAACAAACAAAAAAAATTTTAAAAATTGCATTCTATCATGCAAATATTATCTAAATATGCATGTGCTAACTACCCAGCTACTGTATTTTAGGAAATACAATTAGGCTGCCTTTCTCTTCCCCTACGTAGACTGTAAATAACTGTAGATCTTTCTCTTGCTTCCTTATGTAAATATATGTAAATACTAACACACTATGCATGTTGATATTCTAGGCGATTTCAGGTACTTTTGTAATCTGAAGGCATGGACTTGAACTGGTTTGTTAAAACGGGGGAAAAGGGGAAACTCCCTCGAACTCTTTAAAGCTGAATAGAAATGAAAAGTTTCTTCCTAGACTGGCGTGGTGTCTTTTGTGTGCTTTCTCCACCATGAACACAGCCCTGGCCTGGCTTCTCCTCTTACAGGAGGGAACTGCTGAGCACAGACCCCAAAATCATACCTGAGTTCTTTGGAATGCATGTTCACACACTTTTGTTGGGTGTATGAAAACGAGTTTAGAGCCACAGGTAGGATTCTTGAATTGTCTTCATTTGCTCCCCCCTCCCCCGCCCAAAAAAAAATAAGTTAAAAAAATGTTTTGTTTACATCTTGGATGCCAAGCACAGCCTTAAAATCCTCTAAGAGGCTCCCATTCTATCCATTTCAAAGATGTAGCACCTGAGTCGCAGTAAGGCTGGGTAGTTGTATAAGAGAAAAAAATGATTAAATTTCACCAAAATTCTGATTTTTTCCCCCTGGCATACATCAGATCTATGAATTTGCCCTCAAAAGCAAGAGAGAATACGTCATTTAGGTTCTATGGGCTCTACAGTTTCTGTTGCAAAAACTCAAGTTTGACAGTTTCTGTAAAAGGAGTCAAGAGCAATGCGCACAGGACTGAACATAGCTGTGTCCCAATAAAACTTTATTTATACAATCAGTCAGCGGGCCAGATTTGGCCCACAGGCAAAAATTTGCCAACCTCTGCTCCACATATTGTCAGAACTCAGTTCCTCTTCAACAGAACATTAAGAGTTCCTTCTGAGTGTGTGTATGTGTGTGTTGAATGATCTGGGGAAATACTTTGATCAACTGAAAATCCTCTAACCTGGTTCCTGGAAGTACCAATACTCTTAGAGGAAGTCATCGAATAATGAGATGAGCAGAAATGAAATCTCCTGGGTTTATAAATCAAGCTATCTGTCTCAGACAAATGACACTGCCAGGTTTCAATTTAGTTATCTTTTATTTTTATAAATGGCGATGGAATAGGAAAGTTAAGAAAGACGAAGCAGAAAGAAAAAAGAAAAGAAAGAAACCAAACAACTCTCACACTTTAACGAATGGAAAGAGGCCATTACTTCAGGTATCTATGGAAACCAAGCAGCCTGCACACGTCTTTAATGGTTGGCAAACAGCATTAGTGTTTGAAGATGTTTTGCCCAAGTATGATGCTACGGTGTAAATGCATTAATTGACAGTTTCCTTTGGGACTTCTTTTATTGAAGTTTTCAAACCTAATTTGACGGCACAAGGAACTCTGCAGCCCCGGAAGAATGCTGTAATGTTAAGGGCTTTGGAATGCAGAGCCAGCAAAGGCAGAATGCGCACACACAGAGTCAACTCTCCCTGCTGTCTCGCAGCACAGGTGCAGAGAAAGCCTTTGCTGCCTGTGCTTTTCCATAAAATGGTCCTCTGAGCAAACCCCTTTGGTGTGGAGAGGCCCTTTCTAAACTATCCCCCCACTCCTGGGGTGGGGGTAGAAACTCTTCTGTCCTGGGCGTGGCTGGAGGAGAAGGGAAGATCTAGTGTTTGCACAGGATGTGCGGCTGTATGAAACTAAAGTCAAAGACTACAGCTTCCAGAAGCTTCCTCTACGAAGAGCATAATACTATGGCTTTGATGGGCTCTTGTGATGACATTGGTCCTTTCGTGGGGTAGGCAGCACACATGAGTTCATAGGCAGCTACCGGTCTGTTTATTCCACTTTGAAAGAAGGAAACATGCAGATCAAAGTGTCTTGCCTTCTCTTCGTTCACGGTACCGAACATGTGGGGACCCATTTCTATCCCAGCAGTTGCCCTTCGCCCCAACCTCCTTCAACATCCCTGGGCACCATGCTGGCCCTGATAGGCACCACACTGTGGGACAGAGGGAGCATTTGAACTACCAAGATCCTGTGTTAAGTGCTGTGACACTCAGGGCAGTCCCTGCACCAGCTCTTAACAATGGCATTCTCTACATCTTCAAACATTTCTCTTCAAAGGCAGCCGGAGAGAGACACACACTGGCAATGGCATGAGTGAGTGAGTGAGTGAGTGAGTGAGTGAGTGAGAGAGGGAGGGAGGGAGGGAGAGAGGGAGGGAGTACTGTAACAGTTAGGTGCAGGAAAAGCGGGGAAAATCTATCAGGCCTAGAGAGATGGCTCAGCACCTTAGAACACATACTGCTGTATCAGAGGACCAGAGCTCAGTTCTCATCACCCTCATTAATTACCTCACCAATGCTCATATCTTCAGCTCTAAGACACACACACACACACACACACACACACACACACACACACACACGCATGCACACACACTCCTTCTCAAGTGTAGAATCTGTGTTAGTAGATGACACTGGCTACAATATTCTTTGGTTATTAGTTTTTTACCTGTGTGTATACATGGGGTACAATGGTATGCACTTACATGTATGTGTTTAGGTACACATGCATGCATTTGTGTTCATGTACGTGTGTGGTTGTGTGCACATGTATGTATGTTTGTGTGTGCATATGCCTACATGTTTGTGTGCGTGTGGAGGCCCAAGGATGATGATCACTGTCTTCTTCAACCACCCTCTCCTTTGCTTACTAAGGCACTACTTCAGTGTGTTCAGGTAGTCTAGATAGCACCTTGCCCTGAAGACTTCTAGTCTCTGCCTCTCCAATTCTTGGATTAAGGGTGGCCTCCCACACTTGTGAGCATTTATGTGGGCTGTGAGAATTCAAATTCCACTCTTCATATTTTTGGATGGCAAGGGCTTTAACGATGGAGCCATTTCCCCAGTCCCTCACCCAACTCCTAGTATTCTCTCAACTGTCCTATCTGAAAACAAAACAAGACAAAACAAAACAAAAGGTAATATGGGAACTTACATGAATCTATCCCTAAGGAATATTAATGCCATTTTACAAGTGAGAAAACTGAAGTTCAGAGGTGGCATTGGCTGGCTTAGTGCCCACCACAGACCCAGATGGGCTTCCTTAGTGAAAAG
This sequence comes from Acomys minous, assembly GCF_964271855.1. NCBI lineage: Eukaryota > Metazoa > Chordata > Mammalia > Rodentia > Muridae > Acomys > Acomys minous. The sequence continues at coordinate 13,100,285 of NC_140496.1, forward strand.
CCTGGACCCAGCTCCAGTGTTCTTTCTGAGGCTTCTGTGTGCCCATCCAACATAGCTTCTATGCCCGCTTCAGCCTGATTCTTCCCCTTGAATATTTGCTTTAAAAAAAACAAACAAGACAACAACAACAACAACATGAAGGGCTGGAGAAATGGCTCAGGAGTTAAAGCAGGGGCTGCTACAAAAAATAGGGGGGCTGCTCTCACACAGGGCCTGAGTTCTGTTTCCAGCACCCACGTGGCCATTAACAACCATCTGTGACTCCAGTTCCAGAGGATCTGATGCCCCCTCGTGGCTTCTGTGGGCACTGCTCACATAGGGTGTACAGGCATTCATGCATGCAAAACACCCATAATCGCAAAATAAAAATAAGTAAATATTTTTTAAAAACACACAATAGCATGAATTTTATAAAAGTATTCCTAGTGGGCTTTCAGGGAAATCTCAGGGTCCCCTAGTTCAGAGCCCAGAAACCAACCAGAAGATCACTGGTTACCCGCTGTGTGGTAAGAAGTGTGGATTTCTGTCAATTCCACAGGCAGCTGTTTCATTTGGCTTTGGACTTGAAAGCACTGAAAGCTGAGGTTCAAGAGTGCATTGTGGGTACCTGTGATATGAACCCAGAACTTGCTGTGGTGGAGGCCTGAGCAGGATGCATGGGAATCAAGTGTAGAGACCCAAGTCCCTTAGCTAGGGGTGTCAGAATAGAGCCTAATACTTTGGCTGCCTGGGCCATTGATCCGACTGGTAGCTGTACTTTCTCTATGCAGAGCCTGAGGAACATTCCCACGCTCTGAACTCTATTGCCAGGTCCTTCCAATTCAACACAGTCAAAGGGACCATTCCTGTCTGCAAGCGGTGAAGCAATGCCTGCACTGTCCCAGGTAAACCTCAAGGGACTCTGCAGGCTGGCTAGGCATGGGTTAATAGCTCAGTATGTGTGGGTCAGCAGGCACATTGGCACATCTACTGGGGCAGTCACCTGACAAGACAGATCCACTTGAAACTCTCTTGCCCTCACAGCATAGAGAAATGCTGAACTCAGGAAAATGGGGTATGCGGAGGAACACCTTACTCTGCTTTCCCCACCTCTGGCTGCTGCACCTGATAGGATTCAGCCTCTCACAAATGCCTGGCTTGTGAAAAGGAAGGCACACAAACGTGCAGGCCATTCCCAAGCACAGAGTCAGCGAGAATGCAAGCTGGCTGCGCAGTTGGTCCTCGAAGTGTCAAGGTGGTAAGGAGCCTGCCTGTCCTCGCTGACTGTGCCTTGACATCCAGAACCAAGCGGTGTTTACAGGACAGGACCTTTAATACACAGATCCAATGGGGACGGGAGGGGGGGGCAGTCCTGGATGCTTTCCATGGCACTTTGGATATGCCAAGAGGTGGAAGTTCACTAATTTCTTGCAAGAGTACTGTGCAGTGTTATTAACCCATTTTGTTAGAAAAACAAGCCAGTCATAAGGTCACTGGGCTGAGTCAGGCTCTGTGGGAAAACACTAAACATAAACTGATGTTTGCTGATAAAAACTGATGCGGTTAGATATTGATTCAGTGTGGTCCCCATAACCTAAAGCTGATCCCCTTCAGGTACATCCCTGGCCCAAGACACCCACAGTTTCAAACATGTATTTTATCAGTGGCAAGTTCTAAATAGTATTCTAGCAACTTTACCTCACTGCCTCATTAAACACAGCAGGGACTCTGCAGAGGAAGATGAGGAGACCAACGGTCAGGTAACCCAGAGCTCTTGAAATAGGGGGGCCAGGACTCAAATCAGAAGTCTCTGACCCCACACCTCATGATGCCCCTAGCTTTCTTGTTGAGGGGACAAACCTGGAATCCTGCAGAGCCAAAAGGGGGTTCAGTATAAGGGTGAGAAAGCACAGGGAGGGGCGTAAATAGAGCCAAGGTATGCAGCACAGAGAGAGACTGAAGACAATGCTGGGGTAGGAAGTCCTGGGACACTGAGCTGTTCTTTTTCAGGTAGCCACAGAAATGTATCTAAATTGGCTCAGAAATTACTCCTTTGCACAACAACACGAACCAACTGGCCAGATTCCTTTGGCATCCAGAAGCTTCCAACGCATAGAGTATAGGTTCTTAAAGCCAAAGAACCTGGGTCGGGGTGGGGGTGGGGGTCAGAGTCATGGAGAAGAAGTAGTTTGTTCACACAGCTTTGTCTAAGGTGCCAAACCTCGAAGCTGTCTTTGGTTTTGGTACTTCCTGACATGAAGACGCAGACAGGCCCCTACACAGGAGACTGCACGAGAGGAGTCTCTCCCTAGGAGGTAGTGATGTCATAGCCCTCACCTTCAAAAACCACAGATCCCTAGATCTCAGTGAGAGCCTCTGCCTCGGGAAACAGGGAGGGTGGCTTCCGAGAAATAGCTCCTAACAATGACATCTGGCCTCTCCATGCATGCACACACATGTGCACGAGTATCTCCTGGTAAACATGCACACACACACACACACACACACACACACACACACACACGTCCAAACAAAATGGAAACCAATGACATAGAAAAGGAAAAAAGAAATGGTCTTTCTCTCCTTGATTAATGCCCCCAGCACACTGGAATCAGAAATGTGAAATTAATGCAGCTACTGAGTTTTACTCTGGATCTTCTTATTAGGGCCAACTCAACCTTTCTCACGGCAGGCTCCTTCAGAGAACAGAAGTGCCCATGTAGACCCACACTAACCTACCTTTGTAGCTTTCCCCTACCACTTTCCTCCTCCCTGAAGCTGTCTACCCATGCACCACAAGCTTGGCTTGGGAGCAGGCCTGGGATACTGCAGTAGATGCTGTGATATTCTACATACGTCTATTCTGCATCAAGGTGATTTCCAGGCCACGAGGCTATTTTTTTTTTAGAAGGATACATCATCCTCAAAGATTGTGCTCAACCAAACTGAGCTTCCTTGTCCTGGCTAGATCATTTCCTCCAGGAGGCAGCCTCCATCAGTGACACTTGTCTCCTTATCCCACATGATAGCATGTCTGAAGGGCCACCCCTGTTTCAGAGTCTGCTGGGGACTGTCCAGACCACCTACTATTCCTGTATCACACCTCACTCCTCCCCGTGCTCCCCTCCACGTTCCACATTCCCTCGCAGGCATGCATCCTAGACCACACCCCCAAGCATCCCAAGTACTAGACTTAGTCAGCTCGGGATACCCACCCAGCCTTCCAATTTCAACCAGCAGGGTGACTGGGAAACACTCTGATATACACTTGGCCTGCTTCTTCTTCTAGGATTATGACACTTAATGCATTGCATCCATTTTGAAGACGGGATCATACTGTGGCCAGCTGTGGTGTGACAGAGCATCTGCTCACACTCCGCTCCTCCTCTGGTGCCCCTATTCATCCCCCCATAATGGGGAGCACGATTGGTTTCACAGGGCATCTGGATAAACATAGCAGCTTCAATTCAAGCATCTGTGCCTGTCACAGAAACTACTAAAAGTCTAATATGAGGGATGATGTTTAGTTGGTGATTGAGAAACCTTTGGGAGATGGAGATGTGGCAACTCGCGACTCAGCAGAATGGGACCTCCAGAAGAGGAAGGGACACAAAGGAGCCAACACACATACTGGAAACAGAGCATGGAAGGGAGGTGACAGAACACAAGTGAGAAAGTGAGGACTAGAGGAACTCCACTGTGCCCTCCTGTGATGCTACTGAAAGGGGACACCCTCCCTTGGGGAAGCCAGCCCACTGTTGTCACCTCTTCTGTTAATTTAAATACAAACACCTCTTCACCCCCAAATCTCATCAGTCTGAGGCAGATAGGTGTGTGCCTTTAGGGTGCAATTTCACTTAAGAAGGGGTCCAGCACCCCACCCAATTTGAGGCACACAGTAGTTATTCATCAAATAGTTCTAGGAGAGATGAAAAAGTGATACTTTTAAAAAAAACAGATTTAAGATAAAAAAAAAACAATACAACAGTTTGAACTGTTTCCTTCTTGAATTACTGTTGCTGTGATTTAAGCAAAATTGTTCTCTGTAAGTTGTGACTCACATAAGAACTTCTCTTATACAGGGCTGGCTATGATGCAGACACCAGGCTAAAGGATCCTGCACTTACTGTCCTCATCCAATGCCTTTCTTATGGTCCTGCTGGACAGATTGGCTGTTTTCCTCCTAGGTTACGGAAAACTGAAAGAGGACAGCACTTGTTTAGGTCTACACAACTCCTAAGTAGCAGGCCTGAGATTTGAACTCATGCCCTCGACTCTGAAGGCCATGTTCCACAAAAGAGATGGAGCTAAGAATGTGCCTCTGCAGGTCCTTGGGACTTCTTTTTATCCTTGGACTTGATTTCCAGGTACAAATTTCTACAGGGCTCCTAGCCCACAGAGTTTGCATTTTCCTGCAAAGTGAGTTTGGGATAGAAGGGGGAAATAGGATCAGGGCTGCTTCCTGGAGCCCTGCCTGTACACAGAGAGGGAGTCTAATATAGGGAAGTAAATCTCATCTGATGACTTGTATTTTGTTGACTCTTCTTACTCTTGAGATGCCAGATGTTAAAATACTGCATGAAAGAATGAATAAGCAGGTAGATGTTGGATAGATGAACAAATGGGGAATTGAAAAGATGGATAGAATGTATGGATGGATGGACGGATGGATGGATGGATGGATGGATCTTGGTTGGGTATATGGATGGGCAGGTAGATGGATGGATGGATGGATGGAAGGATGGGTGGGGGTGGGTGGATGGATCGATAGGTGGACGGGTAGATGGATGGGCAGGTAGATGGATGAAGGGTGGGTGGGTGGATGGATGGATGGATGAGTGGATAGATGGGTGGGTGGGTGGGTAGATGGATAGACAGGTAGATGGATGGATGGGTAGATGGATGATTGGTGAGTCAATGGATGGAGGTAGATGGATGGATAGATGAATGGATGGCTGGATGGCTGGCTAGATGGATGGGTGGGTGAGTGGGTGGATGGAGGGTGGGTGGATGGATGGATGGATGGGTGGGTGGATGGATGGGTGGGGGGGTGGATGGATGGATCAGTGGATGGGTAGATGGATGGGCAGGTAGATGGATGGAGGGTAGGTGGGTGGATGGATGGATGAGTGGATAGATGGGTGGGTGGGTGGGTAGATGGATGGACAGGCAGATGGATAGATGGGTAGATGGATGATTGGTGAGTCGATGGATGGAGGATAGATGGATGGATACATGAATGGCTGGCTGGCTGGCTGGCGAGATGGATGGGTGGGTAGATGGATGGGCAGGTAGATGGATGGATGGAGGGTGGATGGATGGATGGATGGATGGGTGGGTGGGTGGGTGGATGGACAGGTAAATGGATGGATAAATGGCCAGTGAATAAGTGAATTAATCAAGAACTGAACAAATAGCCAGACAGCTGTTTGGGAGTACTGCTTGTCACCTTTCACACCAGAAGGGAGGCGTGCTGTGAGATGACTCACTAGTGGTCACTCAGACTTTAAAAATATACACATTCCTCGTCAGAGCTGGCAGGAACGTCTCTCTCCCTGGAGCACCTCTCTGCCTACCTAATACAGCATGGTGTTAACTACATTATCTGGAAATACGCCTATGACTAATTCCCATCCCTTATCCGGAGGAGAAGAAAATTGTCTGTAGTGTGAATGCCCCAGATTCCTGGTCAGTTTATGTAAGGCATCTCAAGTCATTGCAGTATTTAAAGCCATTTTTAGCTTCAATCACCTGATGTGTGGTAAGCCCAGAATACCTGATCTCTTACTCCCTAAAACTCCCTGTTTTTTCCACTAATTTTGTTTAAAGCGGTTGGTGCACCCTGAGTACTTCCCCATAGAAGAGAAGGCTTATGAGCACACATCCCAGCTTTATACTATCTCTAAAATAGATGCTACTCAGTAAATTTCCATGGCCCATCTCCTGGCCTCCTCCAGCTCCGACACCTCAGGCTGATCCCAGCTCTGCCAGGTTTTGGGTGGGTGATATTTATTCTTTGTCATGGTCTATTTGGTGGGTTTTTTTTTTTTTTTTTTTTTGTGCACTGAAAACTTATCTGCTCATCCTAAACACGATTTGATAGATCCATTTCCCAAATGATGTCTACAATGATCAAGTAAAACTTGAGGTCTGACTAACCAGAAGTGAGAAGAAAGGGGGGGGCTTTTATTAAGCAGAGAAAGAAAAAGGCCCTTTCTTTGTGTAGTATAACTTCTTCGAAACAAAAGAAATGCTCAGAAAAGCCAAACTCAGGGTGTTCGACACTTTCTCAGAACCTAAATGATGCTTTCACTTGCACAGTGGTTGCCTTTTCCCTCCAAGAAATAAAATCCTACTTTTAACGCCTTTTCCAGCATCTTATTGTACACTTGTTTGCCTTGCAGATACAGTCTCATTTCAAGAATGTGTAGGTACCACCAACTGGCTAATGATAACTGTGAGTCCTCAAACTGCTTTGTAAAAGGTTTGAGAGTAAATAGCAGGGTGTGTTGTTACAAGAAACGAACCCACTGTCTGTGATGCCAAAGTGGCTACAGCTGTGTTGTAATAAAACTTTATTCACAAGCGTAGCCAGGCAACATGCCTTGGCCCATAGCCTGTAGTTCACAAAATATAAACATCAACAAATTTATCATCAGAGTGTATCATCTAAACTATTTCCTTTCCTTGACAAAATGGACTTGAATTCTTGAACTTGAATGGATTCTCATTGACTCTTTAATCCAGTTTTATCTAAGTTGAAAATATCATGAGAACAGTTGTTGTTGTTGTTGTTGTTGTTGTTGTTGTTGTTGTTGTACTAGGATCTGAACCTAAGGCCTTGCATATGTTCGGCAAGAACACTGTCTCTAAAGTACATCCCCAGCACTAAGAATTCTCTAAGAGACATCTCACATATCCCCTGACGTTCTCAAGCTTACTATCGCCTTGAACTTCTGATCCCTCTACCTCTGCTTTCCAAGTGCTTTGATTTCAGGCTTGTGCTACCACATGTGTCCTGTGCAGTGCTGGGTACTGAGTCCAGGCCTTTGGCAAAAACTCTATTTGCTGAGCTGTATCCCCAAGCCAACATAGGGAAAGCTTCTCAGAGCTCTCTGTAGAGGTAAGGTCCCTGTGTGTTAAGAATCAGTAAGTCCTGCGGGCAGTCTTGAAACTTCACATCCAAAAGTTAGGCATGAGTCCATGCCTAATGACTCTATGACAAGTCTTCTTAATTTTTGACATTTACAAACCAATTTGCTATGGAGACATTTCCATGGAAGGTAAAACAGTGATGCATTTGATCCTTCCAGGTGGAGAGACATCTGTATCCCCTTGTATTAGATATGTTTCTCATCATTGAGAGAAATGACTGGCAGAAGCAATTCAAGAAGCACCTGTGCTCACTGTTTCAGGGGATGTGGTCTATCATGACGTGGGAGGTAAGACAGCTGGAGTAGCTGTGACTGTGGGAGCACCTGGCTATAGCCTTTCACATCCATCATGGCTAGAGAGCTCAGACTGTAACCATGGCTGGATTATACCGTCAAAGGTCCACCCACAGTGACCCAGCTCAGCCCGCCAGCCAGCCAGGCTCTACCTTCTGCAGGTTCCACAGCTTCCTCAGTGTTTCCAGTTTGGTACCAAGTGCTTAAACACATGGACCTATAAGGGACTCACCCAGTTAATACTTTCTGCCCTCACTCCATCCTATCTGAAAACTAAGAAGTGTATAAAGAGTTAAGCCATCTGAAAAGACACTTTGCCCAGATCAATTTCAAGATGGAGAACGCCTGCTCTAACCCTTCTCATGGGAAGGAGGGAACGATTTTGTGTTGCAACGATTTCAATACAAGACAAGCAAATCAGGGAGACAGGATGGAAATGAGACCCTCTCCTGCTCTTCCTCGTCCACTGGTCAACAGCTATTAAAAAAAAAGACCCCTTTGCTTGGAACAGGAGCTGCTGTGAATAAACAGTCTTTGAGAAATATGCTTTCCTGACAGATAACAGTCTGCTGAGCCAGGTCCTTTGGAATCCAACATGACCATGCTGGCTAGAGAGCTCCCCCAAGGGGCTGGCTCAAAGTCCTTGCTGCATAGGTTCAAATCCCAAGAAATCAAGCAAAAGCCAGCCTCGGTAGGGTGGACATCTGCAACTGCAACACTCCTAAGTCTGCGTGGGTGACAGAGACAAGAAGCATTGCCAGGAGCTCTTGGGTAAGCGACCCTGGGGTACACAGTGGAGAGACAGCGAAAGGGGCCTCACCATAATAGAAGATGAGGACTGACACCAGAGATCCTCTGACCTTCACATGTGCTCTGGGGCATGTATGTGCCTGCCCCTACACACATAAATGTGCACACATGCGCACACATACACAAAGACGGAGCCCCAAGCCCAGGTGCCACCAACATCTCCCTGTTTATGCAGATTTTTTTTTCTGAATAGTAATTTTTGTCATTGTCACCAGCGAGACTCTGTCAACTCTTCCACATAGAATCTGGAGGCTTTCTAGTATGTGTCACAATACAGATCTGAATGCAATAAAGACTGTAATTATTGAGCATTTATGAGAAGTAATATTTTCCCTCTGGTGCATGTTAGCTCGGCTGTTCACACGCAAGTGTGAATACTAATACTATGGCTGCTGCCTACATCCCTCAGAGCCCTCCTCATGACAGAAGTAGAGAAACTCTGAGCAGGCCCAGGACACTCCACACTGCTCTGTACCCGTGACCCCTGGAGATCAATGTGAGCTTGGCAGGGGATTTGGAAATAAAAGTGGTGATCTGCTGGCATGGGTTTAAACATCAGGCCTCTGTGCAAAGAGATTTGGAAGGCTCAACCCGGCACACACGACTGTGCATCCTAGAGATCCCGCTCGGCAACAGATGGCTTGCAAGGGCTGAATTGCTGGATAAACATTTAACTGAAAGTTTGATCTCCTAAGTGTGGAAAATTAGGCAAAACAAAAGGAAAAATGATTCTCAGAGGCACTTCAATTAGTAATTTGTAATTTCTCTGACAATGCACGCTGTGCCCTGTACTCGTGCAAATATCCTCCAGTAAAGGAATTCTGGAAATCTTGACAAGAAATCCAGAGACTAAAAGAAGTTATATCATTGAAAAAAAAAAAAGGCACACGGACCAGGAACACATGGCTTAGCAGCAGCAGTAACAACTCCTAGCTTTGTCTAAAGCCACAGACAAGGAGTCACCCTGCACCTGCCTCCCAGACCTTTCCTGTCACACATGGAGGAGAGGAGGGAACGCATTCAATTCCGTTTCACTCAGCCCTGCTCTATGTGCTCTCATGCCCTCTCCTGTCTCTAGCTCAGGAGTGTGTGGATGTGGATATGTGGTGTGTGTGTGTGTGTGTGTGTGTGTGTGTGTGTGTGTGTGTGTGTGTGTCTGTGTGTGTCTGTGTGTCTGTGTGTTAGTGTGTGAGTAGGGATTATGTGTGTGGTGTATATGAGTGTGTGAGATATATGAGCGTGTGTTAGTGTGTGAATAGGGATTATGTGTGTGGTGTGTGTGAGTGTGTGGTGTGTATGAGTGTGTGTTAGTGTGTGAGTATGGGTGCATGTTTGGTGGTGGGGTATGTGTGTGAGTGTATGTGGTGTGTGTGAGTGTATGTGTATGTTGTGGTGTGGTGTGGTGTGCGTGTGTGCGTGCATGTGTGTATGTGGGGGGGGGTACGTGTGGTGTGAGTGTGTGTGGTGTGCTTCTGTGTACATCTGTGGCACATGTTAGAAAGAGGATACAGGAGAGAAATGACTACACTTGACCAATGTCAATCGTGGGCCATGTGTGGAGGAGAAAGGAGAACGACACAAGAAGTGGGAGGAGGACCGCTGCCTGGGGTAGCACCACTGCATCTCCCCCCCTACCGCCCCCACACAAGTGTCAAGTAAACGTCATCATTTGAAGCCCATGTCCCATGCAGAGGCACGTGCCCAGGAGGCAGATTTGTTCATAGTTTTGTTTTGTTTTTAGTAGCATAAAAGAAAGCAAAAGACTTCAGGGACTAGAGGAAATTTTAGTGCCTAGGAAGTATTCAATAAATGCTTGTGAAATCTGTGTGCAGAAGACTGATCTAGCCACATTTCTGTTGCTGTGATAAACCACCCTGAATAAAGGCAATTTAGGAAAGGAGATGGCTTATTCAGGTTATGGTTCCAGGTTACAGTCTGTTCCTTAGGGTAAAGTCACTGAGGCAGGAGCTTGAGACAACTGCTCTCACCACACTCACAATCAAGCACAAAGGTAAATACACCCATGCTGTTGGTTTGCCCGCTGTTTATGCTCATCTAGCTTTCTTCCCATATAATTCAAGACCACCTGCCTAGAGAATGGTGCTGCCCACAGTGGGTTGGGTCTTCCTCCATCAGTGAACCATCAAGACAGATGTGACCACAGGCCAGGCCTGCTCTAGATAATCTCTCTTTGATCCTCTCTTCCCAGGAGATTCTGGGTGGTGTCAAGTTGTCAGTTAATGGCACAGATGCTAAAACATGGTTGATGGTGGCTACACCACTGTATCCGTGTAGGTAAGTTTGATTCGCTTTCATGAAAACTCTTGGCTATCTGGAAGTAGAAGATCTGGTTTTAAAGGTCATCTTCAGAGATATAGAAAGTTCTAGACCAGCCTGGGCTACATGAAACTAAGCCTCACACTTCTCTAGTAATCAAACAAAACAAAACAAATGGATGAAACTACATGGTGGGCAAGTCCTTCCTATTTAAGGAATCTTCTCAGAGTCGCCTTAATAAGTGTGATTTGAACCCAGGAATTGGGCTCAGAGTCTGCGAGACCATAGTTTCTATTCAAACGTAGGCACTTCCCAGAGTCCTAGATTCTGCTTTGAGCATTTACTATTCTTGTCTTTTACTGAACAATTTATGTTTTCTCCAGTATTCTTGGTTTTCAAATTGCACTGTGATTCTTTTACACCTGTCAGACTACAGGCCTCCTTTGGACTTGGGGGAAAAAATCGTACAGTGAGCCTGCAGTAACATGTTAACTTGCTGAGAACTTGACCCAGGGGAGGGAAAACGGGGCCAGGGAGTGAGGCTTGAGATTGTAGAACATGCTTCCCTGAGGTTCAGTTTCCTGATCCTTAGAGACGTTGGGGTGACAAATAGAAAGTGCCTAGCTTAATATATATTTTCCAAAGTGGCAACTGTCCTTGTCTGCATTAGCGAGAGCCCTGCCATTACAGCTTACCATGAGCTGAAGTGTGTCCAAAATATATGGTGAAGACCTATACCACACGACTTTAACTTATTTGAAAACAGACATAATTACATTGGGTTGTAGAAGTAATTAGTTAAGGTGAAGTCACAGTGGAGTAGTATGGGCCCTAGATCCCATAACACTTCTGTCCTTGAAAGTAGAGGAGGCATAAACAGAGGATGCTGTATGGCCAGAGAGGCAGAGAAGGAGTACCTAGTACTGCCAGGAAGGCAGCAGAATCTAGAAGAGGCAGAAGGACGCTCTAGAACCCTAAACCTAGGACTTCAATGCTTGGGGTCATGAGGTTCTGCTTTAAGCCTACCCAGCGTATATGCTTGGAGTGTAATTCTCAGTCCAAGTATCATTATGACCAAGTAGCCTTATGAGCATTCAACTGGGCTCCAGGCCTTCCTTTATCAACCTCACACATAGTCCTGAGTGTGTTCTAGAATGCTCATGCCTTGGCTCCCAAGCAAGATCATGTCTGGCAACACAGGTCATGTGAAGAATCCAGAAAGATTTTGGATATATACCCAAGGACATCTGGACATCTGCTGTGTTAATACCCCCCCCCCACACACACACACACACATCTCCTGTCTGTGTGCATCTTACAATATTTTTTTCTTAATAAGAGCCTTGAGCACCTGTCTGATCCCTAATATCAGTGTCTAAGCATCAACCTTTTCTTCATCCTGTTGCTTTCTGGAACTCAGAAAAGGTCTTCCTGTGCAAGGCGGTGGCCACAGCTCCCCACTCTGCACGCCCCGCACACTCTCCTTCATCCTCGGCTTCATTTCTTCCCTGGTTCTTTCCTCCCGTGGCCCTCTTTCCCCATCTCAGGGAGGGGAATCCATGATGATCCAGAAACAGCATCTTCCAAATACCCGCTCATCGTCAGACATCTCACAGAAGGCTGCTGCTCTGATCTCACAACCCACTGCCAACCATAAAGATGCGCTCATCTCTGACAAGCGTCGGTGCAGAGAGCCTTCCATCTGTTCTGAGGTGACTGGGTGATGAGTAGATTGTGGGGGTTGGGGATGGGCCTCAGGGATGTCTCTTTTATCTAATAAACAATATGGACAAAAAAACCCACTTTTTTCCAGAAAAATGTAAAGGCCACCAGTGGGAAAATATGATCAAATACACCCAGGTGTGCCCTTTTTTCAAGAATACTATAAATAAGAAGGGGTGGGAAGGCAAGCGGCTCACCACTAAAGCGCTAAAGCTGGGTGAGGTTGGAGGTTGGTTTCCCAGCAAGATTTCCTCCGCTCTGATTGGATACGGGTAGTTTCCTGTCTGACTCAGTGGCTTGACCAGAGAACAGTGCTGTTTAGGACTAATTCAGAGCTCAAGGTTTCTGAAGGTAAGAAAATAACCAACTATCCCTTTGATTCGCAGAGGGGGACGGGACTTTTCCCTTTCAGCCTTGCACACAGGTCAATAGTTCGAGAAATTACATCTGTGGTTTTTCTCTTCACAAGGTCTCTAGGAGCACAAGGAAACCAGAAGGAAGGGGCCCATTCCCCAGTCAGTTATATTTGTGTTTCCTGATTCTCATCAACAGCACTAATGTTAGTGCTAGGGACAGCTCTAACCTCCTCATTTGTTAAAGTTTAAAAGAAGCCTCTTATAGCCAGCAATTATCCAAAAATAACCATTCCTTCATGTTTTCTTGACTGATAACTTTTCATCACGTTCCCACCCCGAGCCAACTGTATCATCGCCAGGAGCATGGGGAAATGGGAATAAAATTAGCCTGGGGAGTTATCATCCCTGGCTGCCTTTGGTACCTCCTTTTCTGGCTGCTATCTCTGTCTCCCAAGACTCCTCTTCTTCTGGGAAAGGTGGTTCAATCCTGGGGTCAGATATGAGTCACCAAGGTACCAGAAGATTGAGCCAAGGGGAGGAACCATCTTGCTTCCTAGGAGAAGCAGGTACAGGCTGGCACTGTGGGGTTGGTCTTGCAATTATAAAGCCTGGTCAGGGACCGATGTTAAGAGCCATGAGGACGAGGGCCAGGCCAATGTCCTTTAGTCGATGTGCAACAAGAATGGTAGGGATCTTACGGATGTGGAGGCTGGTGTTCTGGATGTTTCCCATAAACGACCCTATTGATTTCAGGCCTCTGGCCTTACAGACTTGCTTGGATGCTACGTACATCATTACAGCTTTCCAGCGTGTGGTGCACTGAAAAGCCTTGGTTGAATAGGTAGACGGTAGATCCTCTGTGAAAAACCATTTCTTTTGACTCTTCCGTCTAGACTCCTAACTGATTGTTCCTGCCTTGATGCATTTGAGTGATTCAAATCAAAGGTGCACACTGTGGTAGTGTTGGGAAGGAAGGGTGAGTTCATCAGTCTGTTCAGATGATCTCTCAGTGACTGCTGGCAATGGCTGCCCTACTCCCTACAGAACTCTGACAGCCTCCGCGTTTGCCTCCTCCAGAGAAAGCTCTGGCAAAGAAGTGTCCTAAAGACACAGCCTCAGAAATGAGGAGGTCCGTGGAGGTAAGAGAGGTGATTACCACTGTACCAGTGATATATCTTACGATTGTGAATAAATACCTGACCAGCGACCAAAAGAAGGCTGTGTTTGGGCTTACACTGTGAAGAGACATAGTTCATAATGGTGGGGTAGACATGGACGCAGGAACGTGAGGCAGCTGGTCACATTATGTCCACGGGCAGGCAACAAAGTATGGACAGGATGTGGCGCCAGCCTTTAAAACTTTTAGCCTCACCACCAAGTGATCTGCCTCACATAGGGAAAACTCTACCCCGTAAACACCATATGAGCCCACGGGAAATATTTCACATTCAAGCCATAACAGCCACCAAAGCACAGTCCTGGAGTCATCTTCCTGGACACCTCTGAGAAGGTGATTGAGTCAGTGGGACTTGTAGGAAGAAGCGAAGACTTGAAAAGCACAAAGATACTGGTTCATATTCCAGCTCTGCCATTATCCTGGTTGGGTTCTGTCAAATTGATACAAACAACTTGCAAGAAGGGATCTCAACTGAGGAAGTGTTTTCATCAGATTGGCCAGTAGGAAAGCCAGGCAGGCTTTCCTTGATTCATGATTGGTGTGGAGGCGCTCAGCCCACTGTGAGTGGTGCCATTCCTTAGCAGGTGGGCAGAGGCTATGTAAGTCGGCTTTCTTAAGCAGACTGAGCAAACTATGGGAAGCAAGCCAGTAAGCAGCATTCCTCCATGGCCTCTGCATTAGTTCCTGCCTCTGGGTTCCTGCCATGACTGTGAGCTATAAGATGAAATTAATCCTTTCCTCTTCAAGTTGTTTTTGGTGATAGTCTTCATTACAACAGTAGAAAGCAAACTAAGACAGAAATCGGTCCAGGTTTGTGAGGTATGAAACATGAGCTAATTCCCAAGAGATCTGACCACTGAAACAAAACCTTTATTTTACTAGACTGCCTCTTAGCAGCTTTCAGGTCTATGGGAGGCTATTAAATGTTGTGTGCCTCCATTTCCTCACCAGTAAAGTGGGTACAATACACAAAGCATTCCTCAGGGGACTGTTAGGACTATGACATGATCTAAACACGGCAAATCCCACACAGTTATTGATCACCTTTGCTATGTAGTCAGCATTAGCACCACATGATAGTCACAACTTCCTGTGGTCATTCAGCTAAGATCCATGGCAGACATGCTCACAGCACTGCAGAAGATCAGAGGAATAGTAAATGGCAACAGAGATTACAGGGAGCATGCCAATTCCAGAAACACAGAAACGGATGTATGCTCTCTAACAGCAGAAATAATGTGCTCTGTTTCTTGGCGTCCCAGCTTCAGTCTGGCCATCATACATCTGAGAGCATTTGTTAGCATAGTGTTCAGCAAAAGGCATCTTCCTCTTTCTTCTTTTCTTTCTTCTAGTTTGTCCTTGTAAGGACAAAGGGCAAAGACCAAGATGCTGTAGGTACTACTTGCACTACACAGGTGGCCTGCTTTGTGACACCATTAGATTCCCAAGGGCAGAAAGACAATCCAACTGTATGACACCCACAGGCAGTGGGTAAGGCCAGCTTGGGACCACTGGGCTCCTCTCCTACAGAAGCCTGTTCTTCTTCAGCTTGGGAGCTTCTCGCTTTAGTTGTACCTGTACCCTGGGCAACAGCGGAGTGTTCTCAATGGCTTCTAGACAGGACCGGACTGCTAACACAGCAGATGAACCACATGACCCTCCTCTTGAAGGATGCGCATCAAATGAAGGTTCCTGTGTTCTGATCTGCATACCATACGGACCTAACCTTCTCTGGTTTTTGTTTTGTCTTGCACTCAAAGCACCCAACTACCATCCACAGCCTGCTTTCCTGTGATCCATGCCAGCCTAGAGGGTTTTGTTAAAAGTTCTTTTGCCGAGATGGCATCATAGAAAACACAAGCACAAATATCTCTGGGTATCTTGTGTACACACACACACACACACACACACACACACACACACACACACACACACACACACCACATAATGCTTGTTCTTCACCGAACACACACACTAACACAGAAACAGCAACTCATTTACTCCTCATAACAAAATGATGCATCAGGCACTATAATTAGCCCATATTTATAGTAAAATAAAGACATAAAAGGTTAATAACATGGCCAAGGTCATAAGCTCGCAAGAGGAGGGGGTCAGGGTTTGAACCCAGTCCTCCTGGCTCCAGAATCCTGGCTTTTAAACACTCTGTTATTCTACTTTAAAACCACAAATAACCCTGCTAACCCCATTATAATAGGCCCCGCTAATTACTTTACCCGCCTCCTCTCCCTCTAATCCCGGTTGAGAACCACTACATTATCACTGAGGCCTCACAGAAGCCTATGCACAAAGATGCCATGTGTTTAAGACAGACATGGAATAAGAGACAAAATAATAAAAATAAATTCAAATACTAAGATGGAGATTTGTGTGGGACAAAGGAAGATGGGTATGTGACACAGACATGAAGTCCTGGTTGCCGGATGACCAGCAGGATACTGGGATCTCAAGTTCCCTACAGGGTGGTAGACATCTTTTTATACTCTGGGGATGGTACCGGCCCAATCAGGAAGCCTGCCCTGTTGGGAGACAACGGTATGAGTAGAAGATCAAAATGAAAGATGAGAAGGTACATGAGAACTTAACACGAGCCCCAGGAGAAGCTCCTGTGTCCTGCAGCTGGCTGGAACGGGCAGGGGTCAGTCATCCTTGGGATGGAGGGATACCCTGCCATGCCCTTCAGCATGAAACAATTAGTTTTCTGCAAAATCTACTGGTTGTCTGGGGATGGGGGGGGGGGTGGGGAAAGATTACTAACATATTGTCTACTTTTTTAGTTGCTGTGATTAAAAAAAAATCTCAGCAAATACACATTCAGAGAGAAGGGGATCACTTTGGCTAAGAGTCCATCACGGCAGGAAGTAGCAAAAGCCGGAGGCAGCTGGTCACGTCGCGTCATCAGTCAGGAGGCCGAGAGAGGTGAGCAAATGCCTAGCTCACGCCCTTCTCTTTTATTCAGTCAAAGATCCCAGCCCATAGGAATGGCACTGCCCACAGTCCCAGTGGTTCCTCCTACCTAATCTGGAAATCCCTCACCAGAGGCTCAGGGACTTGTCTTCTAGGCCATTCTAGATCTTGTGGAGTCGATGAAGCATCACAACTACAAGCTGTGGTCACGTCCGGTGTCCGTGAAGTCACAGCAATAACAAGTACCAAACAGAGTAACTTCACAGGTTTATGCTACAGATGGAAAGAGCGGGAACTGCCCATGCGTACAACCTGCAGGCCAACCCTGGCCTGCGATTATCGGTATCTTGAGACTTAAAAAAAAATTTTTTTTTCAATCCCTCTGTGGCCTCTGGCTAGCAATCCTACCTTTAAGTCCAAAGAGGACAAAGACTTGTGCAGAAAGGGGCTCATCCTAGCTGTGTTTAAAAAGCAAAGAACTGGAAGCCACCCAAAGGCACTGTGATAAGGGATAGAGTTGACTTTGGAACAGCTACATGATGGAGAGTTTGGCAGTCAGTTTAAAAAAAAAATCCTTTGCAAAGAGTTTTTCGATAAAAAGAGAAATGCTTACTTGTGTGTATGCTGAGTGGAAACACAAGATACCAAATTATGTCACCTGACCTCTGACCCAGAAATCAGATTGTACTTTGAGAATCTATCCTGCAAAATTAAAACCAGCAGTGTATCAGGACTAATGCACAGGAAGATGCACTGTTGTGGTATTTCTAAGAGCTTAAGCAACAGCAACGGCAAAACCAAAGAGCATTCACTGGTGGAGAATGCTTGATTTAACTGGGGTTACTCGTATCATAGACTAATATGTAACCACTAAATTAAAACCTCATCTATATGTGTATTGTGTGTATTGTTAACCAGTAAGAGCATGTTCTAAACACACACACACACATACACACAGACATACACACACATACACACACATACACACACACAAATGCATATATACCCTGCATATTCCTATGGTCACAAAAGATCTATAATTGATATTTGTAGCAAAAGAGACTAACGAAAACTTTTCTTCTTGTGATGTCACTGTTAAAACTTCTTCAATGAGCTTAATAATTAACATAACAGTGTAAAAAGTCTAACACAGTTTAGAGACAAGGCACACAATGCGATCTCAACTGTATTGGAATGTGTATGCCTGTGAGTGGGGAAGAGAAGTGGAACGGCCTTATGTGCCCCATTGCTTATTATTTAATCTTATAAATAGAAGTGGTGGGGTTTTTTTATTAATGTGTATTTTTTGTTGTTTACACATTTTTTGAATTTTCCATCTGGGGTGTTTGTATCAGTATCCCAATCATAATAAGTGAGTATGTGGGTGGCTTGTTATACGTGAAAAGACAGAGGAAGATACAGAAGGAAAAGAGGGAGGGAGGGAAGAGGGAAGGAGGGAGAGAATAAAGAGGAGGGGGAGAGAACGTGAGAAAGGGCAAATACATATGCAAATTAAGCAACTGCATGAAATTGATGGTTTCTGTTTTGTCTCCACACCGTGAGCAGTTCTAGATTCCTGTTCATACGATGCCATCTACCCCTACCTGCTCTCCTTGATCTGAGAATCCACAGCTAACTTGCCTGCAGAGGCAGCAACAACTGCACCACTGTGCTGCACGGTTTATGTGCATTCGGCACTGGGTGGGGCCCTGTGGAATTAATATCTGATGAAGAAGTAAAGCTGTTAATAGGGCAGATTTACAGCATTCAGATTACTATTGATCCATGCAGTACACAACTAATAAAGCCTTCCTCGCATGACATTTTGCATCATGTTCACCTAAGCAAATTATCTCTAATAAACAAGTATTACAAGGACCCAAGGAAACATGCCAATCTATAAATTATTGCACGCTCTCTCTCAATTTCTTGCTCTTTCTCTCCATCTTCCAGCTCTCCCTCTTTCTGGATATAAACTACGGTAAGGCCCTAACATCTGTTTTGTGTGTTCTTTGCCCAAGCGTTCAGATCCCTCAAGTCTTGTCTGCATTACTCTTCACATTAGGTACAACGGCATGACAGAATTTCGTGTCACAATAAACAAGTCAACAAAACACCACCCTGCCAGAGGCAGTGTGAAGGAGGAACATAACCCTAGTCTAGGATCCCCAAAATACGAACTCTCTTAACCTGGGCCTGCTTCATTGCCTGTGTGACCTTGGGTAGGATTGTACTTCAGAGCCAAATCAAAACATGTTTGTAAGATAACACCCCTTGACTATGCTGATAAGTGGACATCTGACCATCTTTTCCACATCCCCAGAACAGAACTCTAAGATCCTGCATCCCCCAAATTTGGGGGCTTCTGATCCTTTCCTATTGACAAGTCACAACACCCCTGAATGCCAAAGAAGGGCCAGGTCATAGATTTAGCATGGCTCAGATGCAATGAGACCGAAGGCCCCACCACTGAAGGAACCAGAGGTGTGAATGCTTCAACGCCTGTACTTGAGGGTGACCTTGAGGGCCATCTTCCTTCTAGCCAGGCGGAAGGATCACATGTCTGGGTTTCTCAATGGTCCAGATTGTGACTGCTGGGTCTCATCTTACACACGTCAACCTGGTCTCCCATCCCTGGCAAATGTTACCACTGACATGTAGAGGGGGGCTGGGAGAGGTGTCTGAGAATCATGCTCAGGGTAAAAAGTGATTGGCTAAGATTAGCTGTCACACTTGGCTCCGGTTACACCACAGAGATGAAGAAATTCTATCATGGATTTGTGTACTCATCGTTCACCCCACCCTGGTCTGAACCAGGTAAGCACGCTTCCTTGGCCTCTGGACAAGTTAGTTTCTATCTCTTGAGTTTAATCTTTGTCCTTTGGGAATGTGACACTTTTTACCATGTTACTTACTGAGATTGTTAATTTCTGGGGCCCCAACACAGGTGCTCAGGAACTCTTCAAGTCCCCTGAGCCTCAGGGGTCTTGGCGACAGAGTGGTTGGTTTAAGACAGTACATTCATCCCTCATCCCAGTGGCTGTACCTCTCGGGAACACAAGTATCTAAATTTTCCTAGAGAATTCTGCACAGTAAATGGGAAATAAATATATCTACATTTCTAAACGTTTCTGTGAGGTAGCATAAAATTATGTTTTGAGTGAAGAGCTCTGAGACGCATTTAAAAAAATAAATTCCCATTACCCATAAGGAAATAAGCAAAGAGGGAAAATGCAATTGGGAAGTCAGTCACCTGAGTTTTATCTGGAGATAATATTCTACCCTCCAAGTGGAATGTTTGCTGCACATGTTCCTTGTGTCTTCAGAGAGTTAGAGTTGGTTAAAATTAGACTAGGAACTGTTGGAAGACACATAGGAGTTTTAAGATTTAAAATTAGTAAGCTAAATAAGCCCCAGAACCAAATCTTACCTGCTTCTTGTTTTAGTAATTGCAGTTGTTTCTGTTTAGAAAAGAGATATGTCATTCATTTTTATATTGCCCGTGATTGTTTTGTGCTAGGATGGTACTGTGGTCTGAATGTCAATGTCTCTCTCAAATTCATGTCCAGAAAAACGTTTCCCTCGAACTTGATAATATTAGAGGGTGTGGCTGTTAGGCAGTTAGACCATGAGGGTGGGACCCCCTTCAATGAGACTAGTGTCCCTATGAATGAGGAATCATTAGCCTCTGCCACCATGTGAGGCCAAAGTGAAATGGTGCCATCCGCGAACTAGGAGATGGGCTCTTACCTATGAATCTGCTTGCCCTGTGACCTCTGACACATAAGGTCCAGGTTGTAGGATATAGACATATTGTATATAAGACACATAGCTTAGAGCATGTTGTGTGTCTGTGTATGAGTTACGTACACATGAGTGCAGTACCTGTGCAGACCAGAAGAGGGAGTCAGATCCCCTGGATCTGGGATACAGATTGTTGTGTTGGGTTCTGGGAACCAAACTCTAGCTGCAAGCAAGATTACAGAGCACTCTTGATCACTGAGCCATCCCTCTTGGCCTGTAATGGAGTATTTTTGACATAGCACATATGTACTAAAAGATTTAGTAGCTGTGACTTTACAGAGGGAAAAAAAAAAAAAAAAGAATGAGCCAAGGCCTCTTCTACAGTAGCAATTCAGGTTGAATATGCTTAACATGACCCCAGCCTTGGACATGAGGAGGCGCCAACAGCTTATCCCTAGTGGAGGAAGTTTGGTACCAGAGGAAGGGTCTGACTGGGCTGGTTCTTCTCCTCTCTCCTACTCCATCACTGTCCACTTTTGCATAACAGCTGGCAGTCAGAGGCAAGGGAATGGTTGGAAGGTGGAGAGGGGAGATGGGTTTCCAGGAGCTGAACTGATACCATAAAAGCTTTGCCACTTTGCTATTACCAGCCTGCATCCGCTGGGAGGAGCCTGGCCCCCAGAGGTCATCAGAACTGTGTAAAAGGCTTGTAAAAGGCTTGCCTTTGGGAGAAAGGCACGTCAAACCTGCCCAGGGAGGGAGAACAGAAAGAAAAAGAAAGAAAGAAAGAAAGAAAGAAAGAAAGAAAGAAAGAAAGAAAGAAAGAAAGAAAGGAAATAACAAAGTATTTTGAAAGAATTTCTTCCTAGGAGAGGCAAGCAATGAGGCCAGGGGAGGAATAAATGGTGTAGAAACGACAGCCACTCTTTGGTTGGGCCACAGCTGCACTCGAGGGCTGATAAGCCCCTCCGCGCGTCAGCCCACCTCTCCCTGTTCATACTTCAATGTGAACTTTACAGGGAAAGGGGGACAGGAGGCAGCGAAGGGGAAAACAGTGGCTGGAAGGACTTGTGCACAAGGTGTGAAGCCATTTCAATTTTATATTCGAAAGGACTCTGTAGGTGATCCCGCGAATGCAATTATGCCTACCTAATAAAAGCAACATATGCTAAGACAATTAAAAGATTTTATTATACGTCTCTTCACCGTAGCCCGGGTTAGGCGGGAGGAACGGAAACTGATGAGAGAGATAGGATGTATCCGGCAGGAAGGGTAGCCAAAGTCGAGGCCTGGGCCACGCTGGCAGGGAAATGGACGGGAGATGAAACACTTCTAACATAAAGATGAATTACGGAGTGGCTCTTCACTGGGGTGTTTTCACCTTGCGAAATGCCAAGGCTCTGGTTTCATGACTGTGTGACGAGGAAATATCACTGAAGGGAGTGCACTATCTCCATCGTTTTGGTGTGGAGCCATAAAATGAAGGTCTTCCCACAATGCTAGGGAAGGAAAAGGTCTGTCGCTTGATTTGAAGGTTTAATGACAGGGTGGTAAGTAGAAAGCAATCTAACATTGTGGTGTCCTGTCAGTCCACGGCAACAAACTGAGGATCAGACAGGGGCTTCGGGCCTCTAGCAGAGAGCAGGGAATCTATGGAACAAGAAGCAGTCGGTGTCCTCAGACTAGTTCTTACCAACTGGAGAGGGAGGACTGCAAAGGGAAGACTGGAGAAGGAGGACTGGAGAGGGAGGACTGCAGAGGGAGGACTGGAGAGGAGGGACGAGAGATGGAGGATTGGAGAAGGAGGACTGGAGAAGGAGGACTGGAGTGGGAGGACTGAAGAAGGAGGACTGGAGAGCAGGGACTGGAGAGGGAGGACTGGGGAGGGAGGACTGGAGAGGGAGAATTGGAGAGGAGGGACTGGAGAAGGAGGACTGGAGAGGGAGGAGTGCAGAGGGAGGACTGGAGAGGAGGGACTGGAGAGGGAGGATTGGAGAAGGAGGACTGGAGAAGGAGGATTGGAGAAGGAGGACTGGAGAGGGAGGACTGGAGAGGGAGGACTGGAGAGGAGGGACAGGACAGATGTGTCTCAGGGGCTAAGTATACTGACTGCTCATCCAAGGAAGTCAGATTTGATTCCCAGAACCTCTAGGGCAGCTCACACCGTTTTGTATCTCCAGCCCCCAGGTCTGACAGTCTCTTCCTGCCTCCTTAGGCACAGGACACAAACACAGTACAAATTCATACATGCATTCAAATCAGCCATACACATAAAATCAAGGGAAAACTTTAAAGACTGGTGAGAGTAAACAGCTGGAATGCAGAACTCGGCAGGAAGAAAGGAGCATCCTGAGTGGAGACTGGGTGCTGATGCCACTTCACGGAACATAGCCCCTACCTTCTGGAGTACCAACCCAGACTCCGTGTGTGTAAAGAAAAAATTCACATTCACAGCACTGGGTGGTTGAGCTGTAAGGAGGCTTCTTGGAGGTGAACCATACTGCTGTCTCACCTACCCTTGTGAACAAGAGCAAATAATTCCAGCGAAGAGCCCTTTTAAGGGCTGGAGAGGTGGCTCAGTAGTTACAAGAGTGTTCCGCACTTCTCAGGGATCTGAGTTTGACTCCCAGAATCCACACTGGGAGACTTATAACCACCTGTAACTCCAACTCCAGGACATTTGACACTCTTCTGGCCTGGATGGGTACCCATGCATATGTGAGCACACACACACACACACACACACACACACACACACACACACACACACACCCCTGCATGAATACACATAAATAAAAAAAGTAAAAATCTTTTCATTTTAAATGTCATTTAATATTAAAATTGGGAGCCCTTGTTTAGGTATGGAGACAGGGTGGAGACACACGACTGTGCAATGGTGCCCTAGGATAGTCCCAAGGAGAAGGAAAAAATTTTTTTCCATTTCACAGGCTTTTGCAATGGGAAGGACAAACTGGAAGGGAATCCCTGTAGAAGTCACGGTACTGCCTGAGGCTCAGAGGTGAGGAAGAGTGTGGACTGAGAGCAGGATGTTGGGGGAGGGGTGACTCAAAGGGTTTTACTGGAAGCTACCATGGATGGACAGCGAAAGCGTGCTAGGAGAAACAGCAGGTACCAGCTGTCTTTGGCATTTTCTCCCCAGGTGGGAGCCACAGCTGGGTCAGGTGTGGTTCACACAAAGTCACAGATCCAGAGTATATGGGTCTCTACCCCATAAGACACATTCTCCCTGGACTGAGCTATCTACAGGGTCAAACCCAGGCAACTAATAATAGAGTCTGTCTGTCATGTGATAGAAGGTGGTCAGACTGCCTAGAACCACAGCTTTGTGGTTGACCTGGTGGCCACACAGCAACATAGGCAAAGCCCATCCAAAATAAAAGTAGAACCCACACAGAGAGAACACTTATACCTTGTGCAATACGGGAAATGTCTATCTTTAGTCTGTAGAGGAGGAGCTGGGCCTTGTAATGCAACATCACACAAAGGCCGCAGCTTCTTTTTCACTCAGCACGTTAGGCAAACTCTAACACCTTCATTTTATTTTGGCAGGAAGAAGAAGGCATCGTAAAAATGAGAGCCATTAAGTCTGAGTGGACTGGCCAATCTTGCCTGGGTTATATAGTTGGACTCTCTGTGTCTTCCAAACTTCTGAGGTGTATATGGGGGGACAGCGGCAGGTGACAAAGGTTAGGAGTTAACGAGAAACAGTGTGGACAGAGGGGGGAAAGGTCTGTATGATGATATACAGAAAACAGTTCTGAGTCACTGGTGAGTAGTGAGAATATCAAATGGGATCAATTATGCCAAGTAGAAGCGTGTATACAAAATGGTATGTAGTGAAGGCTCAATAAAAACTACTTGCCCCTCTTCTTTATCTATTCTCCTTAATTAGCATGATGTTTTCTGGTAAAGTTATCAGATGTATTTGTTATCAGCACATAAAATCAACCCAATAATGGTCTCTAATTTCATAAAATACTACACACATACTTCATTTTGCCTGAACTCTTTGTCTGAAAGAAAAATCTCAACAGATATCAGTTGATGAGTGAGTGTGTGTGTGTGTGTGTGTGTGAGAGAGAGAGAGAGAGAGAGAGAGAGAGAGAGAGAGAGAGGGAGAGAGGGAGAGAGAGAGAGAGAGACAGGGAGAGAGAGGGAGAAAGAGAGAGAGGGAGAGAGAGGGAGAGAGAGAGAGAGAGGGAGAGGGAGAGAGAGAGAGAGAGAGAGAGAGAGAGAGAGAGACAGGGAGAGAGAGACAGGGAGAGAGAGAGAGACAGGGAGAGAGAGAGAGAGGGAGGGAGAGAGAGGGAGAGAGACAGAGAGAGAGAGAGGGGGAGAGGGAGAGAGGGAGAGGGAGAGGGAGAGAGAGAGAGAGAGAGAGAGAGAGAGAGAGAGAGAGAGAGAGAGAGAGAGAGGTGCACCTTGACTTTTGAGACAGGTCTTTCAGTGAACCTGGAGCTCACACTTTGGTTAGACTTGCTGGCCAGGGAGCCCTGGGGATTCTCCCGTGTCCATCTGCCTTGCACTGGGATTACAGGTACCCAGTTACAGCCAGCTTTTTATGTGGGTCCTGGGGATTGAACTCAAGTCCTCATACGTGCTCTTCTCCACTGACGCCTCTCCTCAGTCTACTCTTCGCTTGAAGAATGTATCATGTGCCTTAATTGTGTTTCTGGGTGAGACACACAATCTCTCAGTTACTGCTTAGCAACTGAGGCAGCGGGGAAATGCACACAGCCTTGGCAGGAGGCTGAGCTGAAGAAGAAGAAGTCGGCTTTCCCTATGAACCACAGCGCCCACAGAGGCATCTCATCTAATGTTCCCCACGTGACCTCTCCTGCTACAGACCTATAAGATTTGAAATCTCCCTAGACCAAGTTAAAAAAAAAAAAAAAACAACACCCTGGCTACATGTGAGCATCACAAACCATTACATGGCCAGAAAATATGGTATCCTCTGGGTTTTCAGATGATATTCCTGGTGAGGCATTTAAGATTCTAAAGCTGATGAAATACATTAAATACTTTGAGAAGTAAAAACAAACAAACAAAGAAACAAAAAACCCTTGGACATGGACACAGAATTACAGTCACCTTCTTTTCTTGCCCATTTTCCCTCTAACCTATTTCTTTTTTTCTTCCTTCCTTTCTTTCTTTCCTTCTTTCTTTTTCTTTCTGTATGTGTTTTATTTTATTGTTGTTTGTGCCCCCACACTGCCCTGGAACTCACTACATAGATCCAGCTGATCTTTTCATCTGTTTCTAGTCAGATGATCTATTTTATTTTGAATCCCACTTTTGACACCCAACCTTTTGTCATGAGCATTTTCCCCAATGGGCATTTTATTTTAGGGAATGCATAATACTCCATTGGGTAGATATACCATGGTTTGGGAATCACCTCCCTGCCACTGAACATTTTTACACTTCCGTTAAATTGTTTTTTTTTTTAATTAATTATAGAGAAGTGTTCTATTTTGTGGGAAACATGCTTTCTTTCCCCCCCCCCCCCACTGTGGTTTTGACTGTGGGTGCTCATGAGCTACAGTCTCTTCATGCCATGAAGACTGAATGAAGGGGCCTCCCTAGGAGGTCTCCAGGGGTTACCATTCCGCATTCAACTCTCTGTTCAGCAGTGTTTCTCTCTGTCTCCGTCTCTGTCTCCCTCCCCCTCCCCCTCCCCCTCCCCTTCCCCCTCCCCTTCCCCCTCCCCCTTCCCCTCTCCCTACTCTGTTAGGTTCCTTTGCTTTCACAGTGAGGACAGATGAGGAGACTGGTGTGAACCATCCCAGTGAGACATCTCTGAGTCCCTCCACCCTCCACAGTGCCTAAAGCACGTCAAGCATTTAAGGCTTCTAAAATGTTTAGTCAGTGGTTCTGCATCTGGAGCGTGCCACTCCCACGGCCCCCAGGAGGCCCCGGAGGGGAGCAGATGGTACAGGATGTACTGACAAGGTTTGTTCTACATCGACTTAGATGGAAGGACAGGGCCTTGGCGACGTCAACAAGCATGTGTTTCAAATGTGATTAGCATGGTATTTTATGCCAGGAAAGATTTTTTTTTTTCTGGAGAGAATCCTGGCTGTCTGTCCAATGTAAGGAGATGAATTCAGCAAAGCATTTGTTACAATTTTATATATCTATCTATATTCTACACACACGCACGCACACACACGCACGCACACACACGCACACACACACACACACAGAGAGAGAGAGAGAGAGAGAGAGAGAGAGAGAGAGACAGACAGACAGACAGACAGACAGAGATAGAGAGACAGACAGAAAGACAAAGACAGAGACTGAGAGAGAGAGAGACTGACAGACTGACAGACAGACAGACTAGGGGTGGGAACTACTTCTCATAGTCCATCTTTATCATTGGGAGTGAGACTCTACCATTCTACGAGGGAAACAGCAGAGGCCCTGAAGAGCTCCCACATGAATAGGGGAGATGGATCAGCAGGTTAAAGGTGACCGATGCGAGCCTGATTACATGAGTTCAACCCAGAACCTATGGTGAAAGGAGTGAACTGACTCCCAAAAGTCATCTGACCTCCACATGTGTGTTTTAGCATGTGTGTGCCCCCCACCACCACTACCTATAACAATAATAATAGATTTTTAAAAAGAAGTTCTATAGGACCATCCAGAGCAGACAGCCTGGACTGAGAGCAGACAGTCACTTGTGAGGAACAGATGCCTACAGAGGGACACTCCGACACAGACACAACTTTTACAGTGCAGACTAATCTTGGATGTGTGATGTCTACCCTCCATGATTTTGTAGTCCAGAGCAGCTATATAAAGTGTGTGTGTGTGTGTGTGTGTGTGTGTGTGTGTGTGAGAGAGAGAGAGAGAGAGAGAGAGAGAGAGAGAGAGAGAGAGAGAGAGAGAGATTCATTGTGTAACCCCAAGCTGGCTAGAGGTAATTCTCCTGCCTCAGGCCCCTAGAGCGCAAGGATCATCGGTTTATGCCACTATGCCTGGCTTTGGAAAATGCTTGTAGACAGGGGCAGAAGGTATGTGTGAATTCCTCCCAAACCACATGTCTCTGTCTGGCTCTGAAGCCCGTGCTCTCTGTACCACAGCAGCTGCAGATCTTAGACACCTCTAAGGACCCCGACGGACCAGGCAAAACTCTGAGATACACTCAGTCCCTTCTCTCTCAAGGTTTGACGCCAGGTGAGGAAAAGGCAAAATGTGGATGGACATCATTAAGGCAATGAGGAAAGTTAGAGAGTGTGCAAAAAACCACCAGAAGCCTTGCTGCTTTCACCTGGTACTTGGTAACAAGCACAGTCACTTGCTGGCACGGGGAGGGACCTGGTGTGCCCTGCCTCCACAGGCTTCGACAGGAGCCCCAGGTTCCTAAGAGCCAGGATGACCTGCCTGATGCATGGGCAGGCTGCCAGCTGCATTTAACATAAGCCTATGTGTATATCACAACGCAGGAAGCCCTCTTAAAAGGGCGTACGAATTAGCTTCCTGGGACTTTGGATTTTAAAAGCTTCTGTGATTGAATTTCCTTTGGTATTTTTTTTTTTAAATAAAGGATTCTGAAGATTGGTTCTGCTGTCAGGACATTAGAAAACAAAACAACAGTGGGGTGGGGGTGGGGGTGGGGGTGGAGAACTAACTTACTTGGTTTCTATCGTAGAGTGCTCTTACCGTGGGTGGAGATTGGTTGGTGAAAGGCATTATGGTACTAGAAAGCTGTCATGCACAGTGAAGAATCAGCTTCCCTTGGGTGACTTGACATCAACTGAGCATGTGCTAACACCCATAATCCCAGAGTATCTTGGGTCTGGGCAGGGGCCATTTTGATAAAAGATTAGGGAAAACACAAATCTAATCGTGCGTCAGCATGTAAAGTATAATGTGCGTTACTCGGTGTACTTACTCTGTAAGTTGACTGAAAGATAAAATTCAAATGAAAAGGAAAAGAGTAGCAGACATGGAAAAAGAAAATCAACCATCCAAATGAGCCAATGAAAGCAAAGCAAAAGAGAAAAAGAATAGGAGCAGGAAAAATGGCTCAGTGGTTAAAGGCACAGGTAGCTCTTGCAGAGAACTCGAGATTGGTTCCCAGCACCCACACTGGGCAGCTTGTAACCACTTGTACCTCCAGATCCTGGGGTCCATCGCTTCTGCTCTCTGAAAGCACCTGTGCTCAAATACACAGCACTACCCCCTACCTCCACCCCATATAAGTCAAAAATAAAATGATCATTTTTAAAAGTTAAAAAAGTCAAAATCCTGATTAGACTAATGAAAACCATTGCTTTTTATAGGAAACGGGCGACGGTGGCAGGCGCCGAGTGTGGTCATCACACTTGGTCAGAATGGGAGTACAGAGAACAACCAGAGTGCCGGACAATTTAAAGCCTGGATGATCATATTACGAGATGTGTCCTAGAGTTGAAAGCCCTCACTCAAACACTCAGACCCTCCCTCTGAGCAGCCCCTGGGGTCAGCATCATGCCCAGGTACACAAACCCTGGGTTGTTATTGGCCGTTGGTCACATGTGTCTTCCATGTTAATCTGCGATGGCCATAGCTGTTCCCTTCTTACTCTCTAGGTGCTGGGTACTTGGTTAGCAAATAGCCGATCCTTGAACTTGCTTCAGCCTACTTCCTCTTCCACTTGACTTCTCCAGGCTGATTAATCCTTTTCTCTATTCTCAGAAACATTTCCCAATACCTCACATTTTTTTAAAAGTTAGGGAGTGTACGTGGGGGAGGGGGGAAATATTTAAACAAGTCAATGTATTTACAAACTGTAGGCAGGGCGTGGATAACCACCAACCCAGAGGAATTCACGAAAACTTGGCCCAAGTGAATGAAGAATTATAACCTTTACCCTTCTCCTACACCTGGAAAGGCTTCACTTCCTGCTTACGTAAGGAGGCGTGGGGGAAGAGCAGGAGAAGGGGAAGGGGAAGAAGAGGAGGACAAGAGGGACATGGAGGAAAGAAGGAAGAAAAAGGATGACCTTGCAAATCACAACAGTATAAATTATACGTCTAAATTTGGAAAGGAACTGAAAGAAAAAAAAGCCCCCCCCCCCCGAAATGAGTTTGCAAAGCCTTAAGGAGACCTTTTCCTGCAAAGGAAGAAGAAACTTCTGAGTATGAAAACTGACTTCTGATTTTTGTTTGATTTTTCTAGGAAAAAAATTATCTTCCTAGATAATGGAATCATGCAGTCCTTTGGGGGAGTGATTCACGGCCAGATTGCATTTTCCTAATCTGACATTATTTGGAGAATGAATGAGACTCACTGACTTACGAGGCTGGTACCATTTTCATCTGGAGATAAAGTTAAGTGGTCATGTCAGTTCTGTTGCATGATACAATATCCCTCCCAAAGAAATATATCCGGAAGGCAGAGGAGGGCAGCACTCCCTTAAGCAGTTCTGGGTCTACTTCCATCTTTATCATTTGTTAGGGGATGACTTTAGGCAAATCCCATGACCTCTCTGGTTCCCTGTGTCTCTGGTTTACTGTGGATAAAAATGGAAATAACAGTGTCAGGATGAGGTGAGATAACATTGGCTGAGAGAAATGTGTGAAGGAACCATGCCATTCAACAGGGAATACCGCCCCCCCCACACACACACACACAAACAACCCATGGTTGGACTGGGTTATTGAAGAGCAAAGGGTTAAAACTGTTCCAGAAAAAGAGGAGGGGTGGGTCCCACAATCTTCCACTTATCTGACCCCATTCTCACATTTCCTTTTGGAAGAGCCTATGTCCCTGGGAAAGCATGGCCCTGGAGATGAGTTACAAGTCCTGGAACACTGCTGAGTAGAGCTGTTTTGGACCACTGTGCAGGACTTAAGAGGATTTCCACATCTGTATTCCTAGTTCCAAGTGATCGCCAAGACCTTCCCAGGAAGATAGCAGTGACGTCTAGGCCCCTCCCACTGTTTATAGCCAGGGAAAGGGTCCAGAGGGCAAAGTGATTTCTCTTTCCCATGAGTGGTGGTGGGGTGTCTTTCCAGCCACCTGTTCACGGGGCCCACACTGGTTGCATCGGTTATTTGGCAGATTGATGCCTCGTTGTTAGAATATACAGGTTTTATCTTTTTGTATAATGCATGCAGGACACACTCCAGATTTTTCTCCTCACTTTTGCTTCTGGGCTGGGCTCATTGGTTTCCAAGGACAGCCAGGGGTGGTGAAAGGAAAGACAAGGGGAGATTGCAAGCCAAACTGTTATGGATCCCAAGAATTGATACCTTTAATCTTAGAACTCCTTGGGAGGCAAAGATTGAGACCAGCCTGGTCCACATAGGAGGTTCGAGGTGAGCCAGGATGATATAGTAAGACTGGGTTTCAAAAGGAGGAGAAAGAAGAGAAGAGGAGGAAGAGGAGGAAGAAGGAAAAAAAAACCTAAAAGTGGTGTTTGGTGATGCCCTGCAGGCTCAGGTTCAAGGAACCACTGCAGTGTATAGGGCAGCAGGGAACAGGAAAGGGGGGATTGGTGGTGGTCAAAAGATCTTCAGGAGTCAATCCTTGTCTTCCACTTTTGTTATTCTCTACTGAGGTCTTTATTTACCATTTTCCCACAGGAGCACTAGGATTGCAGACACATGCTACCAAGTCTAAATTTTAGAAACTTCCTGGGGATTTGAACTTGGGTCCTCACGTTTGCTTGCTAAGCTCTTTACTCAATAATCCTGCTCCAGGGCCCAAGCATTAATTTTGTCTATGTTCCTTAGTTTTAAATGGAGGCGGAAATGGCACCTTCCCTCCTGTATAATCCCCACATCTCCTGTAGTCACAGCCTTTGAAGGCCTGGCCTTGTGATCTGATCCTGTGCTGGCTAGCAAGTAACAGGTATCACTTGATGTGCTGGACACTGTATTGTATAGCATCAAGAGAGTCTGCAGCTTACATACATGATATCTCACACATGTTATTTAACACCTGTGTCTCTACTTCCTCTTCTGAGACATGGGACTCTGAACTTTGGGGACATGTAAAGTGAGGGTTAATGGGGATCATGTTTACTACATGGTAAGCTCATGTGTGTTACTTCTGGATCACTTACAGTCTCCAAATTCTGCCATCAGGAGAGAGAGAGAGAGAGAGAGAGAGAGAGAGAGAGAGAGAGAGAGAGAGAGAGAAAGAGAGAGAGAGAGAGAGAGAGAGAAGGAGGTTTGGATTGTGTATTGTATGTAGATGTGTGTTTGGAGTGTGCGCACTTTTATATGGATGTGTATGTTGATGTGTATGGATGTATGTATAGATGTGCATGTGTGTTTGTGTGTATGTGTGTTGTTTATGTGTGCATGTGTGTTTGAGCATATGTATGTGTTTGTATGTGCAGGAATATGTGCTTGGTACAAGCATGCAAGATTGCATACATACTTGTATGCACATGGATGGGGAGGTTAGGGGTCAGCCTCAGGTGTCATTGCCTCGGCACCTGTGATCCTTGGATTTGAGACAGAGCATCCTATTGGCATGAGACTCACCAAGCAGGCTAGGCTGGCTAGCCAGCATGCCTCAGAACCCATTAGTCTTCACCTCCCCTGTGCTGTGGATTCTAGGAATCAAACTCAGTTAATCAGGCTTATACCAGCTCCGTGGCCCAGACCGCAGCCTTTAGGCTGTCACCTTTCAAACCCTGATAGTTTATAAATGAAGATCTTTCACTTTTTAGAGGAGCGCTTCAGAGACGGGTTTTGTTAAATGTTAAGGTGTAAACAGTGGCATGGAGAGGCTGATTCTGAGCTCGTCTGGGATGGGAACGAATTCTGGGATGGTGGGAAAGCTGAATGGATGGTGGGAATCAGCTCCCTCCTCCACACAAAGGAAGGGCCCTTCCTAAGGGAAAAAAAGCTGGAAAGCCCAGGCAGCACCAGGCAGGTCTAATAAACTAACTCCCTTCCACTGTTCTAGGCCACACAGCCTCCACTGCCCAGTAACGTGGAGTTTGAGTGGGGCAGGCAGGCATGGGGAGAGCCTGAAGTAACAGGGACTAGAGATGCCTGTGGCTATTTTGCTTGAACGAGTGCGTGCATGGTGAGCAGGTCCCTGGGGCTTGATTACAGCTGCTGATGTGACTCCTTAACCCACCATGCAGAAGTGAACATAACAAGGCTAGTGCCTGCAAAATACAGAGAATTATCAAGATTCGGGCTTCCTAAGAAAACTGTTTAGCTACTCTGGGAAGCAGTTTGGCAGCTTCTCTGGAAGTGAAGTGTAGAGCTAAGGTAAGACTCAGAAATTCTACAGCAGGTATATGCCCAAGAGAAATGAAAATGCAGGTCCACACAGAGACTTGTCTCCAAGTGTTTACAGCGGTGTCATTCAGATTAGCCCAAAACCCAAAGAAAGGAAGGAAGGAAGGAAGAAGAAAGACAGAAAGACAGACAGATAGAAAGAAAACATGTCCATCATTGGATACAGAGATAACCAAATGTGGTACATCCAATCAATGGAATATTAGTCAGCCCTAAAAAGGAATGACGTGCTGATACATGCTTCTTAAACGAATCTGCAAAACACTATGCTAATCAAATGAATCTAGACACGGCCGCATATTTCATACTTCGCTTTATGCCCAGAACAGGTAAATCCGTAAGACTGAAAACAAAAGAATATGGAGAAGAGAATGGGGAATAATTTCTTAGTGGGCATGGAGTGCTTCCTTCTGGAATAATAATAGGGTTGTAAAACTAGAGAAAGAAGCCCCAAACACTTTGAACTCATTAAATGCCACTTAATCGAGTACTTTAAAACAATTGTGCTGTACAAATTCTGAATCAATTAAATGTGTTTATAGGGAAAAAATGATAAATAAAACACAGAAGTGTTTTGTTTGTCTGTTTGATACAAGAGGAGGTGAGACAGGGTCTAGCTATGTAGCCCCCGAGTGGCCTCAAAAGCACTGTCTTCCTGCCCTGGACTTCTTACTGCTGGGGCGGCGTTTGTGCACAGCCTTGCTCACATCACTGTAGCCTGAGTTAAAATCGCATCCCTGCCTCACTGGGCTTCAGTAACCCTGCAACAATGATATGGGCAGCCAGCCTTTCATTCTGTCTCAGTTTAAGATGGTGAGAATGTGCCCACACAAAGCTCATGGGAAGCAAGGTGGTTAGCTCTGGCCTGGTGCACATGTACACAGACCCACACCCCCCCCCCCCTTCCTGCCACCACCGTGCCCTTGCTGTCAAAGTCAATGCTCTTAGGAGAAGCTACTGATTACAGAAGAGATGGAATAATAGGTTCTGCACCGGGCACTTGGAAGTAGAATTCTCAGCTCCTGGTCATGTTTGAGGCATAACTTCCTTTTTTTTTTTTTTTTGATAAAATAAAATCTTTCACTAAGTTGAATCTATTAGATATTCTGTACTTAGCTCAAGAGCTCTTTGGAGGAAAAAAAAAACCAGTTCATTCTTTAAAGAATGAATACAAAGTGGGGTGGGTGGGGGAAGGGAAGAAGGGTGTGAAGGCGGGATGGGAGGCGAGGAGGGAGGGGGCTGGGATCCGGCTGTAAAGTATTAAATAAATAAACAGGAAGAAAAAGGAATGAATACAGTGCTGGAGAGATGGCTCGATGGTTCTGAGCTCTTGTCTCTCTTTCAGAAGACCCAGGGTTGGTTTCCAGCACCGCCACAAGGCAGCTCACAACCGCCTGCAACTCCAGCGTCAACGCTCTCTTCCGGCTGCCACAGCTTCCTGCATGCAGGTGCACACACTCACCCACAGACATATATAAACATAAAGGAAAATAAAACCTTAAAAAAAAAAAAAAAGAATGAATGTGTGGCAAAATAGTTTATTCAGTGAAGTGGCCAGCCATAAGCTCGCGCGTCCCATGGTGTCAAGGAGTTTCACGTTGCCCAAGGTGGCCTCAAACTCATTGTGTAGCCGAGGATGACCCTGAAATTCTGATCCTCCTGCCTGGACCTCTTGAGTGATGAGAGTCCAGGCATACGGCACCACACCAGAGTTTTCTTTCTACTTAACAGTGTGAACCGTGCATTGGAGGTGACACACTAACGGTCGGCTGATTCCGTGAGCCTTGGTGGCTCGCTGGTTTTAAATGGGCCCATTTCTTTTAATTACTGAGTTTCTCTTAACCGCATGCCAAGCTGACATCTTTGAGGCACTGCCTGTCCAGCAATTTAAATAAGGATTCTGAAGGTGTGAGCTGCTGCTGCCGCCCATGTGCTGAAGGTTCTGAACCCTCAGAGAACAAACACTAGAAGGGAATACATGTCTCCTGGAATTTCTTAACATAGGGAAGAAGACTCAGAGGGGGATGGGACGGAAAGGAAACCAAGTGCACAGGTGAACTACTAAGGACATAAACTCCAAGAGGGGCTTATGAAATTGCGTGCTCTTTATCTCAGAAGCTCAGGGCTGGAACAGTGCAAGCTGAAACGGCCAGCTCGCTCAGATCAAGAGTAGGGTGGAGGAATGAGCTGAGCGCCCCACTTCCTGGAGGCACTCAGACCAATTTCTTTGCAAAAACGTATTTTCCTAACAGTACCTTAATTTGTTTGTACCATAAACAAGACGAGGAGTGGTCTGTGGAAACCACGCCCCCCCATTTGCATCTCCATATTACCCTGGGAAGCAAGGCTCTGTATGTGTCTGGGGAGGCCATCTCGCCAAAGGAGATCGCTGTCCCTGAAATGTAGATAGTTATAAAAATGGCATTAATTTGCTTAGACCCAGAAATTTTCACAGGAGAGCAACTAGCAGAAAACATTATGGAAATGTCCGAGAGAGCTGGTAATTGAGTTGATTGGTATGACCTTGGTTATGAAGGTAATGGATTAGGGACCCGGTGTTCAGACTGAGTTATAACTCTGTTCCCGGTTCGTCGACCGACTGAGAGATGTAATTTGTTCAGCCTGCCTCGGAGTGGCCAAGCTTGCCTGTGACAAAATAATACACTCACTAGCGGAGCTTGGATGACTCTTGTATCCTGCCAGAGTAAACAGGGCAGGGTCAAGTAAGAAATGATGGGCCATGAGCCAGCACGGGGCTTCTGTGTGGGTCCGCTGTGGGCACAGCTTTACGGAGTGCGAACTCGGGGAAGCAGTAACTCACTGCTTCTCTCAACTGCCGAGGAAGGAACCGAACTCAACTGCTCCCCAGCCAGAACAGAAAAAAAAAAAAAAAAAAAAAAAAAAAAAAGCAAACCACCAACAGTGCAAAGAATAAATGTCCAGGAAAGTCTATGCTGAATTCGCTCTGGCTCTGTTTTCATAGTATTTATAGACATTTAGGAAGCAATATGCCTCTGGTTGCAGTGGGAAATTTAGTTGCATTAATCATAAGAAAGCCTGGCTCTGAGGATAGGATCACGCTGTTTACAGGACACCTGCTTAAATAGGCAATCGTCTCTCCATAACACATGGGCACCCACACGATCCTGGTATGACTGCCCATGACACAGGGCCACGGGGGTACCTAGCTTTAGAACTATTGTGCAGAGGGTCACATCCAGGGATGTCCTGCCCTTCCCTCATCCAGATGCCCTTGGTCACCCATACCCCCTTAGGAGGTGATGTTCGTGGGATGTCTGAGACTTCGGGGAAATCTATGGCATCTGGGGAATCTGAAATAGATACAGGTGAAAAGTCTGTGGTCAACATTTTATATTATTCTTACGGAATCCATCCTCCTATGCTTGAACCAGAGAATTGTACCTGGTGAATAATGACAGGCATCTGTATGCATACTTCATTTCCTTTCTGGGATGGTGTGTGTGTGTGTGTGTGTGTGTGTGTGTGTGTGTGTGTGTGTGTGTGTGTAGTGAGGATTTTGTTTTTGTTTCTTTTTCTTTCTTTCTTTTTTCTTTTCTTTTTCTTTTTTTTTTTTTTTTTTTTTTGAGTCCCCCAGTTTCAGACCTGGAGCTACACAAATGACAAAGGGCCAGAGTCCCTTGTCTCCTTGCCTCTGTCACCGAGCCTGCTGACCCTCTAGTGAAAGGGACCTGACCACCGCGTGCGAGTGGAATAAATTATCGCTGACACTCCAATATTTAATTATGCAGCTGTCAGAGCGGCCCTTTCGAAATTCATTTTAATAAAGTGGGAACTATCCCTTTCAAGGTTGAGAGTGAGGGGGTCACCTTTGGTGTCAGCCAGAGGTCTCTGCCATGAGCTCTGCATTCCCACTCTGGACGCCTGTCACTTGGCCTGATAGAAGGACCCGATAACAGCTCTGATGCCTAGTGGCATCCTCCATCCCTGCCTGAATGAACACCCTTCATTTAAACCCACAATAATGAGGACCTCAAAGTCACAGAGGCGGGCACAAGGGCAGTCGTGGAGGGGTGGGGGTGGGACTGACTTCTTATTATAAAATCCACCCAGTGTGGAAGTGGGGATATTGTCCATTTCAACGGTTTAACTAGTTAGTCGAAAACATTTCACATGATAAAAGGGGAAAAAAAAAAGAGTACGTAGGGAAGAAAACCCCAAAACAGCTGGGTTAAAGAAAGGAGGTGTGTAGATCCTGGCTTGCCTCTGCAGTTGTGGTTCCCAAACTCATAAAAGACACACAAATGTATTGATTTATATTTTTCTATAAAATAAAAAAAAGGTATTATAGTTTTTGTAGCCTAGTCCCTGGGCTATAAAGTTGCTCGGAGAAAAAGCTTTTATGCAGCAAACTGATGTGCGAATGCTTTCCTGTCTACCCACTGTACACATGGCTAAAGTCCATGTTTAGACGACACTTCCTACTATTTGTATGTAAGCCCTGGCTTCAGGTGGCCAGGAAATACAGGCAGGGCTAGAGAAGGCAGAAGGGGTGGTAGATGCTTCTAAGTGGGTTCCTGTCTGCTCTACAGACTCCTCATTTCCCACATCCTCTTGCCTGCCTTCCCTGTCCTCTTTCTTCCTTTAGTGATGCGGTAAACTTGTATTAGCTGGTGATAGTGCATTGAGAGTACTGTCCAAGGTCTGCTTGTACACAAAATATCTCTTAGGGGTTAGGGCAATTCTATTGATTAGGCACTTTGATGACAGTCCCCAATTTTAACAAATGAGGGAGCTGAGGCTCAGAGATGCTGAAGCTCCCGCTCAGAACTGGCTGGGTACCTACTGTCCCCCTCGGTCCCCACGGCTTCCAGTGCTCACATCTGTAATCATTCTGCTGACCGTCTCCTTATTCCCGCTTTCTCAGATCTCTTCTTCACCAGCCCCTGGGCTGGCTTTCTTCCCTCCTCTCTTCCTCTCTCTTTCTCAGGCTTGCATATCCTGTGTCTTACTGGAATATATACCAGCTTCAGTAGAATGCACAGAGTGACCACTACATAGGCACATGTTGTAACTCTTGTCACTGGTTTTGGAGCCTCATGCTCTGTGTTAGAATAAATTCCAAAGACAGAACTTTCCTCTGTCTATAGCAAGGCGCAGTTTTTAAGGCACAAATGATAACCCACTATTCCAATAA
Organism: Acomys minous; assembly: GCF_964271855.1. Lineage (NCBI taxonomy): Eukaryota > Metazoa > Chordata > Mammalia > Rodentia > Muridae > Acomys > Acomys minous. The sequence goes on from NC_140496.1 coordinate 13,138,183, forward strand.
GCAAGTCAGTGGATCTCAGCCTGTGGGTTGAGACCACTCGGGGGGCGGGGGGCGTGGCATACCAGATATCCTGCATATCACAAACATACATTATGGTTCATGAAAGTTGAAAAAGTACAGTGATGAAGTAGCAATGAAATAATTTTATGGTAGGAGGTCACCACAACACAGGAAATTATACTAAAGGGTGGCAGCATTGGGAGGGTTGAGAAGCACTGCCGTAAGTATTTACCAATTTTTGGATTTATTTTTCAGTGTTGTATAAGCATACTGTGTATTGACTATAAATCCCCACCATTCTTCCTACATTGCCACTGTCCCCTAGCCTCTTAGTCCCTTTGTCCTTTAGACATTTTTACTTCTACTGTCACATCATGTATACACACATTATTTTACACACCTATATAAGTCCTAAGAATCCTAAGTAAGAATAAATGCAATATTTGTCTTTCTAAACTTGATTTGACTCACTTAATATGATTGTCTCTAGTTGTATTCACTTTCATAAAGATGACATAATTTTTTTATGGCTAAAAGAGGTGTACACATACCACATTTTTTTCTACCTATTCCTCTGTTACTCCGGTTAGTCCTATAACCTATTGTGAATCGAGCTGTAGTAAACATTGATGTGCAAATGTCTCTGGGACATGTCAATTTGTAATTCTTTGGTCCATGAATGTGTTTACTAAAGGACAGTACTTTTTTGTTTTACTTTTTTATTTTATTTATTTATTTATTTATTTATTTATTTATTTTTGGCAAGGCCCCAAGTCAGGAAAACAGGAAGCAGAAAGTGCTACCTCTGTGTCACTCTCTGTTGTCCTGACAGAGAAGTTCTACAGATCAACGCAGGATGGCCAGACCCTCCCAGGCTCCCGTAGCATACTCCGTAGCATAGCTCCCATAGCATACTCCAGAGAGCAGCAAATTTCCAAGATGCCCTTGGTCACAGTCCTTGAGCTTCCCAGTGGGAATTCATGATAGATGAGGATGCACTACGCCTGTCATGAGCGCATGAAAGAAAATGGAACTCACGTGGAAGTCATGGTCCAGGGGAGGGCTGGATACTTTGTCCTGGGCTTGCCCCTCAGTGTACCCTCCTTAGCCTAGGGTCCCAATACCAAGGGGATGTTTCTCAAAGGCCCATGATCATTGAGACCACCCATGTCTCCTCACGCCCATTGTCACTGTTGCCTGTTGTCTTCCTACAGAGCAGTGCAATTGATATTGATAAGGGGTAATGTACTATTTATGGAGAAATGGTTTGGTTCGGGTTTTCTCTTCTTTAAGACATGGTCTCATATATTCCATGCTAAACTCATTTTTGAGATGCCACGGAGCATGACCTTGAACTTCTCATCCTCCAGCCTTTATCTAGGATTACAGGAGGATGCCAACATGCCTGGTTTTATTCAGTGCTGAGGATCAAACACAGGGCTTTTCCGCACACGAAGCAAGCACCTTACCCACTGAGCTACATTGCCAGCACTGGTTATAGGATCTGAACAAAGCATTCAGACTTGCAGCAGACAACAGGGAGGGAAGAGCTGGAGCCTGCGTGGGTTCCCCGGATCTCCACGTCACTAATCTCAAACTGGCAAGGCAGGAAACTGGACTTCGAGGACTTGAATTCTTCCTGAGAGTCCGGGTGACTCTCCTGTAGGAAGCTTCCACTGATGGCTTACTGGACGAATAGAAAAACAGTACGTCCTTGACCCAAAGACTAATGTAAATGCTTCCTGGCCCATGATGCAATTGTATCAAACCAGGCACCTTCGTGCACAGACAAGATCATTTAACAAGAGATCAGAGGAGAGATGGGTGTTCAAACAGTTCAACTCCCTAACATCTAGTGCTTTACAGCAACGCAAGAAAAGACAGGTACAGGAGACAGGTGTGTTGTTTCTGGTCCCTGTCATTGTCAACTTCCTGTGGCACCTTTGCACAGACAAGTCCATATCTCTAGGCTTTTGTTCGCTTTTCTTGAACCTGGACAAAGGAGGGTTGAGACTTAGCATTTGTTTATTAAGAGGACAATAATGGGGTAAATCAAACAAGAGGGTATAGAAGCATCTAAGTGAAAACTATACAAGTAGTAACTTTATCAGGAGCATTTCCATTCCCGTTCCTTTCTCTCTCTTTCCTCCCTGCTACCCATCTCCTCCCTCTAGCAGTTTTCATGGGATGATTACCTACCTCCTGGGCCAAGCTTGTGCCATTGGCTTTCAATTTAATCTCTACATCCACCTCAGGTGGGAAGCAGACACCTGAAGATAAGGAAACTGAAGGCCTGGCAAAGCAAACAAGTCCAGGCCATTTAGCCAGACAGAGCAGAGGGACGGTTGTAAGCCAGCTCTGCTTGTCCATGGCTGTGGAGCACCATGCCATGTTGTCACCAGGATGTAAGGACTCCTCTCTTTCTCTTTCCTGGAAGTATGCCTAGAATTGACTTCCAATCACTCATGGAAAGCCTGTTTAACAAGGCCCATTGTGGTGGTTTGACTAGGAATGCCCCCCTCCCATAGACTCATGTATTTGAATGTTTGGCCTAAAGGGAGTGGCACTATTAGTCAGTGTGGCCTTGTTGGAGGAAGTGTGTCGCTGTGGGGGCAGGGCTTGATGTCTCATATGCTCTCGAGCTACACCCACTGTGGCCCAAAGTCTCCTTCTGCTGCCTGTGCATCGAGATACAGAACTCTTAACTCTTTCTTCAGCACCATGTCTCTGCCATGTTTCCCACCATAATGATAAGGGACCAAATCTTCTGAACTATAAGCCAGCCCCAGTTAAATATTTTCCTTTATAAGAGTTGCTGTGGTCATAGTGTTTCTTCACAGCACTAGAACCCTAAGACATCCATGATGGACAGAACCCCCCCCCCAAATTTTAAGGGGATAAACCTTCTCCTTTCTCTGCAGTGATGGCACAGTGTGCAGGCATATGAGCATGATGTATATGAGTGTTTGCTTATAAATGTACATTTTCAGGGCAGGGGAAACGGAAGGAGGTATAAAGGGCTTAATGCATGTGTGAGGACTAGAGTCGGAATCTGCTGTATCTACAGGAATGCTGAGCAGGCACCGTGGCCTCCCTGTAATCTCAGTTCTTGGGAGGTGAGATGGGGGTTCCTAGAGCAAGCAGGCTGGCTAGAGTAGCGGAGCTGGTGAAGTCTGACTTTAAGTAAGAGACAATAAGGTGGAGGAGAGTCAAGGAAGGCACATCGTAAACCTCTGGCCTTCACATACACACACACACACACACACACACACACACACACACACACTCATGCACACGAATACACATACACACACATACACACACACTCATGCACACTAATACACACATACACACACACACATACACACACACACATACACACACACACACACACACACACACACACACACACACATACACACACACACACACACACACACACACACACACACGGGAGGGGGAGGGGAGGCAAGAAAGACACATTGTAAATCACTAGCCTCCACATTCACACATACACATACACATATCTTGGTCCACATACACATGAACATGCACACACACACACACACACACACACACACACACACACAGCATACCCACCTATGTGCAACACCTACACACAAAAAATAAATAAATTCACATTTACATTTTACATGTAAGTATACGTAGGTACATTTCTAAACATACAGAGAAATATACACCTTTTCCCTCTAATTTACACCATTGTTATTTCCATTACATCACCAATAAACCAAAGCTCAGATAAATACCGGGCTGGAGATCAATAAGAAGCAGCTGGTGAAGTGATTATAGATGTAGATGGCGTTGGCTCAAAGCTATTGTTTTTGAAAATAAAACACAGAAAATGTGTCCCTCACACCTCTACTTTACTTTTGATGTGTGCAGTCCTGCCCCACACACCCTTTCACTTTTGCTGCAGTCTTACAACGAGCTACCATGGGTGTTAGTATGTGACGCCTACCTCGAGGATGGTGAAATCTAGGGCCCAGAGCCTCCGTGACTTGTCTACATGTTTATAACGAACAATCAGGTTGAGCTCACACTCGGACTCATTACCATGTACCACCCTTGATTCAGAACCCCCTGCCTCTGCATGGTGGCGCTGTGAAGCAGGGGCATTCGTGTGTCAGAACTCTCCTTTGTGGGGATGGTGAGAGGCCTCAGTTGGGAAAGTCGTTACCATACAAGCATGAGGATCTGAGTTCGGATCCCCAGCACTTAAGTTAAACCACAGGGGCTGCAGCACATGGCTGTAATCCTAGAGCTGGAAAGGAGGAGACAGGAGGATCCTTGGGCCCTGCTCAACAACTAGTCTAGTCAAATTGCTAAGCTCTAGGTTCAGTGAGAGACCCTGTCCCAAAAAATAAAGTGAAGGACAGGCAAGGAGGCTCAGCAGGTAAATGCTTGTAAGGCAAACCTGATGACGTGAGTTCGATCCCTGCACACACTGAGGTGGAAGGGGTGAACCAACTTCCAAAGTTTGTCCTCTGAGCACCACATGTATACCATGGCATGTGCGCGCATGTGTGTGTGGGTACATGTACACACAAAATAACAAATTCCATTTTTAATAAAGTAGAAAGAAGCTGAGGAAGATACCTGATATTCAACCAAGGTCTGCGTGCACGCATGCACACGTACAGAAACATGTACACATATATTCACATACATTCGCGCGCACACACACACACACACACACACACACACACACACACACACACAAATCCTCTTTTTGCCCAAGTTCTCAGAACTGATGGTTTTCTTCTTGGTCAGACAGACTAGCCTCTGTGGGATAGTCACAGCCTCCCCAGGCACCCATCGGGCCCAGCCTTCCAGGTGAACTGAAACTACATTGTGCCTGATGCCAGCGTCTCTGTGTAAACAGTAACCACTAGGAAGCACGAGCAGCAGCAGTTACTCCACGCAAGGTGTACAGCTGAAACAATCATGGGTCAAGAGCAACTCCAAACCCCCAAATTCTGAAAGCTTATACCATCCTCACAGGGTAGGGAGAAGGCTAAGAGTCACACCTCTCTGTCAGAAGACAACACCCCCCCACCTCCCCCCCCCTACACCCCCCCCACCCCCGTCTTCAAACGCCAAGCGTGGTGGTTAATACCCCAAGATGTCAAGCAAACGCTGGCTGGCTGGCAGGGGGAAATAAATCCTGGCTCAACGAGGATTAAAAAGTCACTAGCATGAGGGGAATTCGCACTCCACAAATTTTTCTCGACTGAGTAAATTTAAAGAAATAAAACTAGATTGAGCATGCGTTTAACACTGGCTGCTATCTTTTGCTCTGCTCTGTTCAGTGGCTTGTTAAATATGAAAAGATTTGCCCTCGAAGGAGACACAGGGAGATGCAATCTCTGGGGGGGGGGGGGGGGGGGAGCAGGCGGAGAGGGCTCACGAACAACCCTCCTGCACTTCTTCAAAAGGCAGGTGAGCATGGGAGCCCGTTTTTATATCAATATCTAAGCAACCAAGTCCTGTGGACAAGTCTCAGATACCATTCTGGTATTGTGATGGTCTCTTAATAGAAGGTGTGGTATAAAAAACTCATTTGAGATGCCAGGAGCTTCCCTCTGACCCTGGCTGCCTGAGAGGCAAATTGCATTAGAAAATGACATGCCATTCATCTCGCGAGTACTTGCAGGGACATTTAGCTAATTAAATGATTAATAAATTTAACACTGCTTTGTAATTTCATTTAGCTGTGTTGGAAATCACACGGTGAGCTGCGTAGGCACCCAATGAGATTAGGTGGGAGGGAGGGTTTCGGAGGCTGCCCTGGTAATTGAGATTAGCCTATTACTACAGTGACCTTTTTAACTTTTATATTCTCTTGTTAAAGCGAAATAAAATTTTATTCACTTTTAAGGAATATTTACTTAGAGAAATTTACATGAAATTAAAGAAACACTGAGCCCGGAAGCCCACTGGGGCTGACTCCATGCAGTATTTCTTTAGTAATTCTCAGAGTCTCTTTAGGAAATTATTCTTGAGTTAGCTAGAGACGGAGCAATGAAAAGTGTGTTTGCTGGCGTTCATTTACTCGTTCATTGGCTCCTTCAGGAAATGCTGAATTCCCCCTGTGACCTGGGACTGATTTGGGACCTATGACCGTGGCCTAGACCCCTGTTTTTTCCCAGACATAAATTATAATAGAAAAATACAGATGGGAAACAAATGAATAAACAACAAAATAACACAGAGGACCAAGCACGGTACAGAAAGCCGGAATCGCTGATTTGTCTAGACTGGGGAGGCTAAGGAAAACCTTTATTTTATTTATTTTATTTTATTTTTTTTATTTATTTATTTACTTATTTATTTAATACATGCAAATGTGTGATCATGTGCATTTAGGTGCTGTGATTCCTTTGCTGTCATGAAACTTGTTTTTTGTTTTTTTTTTTAAGATAGGGTCTCTCAATGAACCTGTGGCTGACTAATTCAGCTAGGCAGACTGGCCAACAAGCCCCAGAGTCCTCCTGCCTCTACCTCCCCAGTGCTGGGATTATAAACACTTATCTCCATGCCAATTTCTTCAGGTGATCAAACTGGGGTCCCCACACTAGCACAGCAAGCACGTTAGCCGTGGAGCTAACTCCCCACTCCAAGGGGAGCATCTTTACAGATGGCGACTCACCCAAGCTCTGTATCCTCATGAGCTGTATCCTCATGAGTGTGGAATATCCAGGAAGAATAGAACAAAGAAACAGAGGAGGCAGATGACAAAGGTCCCCAGGGAGGGGTGAACAAGTGTGATGAGGACCAGCAAGGGCTAGGAGAGGGCCTGAACAGGCAAGTTGGAGGTGGTAAACATACAAGAGGGGTCAGCCTCAGTAAGATCCTGCTGGCCAAGATAAAGTCAGAGTCTTCGAAGGGGCAGTAGCAGAGTCACGGTGGTGACACTATGTGCCAGGTGACCCATCTAAGCCCCGTCTCTACCTCTTCAGCTCTGGGCTTACAAACATGTGCCACTACACCCATCTTTTTTTATGTGGGTTCTGGGGCTTGAACTAAGGTCCTTGCGCTCCCCTCTCACAAGCTTTTTAGCAACTCAGCCATCCCTCCTGCCCTGCTGGGAGGATTCACACCCTGGACGACCGGATGATGCTTACTCAGCCCAGCCTGTTCTCACACAGAAATGATGGTCTCACCTTTTCCCCTTGCTTCCTTCCACCATGTGCTTCTGTGCGTCCTCCTGACTCCTAGCATGTTTCCTTGTCTCTGGATGAGTGGGTCATGTGGAGCTCCCTAAATCTCCAGAAACCCGGTTTCATTGCCTGCCAGATCAGGAGCCTTCACCTAAGTCCTACTATGTGCCGTGTGCTTCCTGTGACATGACAGCTCTTGACCAACTCTAGTTTCCTTCCCTTTCATACAAACAAAGAAGGTTGCTGATTTTATGGCTGTTGTTCGGCTACTTTCTGGCTTGACAAACCTGAGGTCAAATTGATAGGGTCCTGGTTCTAAGACAGGATCCTGGACATGAGACGATACCACTCATAAAATCAGACACCTGCTGAGATGGTGACAGACAGGAGTATAGAGTAGAGAGGCATCAGGACGAGTGTTTTAAACAGTCCTCTCCTCAGCACTGTGGACATGTAACAGACCATGTGTGGGGGACATGCCTGCTGTACAAATGGCTCAATCTGGCCCATACAGGTGCCGTTGGGGTTCTAACTTTTCCCAATTGTCCCGCCCCCTACACACACACACACACACACACACACACACACACACACACACACACACACACACACTACCTTGTTCTTCACGACTTCCTACTTCCAAGACATAATCTGGAAATTTCAGCAGGTGTCCTCAGGACAGACATCCCAGTAAACATGTCCTAAAGGCCATTACTTGACAGGCTCTTGAGTAATGCTTTAATTTTTTCCCCTTTTATTTAGCTCTTTGTTTTCACTTTGGTTTATCTTGTTAAACCAGGATGGGATTCCGTCGACCTGACATTCCCCCACCCCGTACTTGCCTTCTTCCTGCTTTGCCTTCCAATTCATCCAGTCATGTGCATTTAGAATACCCGTGTTCTGCAGACTTGGCTTTGCCTTAATAGAAAGTCTGTGATATTTAGATTAATTGTCGATTTAAGACAATCGAGCCTCACCTGGAAAGAGAGTCTGAATGTGGCACTATCTAGCTGGGAGACTGGGGGTGGGGGGAGGCCTTAAGTCACTGATGAGGGAAGACCCAGTCCCCTGTGGGGAGAACCGAGGACTTAAGTTTTGAATAGAAAGGATAGCCACCCCCTTCTAAATCTTATCCATATTTTTACACTGGTCTTACTTGCTTCTGCCTAACCTACCCATGCCATTAAACAGGCATGGGGGCTGCCTGCCACCAAGCTTGATTCCTGGGAAATGGGTCCTGAATTGTATAAGGCTGGAGAAATAAAGCTGAGCACAGGCGAGCAAGCGAGTGAGCGTGCATGCATCTCTCTTTACTGTGGATGTGATGTGGCTTGTTGTCTCAGCTTCCCTACAAAGAGAGCTGTGACTGGGAATTATGAGCTAAAACTATTCCCCACTTCCCTAAGTTGCTTTCTGTGATGATGTGTTTATCACAGCAACAGAAATGACAATAGGGCAAATGGCATCAATATGTTTGTTAGAATGTCCACGGTCATTTTACCAGTTCCCCGGTGTGTCATTTGTCCAGGTTGAAGTCCAATCCCTCAGGGTGTGGCAATCTCACCTAATGATTTTTGTGTTGTTTCCCCCTCATTCCTCCCAGGGAAGAGAGGGACATATGCGGAGACACAGAAACACAGGGAGTGAGAGAGATTGGAGTTAACATAACTAGTCTACCTTTCTTTCAACAAATTTTTAAATGGCAGAAGCCTCAATGTCAGGGAAGATGCACACATCCCATGGATAGTCTTCAGATTGCACAAGATGCTCCCACACCCCTGAAACCTCAATCCTATGGTATCTGCCTTAACCCTCCAAATCTGTGAGCAATTATCTTTGTAAGCAGAGTTTCCAGAAAATAACATCTGTGGAATTCACACTTCTTTTTTATAGCTTGTTAATTGTTGGTTTGTTAACTCTGACTATGAAATCCTCAGATGATTACAAATTTGTCATTTTTCTTTCCAACACCTTCCACTAGATGTGTGAAATCTAAACCCACCTGTGTAATTAAAATGTTTCCTGCTCTTTAAAAAAATTTTTTTATGTCTTAAAGACAGTCACATTAGTACCTGTTAGGAGTAACAGATAAGTTTAGGAGCAGAAAGAATATGCAAATTCCATTTGTTGAAGAAATAGCAACCTGAGTTCCTAGAAATTGCTAATTTATTATGGAGATGACAATGTCAGCTGACAGTATTTGGGGATTTGAAGAATTTCCATCATTTTTAGTGGATGTTCAGCCATGATCACAGATTTTTGTGTAGACTACTTTTAAGGCACAAATTTTTCTCCTTCACTTGTTTTCATCTACCTGATCTTTGCATTAGTCCATGGTGAACTTGATACTGTACTAGTGCCAATGCTATAAGATAGGAAAAAGAAGTTTAGCCAGATGCAGTGGTGCACACCTGTAATCCCAGCACTCTGGGAGGCAGAGGCAGGCAGATCTCTATGAGTTCAAGGCCAGCCTGGTCTACAAAATGAGTCCAGGACAGCCAGGAATACACAAAAAAAACCCTGTCTCAAAAAACAAAACAAAAAGAGGAAGAAAAAAAGACGATTTCTATATATTTCTACATATTACATTGTTCTATAAATATTTTCAATAAACAATTCACATTTGTTCCTCTTGAGAATTAGTTAGGAATATGCCAAGGTCGCCTCCCAACCATGCTCTATCCAGGTCCACAGGGATAGAGGGGCCCAGAGACATCTCTCCAAGTGGTTTTTAATGGATAGTATCTTAGTAGGTTCTGATCTATATCAGTCTTTATAGCACATTGGGAGGAGGACCTCAATTTAATCCCCAGCACACATGCAAAACACAAGATGTGGTAGCACACTTGTAATACCAACACTGATGAGGCTGAGACTGGGGCTCCCTGGTTAACCAGCCTAGCTGACTTGATCAGTGAAAGATTCTCTCTCAAAATGACAAGGTGGATGACGCCTGAGAAATGATGGCCCAGACTTGGGCCTCCATGCACATGCATACACACGCACCTGTACCTGAATATATATGTACACAAGCATGTGCACACCTACTTTGTGTGTGAAGATGAAGGCCTTCGGTGATCCTTAGATGGGGATTAAAATGGGAGTATTGAAACTTGGGTAGCCAGGTAAGATGTTAGTACTGTTAATCCAAATGCACAGAAAAGTATTGTGGTGGTCTCTTCTCTTGCTACCTAACGGTACACGCCCTTCTGAGTGGGAGAACCATTCAAACCAATGACGGCTTGAGACCATCCCTGAATGCCCCTGAGTAAAAATCCCACACAGAGGCGGGTTCTTCTCCACTTCCTTCTCACCAGTAATGCTTCTGTGGATGGCTGACATCTCTCTAGACACCAGAAAATTTAGTCAGGGCTAAGAAGTCCCAAACAGAAACCCTGATGGGGCTAAGTTCAAATCTCAGGGCTGAGATCTCAGATAGTCCGTCGGTATCCCCGTGCGTCGATTGCTTCCTCCTGGGTACTGTAGGTCCGCTTACTAGGACTTTCAGAAGATAAAATGTAGAAAAGCAGAGCTCACTCACACTGGAATCTAGGCGTTCTCTAGTGGGCCTCACGCAAGTTACACATTTATTCATCCTGCCCTATAGCTTCCTTCCTGGGGCATAGCCAGACAGCACACGTCTCTTCTGCTCAGTGTCTCTTACTCTATCAAGCTCCATGGGACACTCCACAGCAATCTTCCCTTTCTATTGTGTTCTGAGCCCAGGGCCCACTTCTAGCCCAGATCTTTCCTCTAGGGCTCAGAGTCTCATCTCTCTTACAGTGGACCCACTCCGACTGTTCAGTCCCCACCAAGTGCTGGCCTACTTGGCATAGGCAAGGTACCCGGTGCAAGTTGACCTGTGTATTGGTTTTCTGCACTCCACATGTCATGAGCTGGCTACCCACAGCTCACTTTCAGCACAGCTGGGTGGTTGTTTTGTAAACACTTGACTCCACTTCTGGTGCGCTCTCTCTTTCTCTCTCTCTCTCTCTCTCTCTCTCTTCTCTCTCTTCTCTCTCTTCTCTCTCTCTCTCTCTCTCTCTCTCTCTCTCTTCTCTCTCTTCTCTCTCTCTCTCTCTTCTCTCTCTTCTCTCTCTTCTCTCTCTTCTCTCTCTCTCTCTCTCTTCTCTCTCTTCCCCCCCCCCTCTCTCTCTCTCTCTCTCTCTTCTTTCACTCCTGATTGGGTAAGGGGAGGATGCTTAGCCTACACTCACTTTCAGCCCAGCTGGCCTGTGCCCTACTCCATCCCATCCATCACCCTTTCTGTCAGCAAAGGTCAGCGAATCCTGTTCCTTCTCTACGCCTCCAGCTTTACATGCTGCAGGCATAGAACAGAACTTCCAAGGTGGTGGTACTGAGAAAAAGGAAACTGTGAACTATCTTTTACTGCATAGGAAGAAATGGCAGAGAAAGTCCAGAGGGATGTTAGAGGAAATGAAAGATGAGGTAGTGTAAATTAGATGTTTACGTGTCCACCAATTATGATTACTATAGTTTAACAACGGAATTGATTCTCAGCCTCAGAGCAAAAGTTCTTTGTCAGCTTTCTAAGACTCAGAACATAGAATCCTGCATCTCTATGGATGAGAAAGTTCATGACTAAAACAACAAGAAAAAATAGAGCCATCTTGCCCATTGTAGAGAAGAATGATCACTCCAGAGTCAAACCTTCAGCATCGATGGGAAGACCTTCCAGCCCTAAGAACTCTAGGATCAAAACTCCCCCTTGGGTGGCTCTGGCTGTCAGAGACACTGACAGGGTACTGCAAGACCAGCAGACCCTCACCACCTAGTGCTGCAATCACCTCCTTTCTGCCTGTAACCAAGGGCCTTGGCCTCCAGGTTCTGGATTAGTTCAGAGCTCATGAGTAAAGTTGGAGCAGCCAGGTCTTCTGCTATTCAGTTCCAGCACCATGACAGTGTGGTCCTCGAGCAAGCCTGACCACATGCCAAATATAAAAACAAGTGGGCTCAAGTTCAGCCACTGACCACATAGGCTTGATATTTACTGATGCCCCATACACAACTGCCCCAGCCTCCTACCAATGCAATGGAGGGACTGTCCCACTATGACCAGAGAGAGGCTGGGTGTCCTCATCAAGTTAAGGAGTCCACAACATAGCTTCCTGACTTATGGTGTCAGGCACTACTGGGCACTGGTGGTGAATGACAGTCTTCACTTGGGAGAAATGTCAAAGCCACATTAATAGCTGCAGAACAGAATATTCCAGATTTCCAATAACTGGAGCAGGTACAGGCATATAGAGGCAGCAAGGCTTCTATAGTTAATTCCACAGCACATAGAAGGAGAGGAGACCATGTGGGTTTTTTTTTTGGGGGGGGGTTGTTTTGTTTTAGCTTTTTTCTGGAGGGAAATGAGTCCTTCTTACTTGCTATGAAAACAAGAGATTTATAGTTAAGATGACAGACTTTAACTTATTATAAAATAACTGACTTTTGAAGGGGGCAGGGGTGACTCTGGTGGAATGTTGTTTAAAAGCCTCAAACCATGAATCAGGATTTAAAGCCTTTGACAAGATGGTAGCCCACAGGCTGAATCCACCTGTTGGCTACATTGAATGTGGCTCAGTCCAAACTGGTTTATACAATGGATCCACCGCTGAGATTTTAAAATAAGGTGGTTTTCTATTTTAAATAGATACAAATACCTAGTTTCTCTATGGAAACTGACAGTTTTTAGAAGGCTTGGACTGAATTCCCACACTACAACATCCGGCAGGAAGCTAACAATGAATGTCTTTTATCCATGAGGATCGGGCCAGGCTTTGGTATCAATCTTGTTTTCTCTATAGAGAGAGGTCCCAGCCCCTCCCAGCACCTTCCACATAAATAACATCATTTGTTTGTTCTGTCTGTCCAGTATCTATAGCATCTTAAGCTTTCCTGTTCTATATTATGTAGTTATAAACTGTTTACAGGATTTTATTTCTAAGTTACTGATGCCTGGACAAGAGAGAAAGCCACATACCGTGTATGACTTTTCTCAACGGGAAATACAGAAAGGCTCAGCAGACGGCTGAGCTGCTCTTGGACAATTGGAGACACTACTCAAAGATAGTCTGTGTGTGAGCTCTCAGCCACAGACTGACTAGAGCTAAGCTTGCTGAAGCAGTCACCGGTGTATCACTTCTATGAATGTTCTTGGTAGCAATAAAAAGAGAGGCCTGGGCTGGGGAGGAAGCACAGTCAGTTAAGTGCTTTCCACACAAGCATGAGGACCTGAGTTCAACTCTTAGCATCCGTGTTAACAAATGAACAAAACCTGAATCTAGTTGCAGGCACATGGGCTGGAGAAGGCAGAGGTGGGTGGATTTCTTAGACTTGCTGGTCTAATCAGCAAGCCCCAGGCCAGTCAATGAGAGACTCTGTCTTTCAAACAAGACAAACAAACAAAGAACGGCAAGAAACAAGCTGAAAGCTCCTGGCGAACAGCACCTGAGGTTGTCCTCGGGCCTCCACATGAGCATACACACATGCACATGCATGCACACGGGCTTCATCAGTGGAGTCTTCAACCAAGGAAGTAAATCCTTGTTAGCGCTCCTAACAAACAAAATTAAACCCTTTGTTTGTTCCAGGTAATCATGTTATTTGTCATTGCACCCCCTTTTCCAACAATGTGGATAGGTGTGCATATAGATGGTTAAATAGGTCTAAACCTTCCTACCCGAGTCCCTGGGTAACCCACAACACCCATGCTGCAAGATGGCTAAATGCAGGTGGAACATCCATGTCCACCGAACTGAGTGGTCCATACTAAGCAACATGAGCCTTGGCCCCATAGTTGGCCTTCCACTCTAACCCCATTGGCTGTGAGCCTAAGTGTAATCTGAGGCTGAACGCCAGCAGGAGAGACGTACAGCCCAGAATATAGGCAGGCAGCTTATTTATGAGGCATGAAACGAAATGCTCGTTGACTTTTATGTAACTCAAGCTGAGTTTCATGGTGGCTGATGAGGACTCAGTTGAGACCCATGCTCAGGAAGGGGAGGGATGCTCTCCCTGGCACCCTTCCAACCACCAAACTAGAACTCACCCAAAGAATATTAGCAAAAGTGTTAGCCTCTTGTTAGGTATTGGCCTAAGATGAGAGACTATGGAATAAGCATCGGTGAGCTAGCCACTAGACAGGAGCAAAGGAGATCAACAGTATAGAAACACACATAGAGCACACACGCACCGTGCCGTTCATGCAAAAGTGTGTACACAGGAGTTTAAAACACCTTTCTTCTCTACAGCCACCACGAAATCCTCCGAAATTCTCTTTACGGTGGGTGGATTAAAACAAACTATGGGCCCAAACTAGACACACCAGGGAATGCTTAGTGTGAAAAGGCACCACCACATACAATGATTTAGACGGATTTCCAAGGAGACAGGTTGAGAGAATAAAAGCTAGTCTCAAACATGAGATATTGTAGTATTCTTTCTGTATAAAACTTATAAAATGATCACATTTTAGACATGAAAAACAGCCTAGAAGTTGGCAAGGGTTAGAGATAAACAGAGCCATGAAAGAGAGGCAGAGAGTTGAAAGGCAACAGGAGGTATGACAGTTTAGATGTAAACATGTCCCCCAGAGGCTCACGTCTTTGAACCCGTGGTCAACAGCAGGTGGCTTTGTTTGAGGTAGTGGTGGTAGAATCCTTAGGGAAGGCCTAATTGAAGGAAGCAAGTTCCTGGAGTCAACCCTGGGGAGCTGTATTCCAGCTTCCCAGCTTCTTGGTCGGCCAGGACACAGTCCAGCAGCCTCCTGCTTTCACAGGCACAGCCATGAACCATCCTACGTTCTACCATGCCTTTCCCACCACTGGGAACTGCACCCTATCAAACCATGACCCAAATAAATTCTTCCACTGCTACACTGTTTCTGTTGAGTGGCTCATCACAGCAAAGAAAAAAACAACAACGTATCAGGGATCCTCGGGGTACTACAATGTTGTGGGTAGACAAGGCTGCGCATTTGATGAGTTGTACTGAACCAAATACAGACAGACAGATAGACACACATGCACACACATACAGGGACACATGAAAATACTGAGAAGATCCATAGATTCCATTAACATTGACATCCTCACTATGTTGTCTTTGGAGGGAACTGGGCAAAAGATCCAAGAGAATCTCTGCATTGTTTCTTACAAGTCTTCAATTGCTTTAGTTAAAAAGACTAGTCTAGAAATATATATATGTATAATTAACATTACATACAATGAGTGGGTTGTACTTCATGTGTTTAGGAATGTATGTATGCGTGTGTGTGTGTGTGTGTGTGTGTGTGTGTGTGTGTGTGTATTCAACAACAAAGAAAGAAGAGGCCATAAATTTGAAAGAGAAAAATGGGGGTAGGAAATGGGAGAGTTTGGAGGGTTTCCTTTTCCTGAAGGAAAGGGGAAATGACGTGATCATATTATTATCTCAAAAATAATTTAAATAAATAAATCATCATGGAGGAGACACTTAGGATTGCAAGATGTGACAGCTGCTATATACCCAAAGCTTCTACTATGTTTGTTGCCCCTAAGTGCCCTTGTTCAATTGTCTTCACATGAGGAACATATGCTTCATGTGGAAAGTACCACACCTATCTACCCTAGCATCTAATTCTGAGAATTTCCCATAAGGCAAAGCAAATGCTTAACAGGAACTTAATAAATGCATGAATGTCCCAGTAAGAGTTTTACTGTGCTATCTTAGTTAAGTCTTAATACTAACTCTAAATTGCTATGAAGCCTGTTTCATGCCATGGGGAGAGGAAAAAAATAAAGATTTGGAGAGGTTAAATGAACACTCAAACTATGAGATAATTGAGTTCTTAAAACCTGTTATGCCTCAAAATATCAAGTTATTTCTACTGTGCCTCTTAGACTAGTGGGTTAGTCCAGAACATGCCAAGAAGTGGCCTTTCTGGGCCGAGAGAGGGCTCAGCACAGAGAGGTCAATGCTGCCAAACCCAACAGCCTGAGTGTGATCTCTGAGATTCACATGATGGAGTGGGAGAGTTGACTCCCACATGTGTGCTGTGGCACATACATGCACACATATGCACACACACACACACACACACACACACACACACACACACATGCGCACACACACAAGGGTCAGAGAACAACATGTTAAAATTGCTGTTCTCTCCCCTGCGGTTCCAGGTCTAGAGGGATGATACTTATAACCAAAGCCTTGGAAAAGGAAGACAGAATGTGGTGAAGACGGGGTGCCATGGATGGCTATATTTGGTAAAGAACATTTTCAGGAATCAGGCTGATGTGCCACATAGAAGCTACTCCTTACTGGTACATGAAAATACTATAGATTTCCGCCCCCTCTTTTCCGTCTGGATACCTCAAGAAACTGCCTTACTAAATTGTAGACCTGCTTCCCATTAGAGATCTCCTGGAAAATATGGTACCAAGAATATATCATACACAAACACAGTATGTTTTTTTTATATCAGCCCTCAGATTCCAAGTTCAATCAATATTTATGTTGAAAACAAAATTAGGGATTGGAAAATATTCTTCTAAGTTTAGCTTTTGCTGAGTAAGCCTTGTTGAAGCAGATAGTCCAAGGTAGAATTATATCATACCATTACCGACATCCATTATATTATAGATGCCTTTAGGTAAGTAAACTCTTTATCTTCATTCAGTTATTCAGTTACATTTATGGTATTATACTTAAACAATCTGTGGGTTAATTCATCCTTTGGATTTTTTCTTATTTCTATCTTTCATCAGCTATGACAAAGAATATGGGAAAAAATCCTTTGATTTGGGTGTATTTACTTTATATCCAGCCAACCCTACATAGTATGTTATTGCTAGTGACTTTTACTGGAATATCTTAGCTTTTTTTTTTTTTTAGCTTCTCTAGGATTACAAATACATACTTTTTAAATGAAGACCATTCTGGGTTTTCCCACTGACTGCCATTTTCTTTTTTGCTCTGGAGTTATTCGTTAAGGCTTGTAACCTGTGTAAATACTGATGATTATGGCAAACATTCGTGTCTCATTTCCGATTCAAATGGGAGGTGTTCCACCATTTTTCTGCCTGGAATAATATTGGAGCAGGCCCTTTTAAAATAGCACTCTTGATAATCTTGGAGGAAGTTGATGGTGCAGTGGGCAGTGCTCTGGATATTAATGGTACTGGAAGATCTTCCTACTCTTTCCATTGACCTGGGGGTACTATTTGGTTGCTTGTGTGTACAGTGATGGCTAAATTGGGGTAAATATCTTTAGGTCATTAATAGAGCTATAAAGTTGTCTTTAATTTGTTCCTGTCATAAATTACATTGCTGGAGAATACAAACAATAGGTAAATAAAGAAATGCCATGAAAATTTAATTCATTCTATTAAATAATATATTAATATCCCTTCAACAAGTTCCAACCCACAGTAAACATCAATTTCCAACAATATCTAGAAAAGTCTCATTTATAGACAAAGACGTATATAGAATCTAATTATGTAAATGAATTAAATCTTTAGAAGACACTAGGAGGGCCTCGGGTTGGGGCTCAGTTGGTAGAATGCTTGCCTCTTATGCAGGAAGTCCTGGCTTCCCCAACACTGCAAAAACAGGGTTTGGGGGACACATCCATAATCCCAACACTCAGGAAAGGAAAGAAGCAAGATGAGAAGTTCAAGGTCAACCATAACTATACAGCAAGCCAGAGGCTAGCTTGGGCTATAAGAGACCCTGCAAAAAAAGACATGGAATGAAGGAAGGAAGGAAGGAAAGAAGGAAGGGAGAGAGGGAGGAAGAAAGAAAAGACAATGAGAAAGAGGAAGGGTGAAGAACAGCTCTCAAAGGGAGCCATCAGAGATAATAATGAAGAACAAAATGGACCAGAAAAGAGCTGTGTGGTTACAGCAGAGATAATGGGGCAAGAGGAAGCTTACGCATGTGACACAGTAGGACCCTCAATCCTTACAGGTTGATATTCTATTTACTATCATTATTACTATAATTTTCATCATTAAAGTATGCTTTTTTTTTTCTAATGGCTCTGTGTAAATCATTACTGGGATCAAGAACAAAACTTCCAAAAGAAGCCACTTGGATGGTTCTCACCAGCTAATAAAACTTATTAAACTGGAAGTGTCCATTTAGCCAAGCCGCATAGCTTCAGGTAAGTCATAAAGTCCTCCCTGCAGCTGTTACGGTGATTGATCCTCGGGCTCGATTAAAATTCAAGAGATGTGCTGACATTTTAATAGAACAAATAACTTAAATACGTGTAATGTGTTAGGTGGTAATAGTTTTTGTAATATATACAGACAGATTTGGGACGTTCTTTCCCTTCCCTCCTCTCACACACACCCCACCCAAAATGAGAAAAGCCTCATGGGCGAAGATGAAGATGATAGAGAGAAAGGAGCTTCCGTTCTAGGGAGAAGCCATAAAATCTGCAGCTACTTGAACTAGTGCATTTAACTTTGAAGAGTGGGCCAGATAAAACACTCCTTTTAATCTGCGTGATTCTCTCTCTCTCTCTCTCTCTCTCTCTCTCTCTCTCTCTCTCTCTCTCTCTCTCTCTCTCTCTCTCTCTCCTCCTTTGTGTTGCTCCAAAACGATCCTGTTAAAAAATAGTCAGCCAAGAGCCAGGAACAGAAGTTATGTCTTTGTGATGCTGTCACATGTCAGGGGGCTGAAGAGGAAGGACTGTAAAACTGAGGTAGCCTGGGCTGCATAGAAAGACACAGGCACACAGGACACATGCATATACACTCAATCAAACAAAATGAGAAAAACGAGAAAAGGAACAAAAGCCGAGCATAACATGGTAGTACATGCGCGTAGTTCCAATGCTCAGGAGGTTGAGGTAGGAAGCAGTGTTGTCTTATGTTCAACGACAGCCTGGGCTACAGAGTAAGTTCATTGCTAGCGTGGGCTACACAGAGGATAAAGCCTGCCTCCAAAACATCAAAACAATGGCAACGACACAAACAAACAACAGAAACAGAATTTAAGACATGGCTTGTGTTTCTTAAAAATCCAAACAAACAAAAATAACATAGGGGGCTGAAATGACGGCTCTGTGGCAAAGAGCACTTGCCATTCTTCTGAAAGACCTGGGTTCTCAGAACCCAAGTTGGGTTGCTCACAACCACCTGTGACTCTAGCTCCAACAGATCCAATGCCTTCTTCCGCTTCCAAGATCATCCACACACAGAGAGAGGCACACACACGTGAACATACGCATATACACAGAAGCACGTACATGTAAGCATAAATAGGATAGAAAACAAATGTTAAAAAATAAATAATAACTTGGAAAATGTTTTCTTATAAGCGGATTGAAAGAAGATTTTTTTTAAAAAAAGAGCCCCGATTTTATATCGAAACTCAAAATGAAAATTCTTTCCAGTAAACAACTTTCCTCCAGGTTCTCTGATCAGTGCTAAGTCAGCTGGCAGCAGGGAGGGGCCGGTTTCCCTGGTAACAGTACTAGCCCTGTGGCTAAACTCAGGCTACCACCCCCATGATGTCACTGACCACAGGAGATGGCACAATAGGTTTTTGCTGGTACCACTAGCTAGCTCCGCAATACCACTGAAACCTTTCCACCCAACTTTTTTTTTTAACCTCACCAGCCTGTTTTCCAGGCCCAGAGGCACTGTGACTACCTTCTAGAAATTATTTTATATATATATATATCTGTGACTTCCTTGCCTTTCACCTCTGCCTCCACCAAATGGGAGTTTCAAGAGGATCCAGGCTGCGGTCGATCAGATTTCTAAGACTTGGAGAGTTCGTCTAGATCCTGGCCTCCTGAGAACTTACTATGTATTTGTGGAATAAGTGATGGGGGTGAAGAAGGGAATGGGATGAGGAAAGAAAGGAAGAAGTGGGCGTGGTCCTACCCTTGTCATTCTTCAGGAAGTGGGACAGTGCCTTGGGGCCACTTCTTCCCCGTTAGTCAGAACAACCCAAGTGCACTGAGACCCTTTATCCTTCTATCTAGACAGGCACAAGAAAGTGCCACCTGGCTTTGTATTTTTTTTTAAGCTAACTTTTATAAGATATTCTTAATTGATTTTGTTTGGGTAATTTTGTACATGTACATATAATGGTCTCTGAGTACTCGTATCTCCGCCATCTCTTAGCTTTCTCCCACCTCTGCCAATCGGCCCTCTTCCTTACAAGCTTCTTTCCCACGTTCATGACTTCTTGTGTTGTGTTGTGAACCTCTTGTCTTTAACCAGGGACGTCTCCATGACCAAAGGGGTGCCCAGCTAGAAATGACGACCATCCTCCCAGAATCCACCAGTAGCCGGTAGCTCAGTAGTAAGGGTTAACCCCTAACATTTTTGGAGGGTGTTTTCAATTTAGAGTCTTCTAAAATTCAAAAGATAGGGTAAAGCTTCTTTCTGATGGAAATGAGAGTATTGAAAGTGCTGTTCCCTCCCCCGTCCCCTCCCCCACCATAGGTTTATGTAAGCAGGCCAAAGGCTCGCGTTTGCTTTGTAAAATTCTTTTAGTTTTGATTTTCTGCTGTAGAAAGAGGGAGGGAGATCCAGCCAGCTCTATTCCAAGCCCAGCTCCTTAACATCCTTCCTAGCAGGAACATGCAAAATAAAGAAAAAGAAAGAAAGATAGAAAGAAAAGAAAAGAAAAGAAAAGAAAAGAAAGAAAGAAAGAAACAAAGACATAGAGAGCTGATATGTGGAAACCAATACAAAGTGTGTCTGGCTAACTATGAGTCTGTTCATTTTCACACTGGTGTGCTTCAGCCTGTCCCTTCAGTCAGAAGTATTGACATCTGTCTAACAGCACAAGTAGATGCCATCTTCGGCCGCAACACTAATCCTGAAAGCTGAAGTCTCCCGAGCGATCACACTTCATGCCCACACAATGTTCTCTGAAGCTGGCTGGCCTCTGAGTTTATGTATGAAGAACTGTGTGCTCTGTCTTAACCCCTCATGCGGCAGTCAGCAGGCTGCAGGCTACTCACTGTCTCCCTACAAGCACAGAGGGGAGCGATCTGTATGACATTCAAGAGAAATCAAGAATTGGCATAGTTTTCTCTTGATTTTCCAGAGAGCAAGAGTCCACTGGATTCCTAAAGGTGCTGTGCTGCAAGGGCACAAAAGGCTAGCTAAACGCTCATTAGTACCACAAGGAAAAAACGAATAAAGGCTGATGGATGCTGATCTGGAGGAAGCTGGACTGTGAGCATCTGGGTGGGGACAGGGGAGGGGATGCTGAGCTGGATGCTGAGCTGGGACGACTGTTAGAAACCTTCTATAGAAGTGAGTTCAGTTCTAACAACAATAGCAGCACGTGCCACTGATCAAAGAACACAGCAGTCTCAAGAATCTACAGGCCACTTGGCTCCATCTGCTAGAGCATTTTAAGTGTGCATTTTAGGGACATATCCCCAAACCCGCTTTCTGGTGTAACTTCTGATTTCTGTATTCCTAAGCAAGTTTGGCACATTTTGACAGTTTCTTGGGACTTTCAATGAAATCATCTTAGAAGAAGAAGGAAAAAAAAAAAAAAAAAAAAGGACACAGGTAAGGAGCGGTTACTATTTCCAACAGCGCTGAGATAGCAGGGCACCATAAGAAAACACACAAATCCAAAACTGCTTTATCAGGCCCCATGGTGCCACAAGCTCGGCCAGGCATGGCTGCAACTGCAGCCAGCTGCCAATGTGTGAATCAATGCTGGTGCTAAATGGATCAGCAGTGGAAAAGTCCCTATTTGAGAAATTACTTACAAACAGTTTATGAGAAGGCTCGTAGGTACGGGCCAGACCAAGCAATAGCAATAATAATAATAATAATAATAATAATAATAATAATAATAGTAGTAGTAGTAGTAGTAGTAGTAGTAGTAGTAGTAGTAGCAGCAGCAGCAGCAGCAACAGCAGCAGCAGTAGTAGTAGTTTTAGATGCTCTCCTGGCTTCATTCTATTCTGGTAAAGAGCATTGCTAAAACCAACTTGAGAGGGAAAGGAGTTTATTTGAGCATACTTTTCCAGACCACAGTCCATCGCTGGGAAAAGTCCAGTAAGAAACTCAAGCAGAAACTGGAGGAAGATGGCTTACAGGCTAGCTAGTTCTCTGTCTCCCTCGGCTTGCTTTCTTATACAGCCCGGGCACGCCTGCCTAGGGATGGTGCTGCCCACTATGGGCTGGGCCCTTTGACATCAACCATCAGTCAAGACAGTCTCTTATAGATATGACCACAGGCCAATCTGATCTGGACAATTATTCAGTTGAGGTTCCCTTTTCCCAGGATATATCAAGTTGACAGTAAAAGCTATCCAGCTCAGACAACATCCCTAGAGCCATTCTATTCAGGGACATTCTTCTAAGGCCATTTTTCTACCTTACCATACTGTCTCTCTCTTCATAGGAATACCAACTTTCCTTGTTGAAATGTCAGTTCTCAAAAGCAAATGCCATCTATGATTCTAGTGCTCAGAGAAATAATAAAGAATTCAGCAATATCATCAGAATGCCCCCTCCCCATTTGTGATCCTTTAAAAAAAACCTCAAAAGAAAATTTAAAGGAAAGAAGGAAGAAAGAAAGGAAGGAAGGAAGGAAGGAAGGAAGGGCTATGTAATGTCTACAACTCCTTTCTAAGGACACAAAAGAGAGCATATTTGAGCATCAGAAAAAAATGATAGATGGAAGTTTCTACAAAAGCTTCAATGTAATGGGTTCCCTTGAAAAATGTAAAGAGTCTCTTTCTGGCACTAGGTGCCACATTAACTAAAGGCAAAGCGTGTCACAGACATACAGACATTCACTCAGCAGTTCACACAGAACTAAGAGAGCAATGGTAAACCAGAGTCCCATATGCAAATGAGGCACGGAAGTTCCTCTTGGATAGAATTTGACAGTAAGTCTCCCTGGCATGAGCCTGCTCTGCAGTGGTACCAAGAAGATCCGTCCTTCTCTTTGCATTGTGCAAAATGGTTTATTTGCCCTCTTAGGAGGCACGCTGATACATAAATCCCAGATATGATTATTATTATTTTGAACTATTATTATGAGTTACTATTATTATTTTTCAGAGACAGAGGGAATGGGACACGGAAGCTGGTGGATAAGACAGGACCAAGGTGTGAATGCTGAGGTGAGGACCATCTATCTTCGTTCAGGGCAGTTTCTATAATATTTCAGGAGAGCACAGTCATCAATACTAGAGGGAGTTAAGCACGTAGGTGGGGAAAGACTCTGCTGCAAATGGATTGCCTGGGAGTCTTGTCCTGCTTGAATTATCTTTGGCATCCAGCCTGTTTTGCTCTCAGCTCCTGTAAATTTAATATCCTTGTGGCACCTATGAAACATTTGCTCCCAACTGCTCTTCCTAGAAACCTACCATGTGCCATGGCCTCTGCCGGGACCAAAAAGACAAACACAAATGAGATGTGATGCAGCATCTTTGGGAAGTGACATCTAGAGAGACACACCTAGACAGATGTGGGTGAGCAAGTTACCTGGACCGAAGGCTGTGATGGTGGCTAGACTTTGGGAGGGGGTGGGGGAGGGCTCACAAAGTATCAGGTGACAGGTGGTGCCTATCAGACAGATAAATGAGATTAAGCTAATCTCAGCCATGCCTGACTACTGTGGGGTCCAGATTTGATAAACTGTGTAGCTCACAGGGACGTGGGCAGGTAGGGAGGCAGCCCCTACAGCAGCAAGGTGCTAAAAGTGTCAGGCAGGAATTCATGGGGGGACAGGGTGGTACTTAATCTTAGTAAGGAAAGCCCAGTCATATGGGGAACAGAACTCAGGCAGAAGGGAAGGCTTTGGATACAGGATGGAAGGGTCCTCTTGTTGAATAGGCCAGCCCTACCCCAAGGCCGAGAAATAGAGCAGGCCGCTGTCAGCCTCCCCAGGGGAAACGATCGTGACTAACTGCTGACTTTCCTCTGAGTGCAATACCTTGCTCTTAGAACATAAAACCTTCCCAAACTTTAATGGCTCCCTGAAACAGTTTCTGGCCTTTGGAAAGTGGAACATCCAAGAAAAACAATCAAGGGCCATTTGAAGGCCCAGGCAGTGTTCTAGGGGGATTATTTCTGGCTGTGGACCCTGCCGTGGATCACAGGCCTTGGGCTTTCAATCATGAGGTTGAAACATATTCACAAGAACCCACTGGGTCCAGAGAAACAGTTTGCGCAAAACCGTTTTCCTTTCTTGGAATGTGAACCAGTCAGGCTTCATCTAGAATTATTATTTACTAGTTTCGCCCGCAAAACTTCAAAGTTTTCTTTTTCCTCGTCTCCTGGTGTTGTGCTTGGTTTGTATCCCTTACGCCAACCCCCTCCCCCCCCCCCCCCCCGTACCCCAATCCTTGGTTTTGTGGTGGTGGAGGCACACACCCAGCAGCCTCAGGATGGGGTCTTGGGAGGCCAGCAGTCACACCTGGAAGTCATTAAGAATAGAAGGGGTTGGAAGGGAGGACAGACGGAGGGGGGGAAGGAGGAGGAAGAGAAGGGAGCGGGGGGGGGGGTGAGGAGGAGACAGCAAGCAGCCCCCATCTCTTTCCCAACACACTGATGCCCTTTTCCCGTGAATGAAAAGTCTGGACCAAAGGCCACTGATGTTCAAAATCAACAGTAAACAAACAGAGTGCCTCCCAGAATTCATAGCTGCGCTGGGATAATGTAAGTGGTCTGATAAGTCATGCTGAGTGAGAGAAAGAGGCAACCTAAACCCAGACTGCATCCATCCCGGATCATCCGCCATTCTAAAACACTCTGTTTGGGATTGATTGTAATTAGCACACAAAATGATGGGTTTCATTGTGCCATCTTCACACAGAGGATCTTGTACTTTGCTCCTGCTGGAATTATATTGGTAAATGTTAAATTAGGTCAATGCTCCCAAGTTATCAAAGATGACTGTACTATTAATCATATTTCTGCTGCTCTGACAACACTTCTGGCAAGAAACTACTTAGGGAAAGAAGTGTTTGACTAGGCTCACAGCTTGAAGGCACAGGCTACCTTGGTAGGACCTTGAGGCAGAGGGTCACACACAGCATCCACAGTCAGGAAGCAGAGAGAGATGAACACTCCTACTCAGCTAGTGTTCTCTTGTTTAGTTACTCCGGGCCCTCACCCCCAGGGATGTGCTACAGCTTTCAGGGAGCATCTTCCCTGCTCAGCTAAACCTCTCTGGAAACCCTCTCACAGACATAGCCAAAGGCGTGCCTCCTGGGTGCCCCAGTGTTGCTACTTAGCCCAGTGAAGCTGGCACTTGTGATCAGCTATCACAATTACGAAAGGAATTTGGAGAAATACTTTTGATTAAGGCTCATATCCCTGGGTTTAATTTTGATTACCACCCACCCACCCACCCACCCCCAGGCCAAGATTACCCAGTTTGTTAGCACCGGCTCAATGTGACCCGCTAATTCTTTTCTGAAAGGAAGTGTGGTGGTTTTTAAGAGGTCCCTCGAGGAAATACAGACTGTAGGTATTAATGGGTGGGGGCACAGTGTAAAAGTGGCATCTGACAAGAAGGGAAGCATTAGGGCCGAATGTTCCTGCCAGGGAGACCCATAAAATCCAAGGAATTTCCTTCCGGAAGCTGGGGATAGTCATATTAACGGAATTGGAATTAGCTAGTAGAAGAGAGCTGCAAGTGACCCTTGCCGGTTTATGGTAATAAAATATCATAATAATCTCCATTCAATCCCTGCTTCTCTATTTTCCTCAAGGTTCTATTTCCCTTCCTAGTGTCTTTAAGATGGGGGAGGGGGAGGATTAATTTCATTCAATTGACTTGCTAGATATATCTCCCAGTTTGGACAGTTTACACACATAATTTTAGAATATGACAAATATAATTGCATTCTTTCTAGAAAGGCCCAGAGATCGCTGGCATCGACCCATGGAACTATTTGCCTTGCAGGACGCTAGTGTCTCCTTCATACATCTGGAAGCTGAGGGGGGGGGGAGGAGTGTTGAGTCACAGCCTTAAGTCACACCATGAAAGAAGTCAGCCCCTCCCTGCCTGTCTCTGGAATCCATGGCCTGACCCCAGCTGAGGACAGAAGGTCAGCTTCTCATAGCCAGCCCAGTGTTTCTTCCCTCCAGCCTCTCGGTGACAGTCTGACAGGATATGAGAATGGGGTTGGTGTGGCACTATACTCTAAATGATTTCCTGACCTCAGCGTGGACACCCAGGTACAAACATTCCCACTGAGGCAAAGTTGGCAGCTGTACACTCACTTGTTTTTGGAAAATCTAGGCTTCTAAAGGTGTTCTCTCAAACTCACTGTTCATAGTCAAACTATATTTGAATATGTAAAAATTTAAATGGCTGCATGGGGAAAAATTACGCAGTGGAAAACAAATGATGACTGAAAATATGACAGTGGACTTGTTTCCTTGATTTACACAAAGTTCTCAACAATAAATGAAAATAATCTAATAGAAAACTTGGCCAAGAATATAGGAAGGCAGTGTAGAGCAGAAAAAAAAATAGCCGATGAACATATTAAAATCTAGCGAGCCCCACTCCTAATTGCAAAATGAAATTAAGAAATGGTAGAGATATTCCAATTAAAAACATATTAAAATAAACAAATGTTAGTGGACTTTTAAAGATGAACAACTTTTGCTTTTTAATATTTTATGTGTATGTGTGAATACCTACATGTATGTATCATACCACACCACACTCATCCCGATACTGTTGCTTTTTTTTAATGTGTATGCATGAATACCTACATGTATGTATCACATCACACCGCATGCATCCTGATACCCTTGAATGTCTAAAGGGCATTGGAGCCCCTAAACTAGAGTTACAGATGGTTGTGAGCCACTGTGTGGGTGCTAGGAATTAAGCCTTGGTCCTCTGCAAGAGCAGCCAGTGCTTTTATTTATTTACTTATTTATTTATTTATTTATTTATTTTAGCTCCTGAGACATCTCTTTAGTACCCACCTTTTTTGTTTGTTTGTTTGTTGGTTGGTTGGTTGGTTTTGTTTTTCAAGACTGGGGATTGAACTCAGGACCTCATACACACATGCTAAGCACATACTCTATCACTGAACTATAGCCCATCTAGGCTTTTTTTCCCCCTGGTGCTGGACATTGAATTCAGGGCCTCAGACATGCTAGGCTTTGTGCCCTAGCATTGAGATACTTCTTTGTACAAGCACAGGTTAGTCCTCCCAAAACACTGTGGCTAAGGCAGCCTCCATCAGCGCGGAACACTCTCCTTTTTCAGATTTGCTTATACAGATAGCATAAGCTCCAGCCTTCAACGTCTGTTCCTCCTTTCCTTCTTTCATGAATTCATCTTGCATGAATTCATCACATTTTATAGTAATCTCTCCTTTGGAAAACACCAAAGGAAACAACGTCTTATTTTGAAAAAAAAAATGGTGTGAAGGTTTTTGGAAACACACATTTTTTGGAGAGTGATCAATGCTGGTCCATTTCTGCCCATGCCCCACCCCAGTTCTACACGCCTAGTTAAGTAACATGTCTGGCTAACTCCCATTTGGAAAACGTCATCAACCAGTGGAACATGCACTGAGTTTTAAAACTACTGAAACGATACAGAGCTCTGCAGCGCCAGCCATGAGCAAGGACAGCAAAAACACGTATTAATGTTTTTGTTTCATAAGCCCTCATTCCATATCATCAAAAAGACTGCACTTTCACATGCTATTTTAAAAATGTAGAGCAAAGTTAGTATAAGGGGCTTTAGTTTAAAAACATAAAAATGCTTCCTCTGAGTGCCACCAGGTCTCCCCCTCCAGGGGACATGATCAAATATGAGGCACCAGAGTACATGAGAAAGTCATATCCCACTCTCCACTCAACTGTGGAGAATGTTCTGCCCATTGGTTAGATCTGGGTAGGGGTTTAAAGTTTACCGCCTGTATTGTCCTTGGCTGTTGCCTTAGTTTGAGTGGGACCCCTGGGCCCAAATCTGCCTATCATAATGTTCTACTAGTAGGTTTCTAGGACCCTCTGGATCCTTCTACTTTGCCATTCTCCCATGCTTCTCTCATCTAGAGTTCCAATAGGATGTCCTCCGGTTACCAAGAAGAGACTTGATACCCTATGAGCATATACAGGGGGAGGTAATCCCCCTCAGGAACAGTCATAGGGGAGGGCAATAAGGGGAAAATGGGAAGGAAGGAAGAATGGGAAGATACAAGGTATGGGATAACCATTGAGATGTAACAAGGATAAATTAATAAAAAATAAAAATAAATAAATAAAAATAAAAAAAATAAAAAATAAAAACATGAAAACGAAAACCACCTCTTTCCTGCCTAATCTTTGAAAACTGTACCCCTTCTTGGCAAGGATCTTTTGTTCCTCTTGCAGTATGAACTGGGGTCCAGGGTTGGGAGGGACAGCAATTGATGCACCCGCTGAGGAAGCAAACAGTAGAGTTCCCTGTAAAACCTGTGAGTGCCTTCACGTTTCAGGAAGTTCCTGAGTTGTTATATGATCAACCTGGGCATGGAGAGATGGCTCAGCAGGCAGCAGTACTTGCTGCTTTTACAGAGGATCCAAATTTGGTTCCAAGCACTTACATGGCAGTTCTCAACTGCTTGTGACTCCTGGGCCAGGAAATCTGACACCCCCTTTTTTCACCTCTGCAGGCACCAGGTACACACATTGTGCACATATACAAATTCGGACACAAATACTCATACACGTGAAATACCTAAGTGAGTGAATTGTTTGGCAATGACTGGTGGTAGAAACTACAATATGCATTTCATTAGCTCAGTAAAACATATGACTTCACTCACTTGAGTACACAAATAAAGATGTTCAACAAAAAATAAGAAATAGAAAAATAAACTTGATTGTTCACCATGCTAACTGGGGCGGAGTGGAGGGGAGAAGGGAGCTCTATGTAAGAGTCAGAAGACGGAAGAAAGATAGAAAGGTTACTTGCATGCGTATGGTTTCTTTGTAAAAAGCTTCATGGGGAAGAAGAAGGAAAGGCTTCTGCCTGCCAGGATTCTGAAATCCAAGGAGAAGAATAAACCCCAGGCATCTGTCTCTGAGGAAGCTGAGGCAAAGGCCTAGCCAGCAGGCCCACCACGGACCAGGTCCTCCAGCATCTGGCTCAAATCTTAGTGTAGAACACACTGATGTTATAAAGAGTTAGACCTGTTGCTTTTGGCTGCTTAAACAATCCAGATTCTCTCTGTCGGAAGAGGCCCAGCATGCCAAGCTGCACATTCACGACTGAGCTTAGAATTCAAGAAGCTGAGCAGAGAGGCTGAAGACACATCGCTTGTGAAAAGCACGCCAGAGCCTCCTTCCAAAGACCTCTTCAAACGGCAATGTAAGAAATAACTTTGAAAGGTGATACAGGATTTATTTGTTTTGTTTTGTTTCGTTTTTAAGGGGGTGGGGGAAGGAGTGTTTGAGGGACAGATCCAGAGAGAAAAATGGCCCAGTGCTGAAGATGGGCCAAAGTTCTCATGGTCCCTGCAAGAGCAACACTCTATCTCTAGGTCATGGGAGATTGGCCAATCTCTAATGCTGGATTGTTTTTGTTGTTGTTGTTGTTGTTTTTTGTTTTTTGTTTTTTTAGATGACAGAACAGTGTTCATTTAACACCTACTGTGGCTGTTTTAGGTTGTCTGTCCTGAATGGTTCTGTAAAGAGAGAATTCTTTTTAATCAAAATTCAGCACCTACAAGTCCCAAAGCTGTGAGTTAACCTGATCCTGCCTGAGGGAAAAAAAACTGATTTATGCCCTTTCAATTTTCCCATGCTGCCCTTTAGACTGCAAACTAAAAGTCAACTTATAAAAGCTGAGTGTGATGGCTCATGCCTGTGACCTCAGCATCAGGAGGCAGAGGAAGGAGGATTACCACAAGTTCAAGGTCAAGCTTGTCTATATAAAATGTTCTAGGATAGCCAGGGCCACACAGCAAGACACTGGCTCAAAACACAGCCAAAAATAACTTTATATAGCCAAGTAGAGCTGCAGAGAAGTTCAGGGGCCTGGACAATTGCTTGGTGGGCATTAGTGGGTAAAGTGCTTAAGGGACAAACATGGAGCTGTAAGTTAAACCTCCAGGACCCATATATAAGGGTGGGAGAGAGCATACACCTGTGATCCCAATGCTCTGGAGATGGAGACAGGCAGATTCCTGAGACCTGATAGGCAGCCAGTGTAGCCTAAGGTGAAGAGCGATTGAGGAAGACAAAATGTTGACCTCTGACCTCTGCACCTATGCACACAGGCCCATGCATGTGTACCCATACATACCAACACGATTAGTGTCCGATAGTGGAAATAAAGTATTAGAACTGTTTGTTTTGGTCACATGATTGTATGGACATGCATATGTCTGTGTGTGGGTATGTGCACATGCTTTTGTGTGTGTGTGTGTGTGTGTGTGTGTGTGTGTTTCTGCATGAGTTGGGTGGTGGAGCAAAAGGCGTCACTGTACCATAACCACCTTTGCCTACTGAAATTAGTATCTGAAGTCAGTTCATGAACAAAGAGACTACAGAAGGAAGAAAACATCCATCCTTCAAGCCTGACTCGGAACATGACAAGGTTGTAACCAAGAACACCATGGTTCAGTAGTTGATGTATGGGCTTCTGGGTGGCCAACCTTCTACTCAACTCTAGACATTCCTGTGGCAATGCCATCCAGGATCATTTCTTAAAACTTCCTGCATTGTTTGAGAGTATTCATAGATCTTGTGTCTGGGGGTTAAAAAAAAAATCCCACAAATAGCAGTTTAATTTTCTCTCCCAAGTTGGGATAGGAGTTGAAAACACCTCAAAAAGCTTCTTGGATTTTGAGGACCGTTTGCTCTTCTTGTTTAGAAGCCAAGTTTTATCCCCCAGCACCCGTCTCACTCAAGGATACGCACCTCTTTTGAGGAGAACATGTTCCTTTGATTTTGATACTCTGTGTCTCTCTTGTGAAAATGGACCTGTAGGACAGAAGAGGCCATCGGCAGGCTGGCGGGACTGCTGTCCCATCAAGGAAAGAGCACAGTAGGGAGACCTAGGAGGTAAGGGCACGGGGAAGGCACAGTGACACTCCCACACCCATGGGAGGCCTACCATCTTAGTACTTTCGTTGGTAGCTAGGAATATTGGAGGTCACTGGATGGGAGGCAACCCTTGCCCCTTCCCACTGCAAGAGCCGCCGATCCTCCTGGTCAGCCCTCCGGCAGCAGCTCATCACCCTGGACCTTGAAAATCTATCAGAATAACCTGGGAGTGGGCGTTCTCAATGACAGCCACAATGAGAACCCGTCTTCTCGCTATGAGAAGGCCCATCTGGAAGAAGCTCAGACCAGAAGCACTTTTTTTTTTCAGTTCTAATGGGCTGCTATGACAGGCTGCTCTGTGTTCATTTGTTATTGGGCTGCCTAACTGACCAGCCATTGAAGTATAAACCATGTGACCATAGTGTCTCTGTCATGAGTGGAAAGAGAACATCAAATAGGGCAGGAGAGTGCTCTACAGTTCTGACCCATCTGCTAGCTTTTTTTTTTTAAATCTGCCCAAAGGACCCAGAGGCAGCACTAAGTGCCCTCATCTGTGAGAGAGTGTTGCCCCCCCCCCACTCTCTTCAGGACCTGAGCGTCATTGTGTACCTATACCACAAATTCACTGATGTTCAAGCCACACTAGGTGTAATGTTATGTATTACTTGGCATTTCCTTGTCCAGTGAAATGGTATTTTTTTCAGGGTTGAGTGGCAGTCACTATAGTAAATACTAAAATCAATTGTGTAAGTGTGTGTGAATGTGTGTGTGTGAGTACATATATCTGTGCATGTATGTAGGCCAGAGAAAAATCTCAGGTTCATTCCTTAGGAATGACTTATATCTTCTTTGAGACCAGTGTGGGTGGCATCACTCCCTAGGCAGGGCCTCCTAAACTATGTAAGAGAGGAGCTTACCACAAGCAAGTGAGTAGGTGAGCACTCATTTTCTTCTGCTCTATGAGAGTAATGTAATTAACTGCTTCCAGCTTCTGCCATTGTGATCTCCCTGAAACTACAGAGAGTAACCTGGAACGGTAAGCTAAAATAAATGCATTCTTCACCAAGTTTCTCTTTTTCAGGGTGTTTTACCTCAGCAGCAGAAATTAAACTGGGACATGAGAAGAACAAGAGACAGCAATGAGGATTCAATATAATGAAAATACATTATAGAGAAATGAAACCCATCACCAATTATAATTAATATATGCTAATAAAAACATAGAAAGGGAGCAGGAAAGATGGCTCAGCAGTAAAGAGCTCTGGCTCTCTTTCAGAGGACCCAAGCTGGATTCTCAGCTCCTATGCAGTATCTCACAACTATCTGTAACTCCAGTTGAAAGGAATCTGACATCCTCTTCTGGCCTGCCCTGGCACCAGGCATGCAAATGGTATACAAGCATACAAGCAGGGAAAACACACACGCATACTTTTTAAAATTAAACATTTAACATTTTTCTTTAAGGAACTTATCATTAAGGAAAACTTTCAAGTGTTCCTGACATCTTCTTGAGTGTTAAGCCATCCTAATTTCTTAATTATCAGTCGCATTACATACATACAAAGCATCATTTTCTCTTCTAAAATTGATGTATGAAGCTTTAAAGTGTAACCATGCAGTCATCTTATTATTATTTGAAAAATCAGATAGCTAGGAGTGAGCACTCCTTCACATATGGCCCTTTAGCATCAAGGAGTACCCTAAAACTACATCTCGGCTTTGGGCCTAAAAGCTTACAAACCCAGGACCAGCTCATCCCCCACACCTTCTCCTAGCCTCATCTGGATGCTTATGAAGGACTCTTCTAGGCATGGGTACCACTGAGGTGGACTTAGCCACAGCATGTGGCCTCATCCGCAAAGCCATTCCGATCTGGACCAAGCATTTCTACAGAGACAAAGAGATAGAGTTGTCCATAAGCATATGGGAAATTACATCTCCAGCCCAGAGAATGGTTGCTGAGCCCTGGCCCTGGTTCACCTCACACTGGCTCTCAATTGTGCCTCTGTGTAGAGTGGTACTGCTAGCCTGAGTTTCCTGAATGGGCAACGGAATCAAATCCTTCACTGGGGCCACTTTCCCATCCCTCACCCCAGTCACATTGTGATGTGACTGATGGAAGGACATATAGCCTTTCCACTCAGCTCTATCCCCACTGATTTCCAAACCATCACTGCTAGCTTACAAATGCACTTTTCAAAATCTGACACACTCATCCCCACACTTGAAAGCCAACTAGGATGTTGTGGGAAGACTAAAACCCTCTATTTCAGTGAAATTTATTTTGTAAAATAAACCCCCTGCCCCTTCTGTCCCACTCTAGCTAGAATCAATGAGTCAAAAGGCCCAGCACTGAAAAGAAACTGGGTCCAATCCGTTTCATCACACAACAGCTATGTGAACCTGGCCGAGCTATTTAACCTCCCTTGACCCTCAGCTTTCTTACCTGTGACAGGAACAATATGGTTTTATGACAGTTCTAGGAGCATTTAGAAACTATATTTTAACTATTAAAGAGTTGTTTTGAAAACTCTTTTGCTTTTTGGAGACTTGAGACTCACGATATTAGGTGTTTGTAAAATCTACTATAGACCAGCATGGTAGGAAATATCTCTGAATAGGGTCAAGGCAAAAGGGCTTTCCAAAAAAGAACAGTAGGTTCTTGCTCAAAAGCGTTGTCATAGCATCAGCATCTGCGTGAAGCCAAGACAAACTTCTTTCCGCATCTCTCTGCCCTTCCTTCTTATTGGGTAAGAGCACTGAGCAGTGTCAGCATCACCTACCTTGTATGTCACACCCAGTTCCTCCTCAGTAAAGCCTCTCTGGTGTCTTTTTCTTCTCTTGCTCGTACATCAGCCTGTCCCATGGACAGAGGCACAACTGCATAGATGTGTAGCCCTCAGACTACTTTCTTCTTCAAGCCCATCTTCTGTGGCCCCAGTGTTTCTCCTTAAGGGTATGAGGAGCTGTGCACTAGCGCACTCGCTTCCTATCAGCACAGTCTCCCCTCCCCCACCCCGCCACCCAGGGAGGAGGGCCAGGGAGTGTACCACCCTTGCTGTCCTGCTCTGCAGGATGGGAATGATGATCAAGAGCACCCGCCATGGAGGACATTTTGTCCCCTTCTATGAAAATGGCCAATGCATGTATCTCTAGGGCTCCATCCTGCAAATCTGCTCTCAGGAGCTTGGGAAACGCTGTCTGCGAGAGGTTACCTGTGTGGCAGCACAATTTGCAACAGCAGGAGATTGGGAACAACCCAAATGTCTATCAATGGGGAGCCAGTTCAATGAATTATGAAATATCCGTGCGGGGGCATAGTCACCAGTTGTTAAAAAAAAAAAAAAGAAGACATCATTTATATGCTGATTTGGGGCCATTGCTAAGATATATTGTCAAGTGGAAGGAATGAAGTATGTACAGACCAGGAAGAACCATGAGAGAATAATACATCGTCGCATCAGTGCATAAAGGTGTCTATGAGGATGCACAGAGAAATGATAATCGAGGTTCGGGAGAGGAGCAGGTGAGAAGGAAGCTGGAGATTCTTGTAAGGCAAAGCCTATGTATATGTATAAAAATGATGTATAAATATATACATAGACGCATCCACACACTCTTGTTTCCTGTCATCTACTTTTTCATATTTAACCACGTATGGATATTTCCATTCGAAAGTAAATACTTTAGCCACACATATTTCTCCATTTAAAAATATTTTTAGTGTCTGTGTGTATGTGCATCTGGGGGTGAGGGTGTCCACGTGTGTGCAAGTGCAGGGGGAGAGGCCAGAAGAGTGTGTCGCACCCGCTCTAGCTGCAGTTTTTAAGTGGCTGTGAGCTGCCCAATGTGGTTGCTGGGAATCTAACTCGCCTTCTGCAAAGCCCTCCAACCACTGTGCAATCTCTCCAGGCCCTACATATATTTCTTAATCTTAAATTAAAGTAAAAAAGAAATCTAAGTTTTAAAATGCATTACCTATGTTATGCCTTCCCTAGACAGCAGGTGCGTTCTTTTCTACCACCAGTTTCCTTTATCTTCTACACAGAGGCCAGATCCCCGCCCTCTTCCCCCTGATGCCTGACCCCATGATTCTTGTCTTGTTGCACGGAGTCCAGGTTCCATCGTCCGGAGCTCAGGATGGACCTCTGGTCTCCCAGCTCAGCTTTCCTGCCTGCTGGATCCACAGTACTTTGTATACCCATGTCCTGGAGCTGAGCTCACCTAGCAGGAATACCTGTTTATCCTTCTCACCTTTGTAACCCTTCTCTGTCCTTCTGTTTTTATGGTTCTCCTGTCCCTTCAAAACTAAGTTCTACCTGACCCCAAAGCTCAGCTCCCACCTTCCCACATCACACCATGAGGAACCACCGTGCATCTCTAACCTTGGCTGGAAGAAACCTACTTTTTAAAAAAAAATTTTATTAATTTATTCTTGTTACATCTCAATGGTTATCCCATCCCTTGTATCCTCCCATTCTTCCCTCCCTCCCATTTTCCCCTTATTCCCCTCCCCTATGACTGTTCAGAACATTCTCCACAGTTGAGTGGAGAGTGGGGTATGACTTCCACATGTACTCTGGTGCCTCATATTTGACCATGTCCCCTGGAGAGGGAGACCTAGTGGCACTCAGAGGAAGGATAGCAGGTTACCAAGAAGAGACTTGATACCCTATGAGCATATACAGGGGGAGGAAATCCCCCACAGGAAACACACTTTTTTAAAATGCTAGGGTACCTTTGGGTTATTTCTATATAGCCTGTAATGCACTCAGTGGAGTCATGCTTAATTCCATATAAATGTATTCATTCTCTCAAAAAAAAAAAAAGTACTGTGCATGGACCAAAAGTAGGCAAGGGGAGAAGGGTTCTTGCCCTCACACAGACACAAGCTTCACAGGGAAGACAGACAATAAGTTCTTCACAATTTCAATGTAGGACAAGTATATGGCTCACTACGAAGGCCACTGGTTTGTCCAGGTCACCAACATCAGGCAGCAGCTAAGAATATTAAGCTGTGAAGGATAACAGACTCATGTCTGCCTCCCAGCACCGTCCCAAAGCTGTAAGACTGCAAAGTAGTGCCTCAACTTCAGTCATCTTGGTGTCTGCAGGTTGCTTGTGTTTATGATGGAAGAGGTCCCGGTCCCATGTGCTGGAGGATGCTAGCAGCATCTCTGGCCTCCACCCACCAAATATCAGTGGTTCCCTCTGTCACTAAACACTACCTGCCCCCATACAGAAGAGGCAAAAATCACCCTCTTTTGAGAATTACTACTCTGAGGGAACCTTAGTCTCTGTCTCTCTCTCTCTCTCTCAATCCCTCCGTCCCTAGGTCCCTCCCTCTATCCCTCTCTTTCTTTGTCTCTCTGTCTCTCTATGTGGCCCTCCCTTCCTCCATCCCTCCCTCTGCCCCTCCCTCTTTCTTTTTGTCTCTCTCTGTCTCTACCCCCACCCTGTCCCTCTCTCCATCCCCTCTGCCCTCACCTCTGTGTGTATGTGTGCATGTGCATGTGTTTGAGTGTTTATAGGAGACCCAGGTTAACATCTGACAAATAAAAAAGGAAGTCAGGTAACAAAGAGATAATCACCCTTCCCTGAGGTAAGAATTATACACAAGAACAAATGCACTAAAATTGTGGATTGGTACTATTATCAGTAACAATAACAACATGCATTCGCAGATTTTCTCTCTGCCCTTAGAACGCTGAACATGATGGCCACTCAAGATCTTTCCCTGTGAAAGCTGTCAAATTCCCTCACTCAAAGGAGATATAGTGAGTCTTGCCCAGAATCTGTCTCCTTGGGAGACACAATGGCAGACGGAACTCCAGTTAAAGCTAGACTCTCTACAGTCAAGTGTGGGTTGAAATCTACATCATCTCAGGCTTGCTGTTATTCATCTCATAAGAAAATGTCACTTGAAACATGGCCAGATTCCCTAGCTGTTGTCAGGTCAGGCTTTAGGTAACACACCTTCTTCTGGAAGCTTCATTTGCATGTCCCAAATCATCCTTGCAGACCATTTATCTCCACACACTACTGGATGCCGCAAGCATTTAGGCGCAAGCATTTAGGAAGGAAGCATTCTCAGGGTGTTTGAAATCAACAAGGCAATTAGGCAGGCTTTAAAGGAATCAAAAATACAATTGACGGCACTTTGGAAACATCGATGAGCTTTTCAGCCTGGCAGGCCAAGCCAGCAACACAGCATTTGTGAGGAAATTTCAACATGATTCTAAATATGCAGCATTTGGAATTACAGAATTGATTTTCAAACTCAAAAAAAAAAAAAAAAGGGCAGAGAGGCCCAAATACATGAGAGAAATATTCCTCTGAGGTGGGGGAGATGTGTATATTTGGAATCAGAAAGAAAGAGATTTTAATCCCAGATGTGTGACCAAAAAAAAAAAAAAAAGAGCAATTTTGGGAAAACCATTTATTCTCTGAGAGTTTGTTTTCTCCCATTTAGAAATGAGGTCAGTGACGCCATCTTTAATTAACATCCACAAGTGTCCAAGAGCATGCTCGCGTGGACCTTCCTTTTTATTCTTTTTCTCTTTAGGGAGCAGCACTGGTTCCAATATTGATACACCCTCCAAGACTGCACACTTTGTAAGCTCTTTAGTCCTCCCCTGACCAAGACACATCAGGACACACACGTTGGTGTGAGGTCCGCTCTGCTACACTAAGTAGCTTAAAGCTATCTGTTGCTTTCTCTTCTGCCACCGACAGTTAACAAAAATGGAAGAGGGCTGAGGACCAGGCTCAGGGCTCCACATGAAAGATATGGCACATAGTGAAATATGGACTCTATCCTGTATAGGGAAGGTCAGATGTGGTGGTCTTCGAATGACCTCTGTGGTCACTTCTGGTCTCTGTGTCTTCTCCTTAACATACCTGTGTGAGGCAACTCAGCTCAGGTGTGTTTTTACAAGTGCAGTGGAGCTGGGATGTAGGCCCGTCGGAAAACTTTTGTTGAGCACATGTGAAGCCCTAAACTTGGTCCCCAGTACCACATACACTGGGCATGGAAAATTCAAGCACCTGAGAGGTAGAGTCAAGACAATCAGCAATCCAAGGGCATCCTGAGCTACACAGTGAGTTCAAGGCCAGATGAGGCTTCCTAAGACTTGTTTCAAAATAAAAGTCATAATAATTACTTATATTTCACTATGGTTTCCAATAAACTAGTCTCTGTTTTTTTTTTTTTCAGGTCCATGAATAAAACAAACCCTGTCACTACTGGAGATACACTTCCACGCCAGTGCGGATGCTTTTAAGACCATTTGCCGAGCACGCTGCACCATTTGACCAGTTCTGGGGCAGGGGCCATGCTCTAATTACTGATTGTGGAGTTCGGTATCTATAGCAACAGGCAGAATTGACAACAGGAAGCTTTGCCCTCTGGGGCACCATCCGAAGTTTATAAAATCAACTGGAGGCCAAGGCTATAGTTAATCAGGCGGGCTTTCAGAGGCGGGAGCTCCTGGTCCACACTTAAGCGGCAACAAGATTATTTAATAAGACAATCACAGGGCTGGAGAAGGCAGCGTTTATTTAGCTGTGCTTTTCTGGGCCTCTTGTAGTAATTTCTCCTAATGGCACTGATTCGTGTGCGAATCCATGCAGCAGGAGACCTGGGGGTATCAGTTTAATCAGACCACCGACCCCGCCTATTTCTAAAGGGCTGTTACCATACATCAATCAATTTCACTCAATTTATTAACTGGATGGTGAAGGGATATCAAGGATGCTGTCTGACAGGATTCTTTATAACATCTCTGCTTTTAACCAGCATTAATCCCCCTCACTCCTTTTATTTCATGACCCTGTTGCTGACAGGTGAGGTCTGGATTCTGGAGAACAGTGGCTGAAAAGGTACAGCAAGAAAAATACTAGAGACATGGGCTCAAGCTATTTTGCTAGCTCTGTTTCCTGCTAACCAGGGCCACAAAAAAAAAAAAAAAAAAAAAAAAAAAAAAAAAAAAAAAGCTGTTGATCTCTGTTGAGTCTCAGTGTCAATTTTACTGTCATGGAGCTATGACGGGCTGACACAAGAGTGAACTCCACAGTGCCCAGAAATAGGACAAAAGCACGCAAACATGAGGTTCAGAATCTCAGAACCTGCTGAAAAGCTATGTGTGACCACCATACTCCTGTCACACGGTGCTGAGTGGACAGAGACAGGGGGAACACAGAACTTCATTGGCCAGACACCCCAGATGAATCAGCTTGTTCTAGGTCAAGTGAGGGGCCCTATCTCAAAACCCAAGATGGAGAGTGATCAAGGGAGATACTTCTTGCCTACTCTGGCTTACACACACACACACACACACACACACACACACACACACACACACACACGGTACACAGACTCACAAACAATTTTTTAAAATGAAATTTAAAAAGGAAACTTTGGCTATCTTTCTTCTTCCATGGCCAGGTAGACAACTCTGACCCATTTTCGCAGGGTAGGATGTTAAGCTTTATGGTGCTCTTTGGCCCCAGTCATGCCTGCCTTTGCAATCCTAAGAGGGCATCCATGCGCAGCTCCTTAGTGCTAAGTTCCCCACCAAAGCCAGAGGCAAAGAGTCCCTGCTAGGCTCCATACACATACATCACCAGTACAGTTCCTCTTACTGATGGGATACTGCAGCTTTCCTGGTCCTCCTCTCACATAGAGGGAGGCTCTTATTGAAACCCCTGGCCAGGCACAGACATGCAATGGCAGGATTTGGCCTCCTCCTCCTCCTCCTCCTCCTCCTCCTCCTCCTCCTGTGGGAGGAAGTCCTCTTTGGGAAGTTCAGGTTTTCTGTGTATCAGTCAAGAGAAAGGAAGAACACGGTGCCACTTGGTTTTTGTGTTGGGAACAGTGACTATCTGGGTGGTAAGGCCACAGAAAGGAATCAGCCATTGCCTCTGCCACATTTTAGCCTTGGCTGCTGGAAAAAGGGAAGGAAGGAGGAAGAAAGGACAGAGAAAGGGAAAGGAAAAAAGGCAAGAAGGAAGGAAGGGGAACTGGGAAGAAAAAGAAGGGAAGGAAGAATGAAGAAATGGAAGGAAGGAAGACAGGATGGCTTTGCTGTCACACCTTTTGCACACTCCAACTCTCCTCTCCTAACACTAGAGACCACGAGGCATTTGGAAGCTTTATTGCTTCAATAGGCAGGGTAAGGAGGTTAATGCCAGCCTTAACAAGGGAGTCGTTTCTTTCTCCCTCCCACCTTCTCCCTTTTCGTTTTTTGGCTCAGCCTAAATTTCTAACACTACCTGATGAAATGTATATACAGCTTTTAATTGTACCCAGAGGCAGTACAACTTCATAGAGGGTTTGCAGCGAGTGGCGGAGGATTTGAGAAACAGCTGTGTTCCCGGCCCGCGTGCTCCGAGGTGGAACAGCGCCGTCAGCACCTGCACCCGCTGAGCGCACACCCTCACGCCCCACACGCATGTGCACAGCTGGGACCCATCCGGCTGGTGAGGAATTAATACTCTTAACTTGGTATTTTATTGTACCTGGGGGAGCCTGATGCTGTATTAAATCTGTACAATATTGGTTGGACTTTGTTCGGTATTAGAGTTCCTGGGGGTGGGAGTCTGGGGAGCTGGGTGGGATTTGACACACACACACACACACACACACACACACACACACGAATGCGCACATGCACACATACACACACATGCACACTCACACTCATACATACCAATGATCTCTTTTCCGATGCCGAGGACAAATTGTTTTAATATCCCAA
This sequence comes from Acomys minous, assembly GCF_964271855.1. Classification (NCBI taxonomy): domain Eukaryota; kingdom Metazoa; phylum Chordata; class Mammalia; order Rodentia; family Muridae; genus Acomys; species Acomys minous. The sequence continues at coordinate 13,179,142 of NC_140496.1, forward strand.
AGTTTGGTTTATTTATTATTAGAGATGAGGGACTGCTTTGAAGACGGCTGGATTAGTTCCCAGCACATGTAGTGCTGTACAGTAGATGTACATGTACATCCAGTACATGTAGAACCCCAGTACTGTGGAGGCCCTTGGAGACTCTTTCCTCTCAGTAACTTACTAACGCCAGTTTACCTAGGTGAGCCCCTAAAACAGCTAGCTCCCTCTGGGGAGAACGCTTGATACAATCTTTGAAATATGACCACAGACGAACCCCTCACAGACACTGTTTCATATTTCATGGGATGGCCTCATGGTCTCAGGACATCCTGCAAGGCGAAGGTCTGGGTGCCCCTGTTACTGTCCTGAAGGAGAATCAAGATGTCCCCCCACCTAAGTCATGCAAAAACTAAGAGCACTGTCTGAGTTCCATGGACTTGCTTTTTCTTAAAGCAAGGCTGACCTACTTGGAGAGTTCTACACCAGTGAAAGACCCTGTCTCAGAAAAACCCTGTGGGTAGTGCCTGAGAAGCAACACGTGAAATTGACTTCTGGTTTTAGCATACATGTGCACACACACATACACACACACACACACACACACACACACACACACACGGACACACACGGACACACACATACATGCATGTGTGAGTGCACACACATACACATGGACACACACACATACATGCATGTGTGAGTGCACACACATACACATGGACACACACACACATACATGCATGTGTGAGTGCACACACGCGTGAGCATGAAGTTTTCAGGCTGACCAAAGAGGGAAAGACCATGAGGCTATGGGAGCAGAGACTCATTTATTGGCACTACAAGTCAAGGAATGCTGACAGCTCCCAGAAGCCAAGATAGGAACAAACCAGCCTCTACTAGAAACCTCCAGTACAAATGGCACATCTAGGCTTCTTAGCTCCAAGACATGAGTTCACAAATACCTATTTTCAGCTACCTAGCTTTTGGCGATTCATTATCGTATCCACAGGAAATGAATGTGGGGTCTTGTGTTCTGGGTACCACGTGAAATAGATGTTGCTGGTAATAAGAGCTCTTGGCAAGAGGTCACCTTACAGCCTGGGCACTGTGGTTGTCCTTGGGAAGGATGTCATACCTCTAATGTATGGCTCCACCTCCAAGGACATGATAGTTTAGTATCTCAGAGAAGCCAGTCACTGGGAGACACATCTCCAAGAAAGGGTAAGGGCAGTGTACTGTCCTCTCCTCTGACCAGTCCCATGCTTGCTGGACTGTTTTCTACATGTGTGCCTTAAGCAAGTTATTACTACCCCCATCTCCTTACTCAGTGAGATCAGCAGTGTGCAGCACTGTTTGAAGAGCAGAGCCCCTGGCGAGTCTTGACTGTTTGCTTTCATACCTAGCTATGAAGCATCTGCAGAGACTCGTGGGCTACTGGTGGGGCCCCAGTTCTGAGAGAGGCATCATCTCTAGCAGGTGCTACTATCAAGTCCCCCCAAAGCATTGCTCCTCTTACATGCCTGCTTATTATCCACGAATACACAGAAGTCCCTTCAGACGCCATGTGATCCAAACGACCCAGTTAATGTCATACAAATTAAATTTCTACCATTTCTTCAGAGTCTCCAAATTTCCCTCTTTCAGGCATTAAACAATAAGACCCCAAACCAACAATAACTTGCCATTTGTTTGTTTATCGTATTAGGAATGATTTTTTTTTTAAAGAATATGCACTCAGTATTAGCTCGAAGAAACTGGACTCTTAAAGGCTGATTTTGCTCATTTAAATTGCGACCAATCTTTTGGAAAGCAATTTGGCAATATGACTCAGGAACCTTTAAAAAAAATTGTGCTCAACCTTTGACCTAGTAATTCCATTTCTGGGAATCTATCCTAAGGGCATAATGGGGACTGTGGAAACTGCTTTATGCACAAAGATGTTTATCAGAACACTCTTTCTGACAGCAAAAGTATGTAAAACCATTTAAATGCTCAATGGTACGGAAGAAGATAAACGGATACATCCCCACTGCTAAGAACTGCAGCGAAGCCTTAGTAACAACGTGATGGAACGTATAATGTCACAAAAAAAATTCCAAGCAGTGTGCCAGATGTGTGAAGGTGGGGGATCGCAGTATGAAGACAGGAAAAATAAAAATAAAAATAAAAAAATAAAAAAAGACCTGGAGGCACATACATGTTAATTGTGGTTACTTACAGCAGGCAGAGGGATTCTTTCTCTCCCTTTCAAATATAAAGAATCCTCCACTGAGTTTGCACATACACTCTCTCTTTCATTGGCTACTTTCCTCGGTGGCCTGAACTTTCTCTACCCAGGTTGGAACAGTCTCTACCCTGGTCCTCAAATACCTGGAATGTTCTATTGGGTTCAAGGTCCAAGGTAAGACCAGAGGTTACTGAGGGACACTCTCCGGGCACATAACCTTGGGCCATTTGTTGACCCTTGGTGAGAGGACAGGACTTTGGCTTAGTGACTGGCTTCTGTTGAGTCGACAGATCCTGCAAATGGAGTAACCAATGGCTCATTTGTTGTGGCTGCTAAGCAGCTTGGTGACGACTTTGTGCCTTGCTGGTCATAAATACAGCTGCACAGCTCACTGGCTGGCCTCCCTCTGGCCTCCTGTTGAATCCCACACCCTGAGTGACCTCCCTGGCTTCATAGGTTGCCCTGTACCAAATAAGTCCCTGGTGGATCGTTTCAAAGAGTTAACCCTCCTGGTTAGTTATATTAGACTATGTGCACTTCTATGGGTTGTGCTTATGATGGTGGAGAAAAATGCCTAGAAAAGGAAGGCCTGATCAAAGAGAAGGGCCCCACTGTTCACCCAGAGCCCTAGGTACCAAGGATTATAAAGAACAAAAGTTATTAGTTTTCCAAGGTAGCTGAGAAAGGAGGTGGAGTCACATCCCTGTGGGGATAAGTCCCTTCCCTGATAGGAGGCACATGGGGTCATCAGAATAGGCAGGAACTAGCTTGTAGCTTTGCTGAGAAGGCAAACAACATTCCTGTTACTGCAATCCTGTGGGTGAGCTGATGGTGCTTCTTCCCTCAAGATGTGCCTGATGCTACCCGCATCTGAGCTCTCCAGGGCTTCTCACTTTTTTTTTTTTTTTTTTTTGGTTTGCCAGGCTCCCTCCTGGGGTGGCTGGTTCCTTTGTTTGGAGGGCACACCTTCAGGAACGCTTGGGTAAATTGCGAGAGCTGGCTGTGTGCTCAATCCCCTGGACCAGGTAGCAAAACACCACAGAGTGAGCTGCTAGAAACAGCAGAAACGGACTCGTTCAAAGTTCAGAGGTCCAGAGGACCTTGATTTCAGAAGTTGTCCTGGCTCTCACTCTCAGAGCTTGCCATTTCTTGGCTTATGGCAGAACCATCCTCTTCCGTGTTCACAAAACAGTGCCTGTGTGCTCATATGCACATGGGCTGATGCCTCTCTAAAGGGCCTTCTTTGGATTTGGGGGGGTCACTGGATTTGGGGGTCACCCTAAAAAATTATTAGGAAGGGCCTATCATAGTCACAGGACCTAATGGCGGTCCCTGGGGGATTCACTTCTAGGTACTTGAGCCCATGTCTTGAGGCATCATTGCAATATCCAAGGATACATGACGGCCGAAATTCTGAAATTTCAATTTAGGGTTTCAGCGGAGGGGAGTATAAACACATGATTCACCCTACAAAAGAATCGTTTGCAAATTAAATCGTGGTTGGAGCAGGAACTTTTGAGCAGTGTGAAGTCGAATCCTGGTTCTGCTGTCTATGGCAGGTACCTAATCTCCTGCAGCACCTTTACCTCATTAAGAAAATGGACCAGATCTTTGCAGCTACCTCCTGGGGCTATAGGGGAAACCTGATGGGGTTATATGATATTTGAGCTTACTGCCAGATATGTATAAATCACCCCGAAGTATAAACTGTGGCTCATCCTTGAGGATGTCATTGTCCTGCCATTTGAGTCATTGCTAACTGCTAAGAGACCCGGGTTCAAATTAACAGCAGAGGAGGATTCTTGGCATGAGATACTATATGCATCTTGCTTGGATGCCTTTCTGCATCCCGAGATTTGTTCCTATGTGACCATGTGACAAGGTGACCCCCTCCCCAGCCTCCAACCTGGCCCTTATTGACAGGCATCCCCAAAGATCTTCTGGTCCCCACGATGAAAGTGGCTCGGTCCAACACCTGCTCAGCCCTTCATCTAGCTAGCAGAGGTTGGGGTCTCTCTGGCTACATGGTTGCTATATCCAGTCAAATGCCCCTAGGGCTGTGTCATCATCAAATATAGGAAGCCCAGTTAACTTGAGTTTCATGAATAATTTTCTTCACACAAGCATACTTAAAAATCTTACCCCCGCCCTGAGTATGCAGAAATCGATGTCTTGGTATAAGTTCTCAAGTGATGCAGGTGGGCAGTGAGTGAGTCAGTCTCTCGGCAAGTTGCCCCTAATGATGACATTCCCTGTGACATCTCCCTGAGTTTCCCAGGGTAATTTTTAAAGTCTTGTGTACCCTAAAGAAACCTTTGTACAAAAGCATCTTCAGTGGCTTGCTTAAAGGCCGGGCAGCGTTCTCTGTGCTCTGTCCTCTCACCTCTGTTCTCCGCACCTGAGCTTGTGTGTTTGCCCTAGATGGAGCCTTCTGTGCACACCGAACAATTCTGTATGCATGTGTTTGTGCGTTCTGCCCCTCTGTCCCACAGCTCTGTAGTGTTTGGACCATCCAGTTCTCCAGCAGCCTGCTCTGAGCTGGCATGCTACAGGAATTGACTTCAGGATGAATAGGAAAACCTCGCTGAGAAGTAGAGTATATAGGAATGCTGGAAATGGCCGCACCTGGCAGAGGCCACAGGGTCTGCAAGTGGCTTTAGGTCTCCATAGTGACTCTTTCAGACTTGACCTTGGGGTGAGCGCTTTACCCCTCAGTTTCCTCAGCTGTAAAACGAGGGGCGGAAAGTAGATGATTTCTCTGGTGTCTTCCAGCCCTAAACTTCTATGACGCTATATTCTAGGTAATAAACTTTATGGCTATGAATAAATTAATGGAAATGAATATTTAAATGATGTGCAAACATTTCATGCAAGTGCTTTATGTAGTGGGAGAATGAGAGAAAGCCTGGGATCTAAAGGGTGGGGAACGGCCTCATCGGTAGAAAGCTGGTGCCTTGCTCCTGTCTAGTTGGGAAAGAAGTACAGGTACAAAGCAATTCCCTATACAACCTTAGAGAGGGAAAGTCAAAAGAAACGTGAGTTTTTTGGAGAAGCTGAAAGCCACAGATAAACTGAATTTCCAGGTCTTAGGAAACAGCTTGGGGTGCCAGGACACTTACATGCTCTCCATTTCACTAGCTCCCGCCCCCATCATCAGTTCCAATAATGCTGAACACGAAGGGATGGTGACCTGCCACCTGGAAGCTTTCACAGGTGGCCTGCTACCTGCCAGTCAATTGCAGGAGGAGGAGGAGGAGGAGTTCTATGGCAAGAGTCTTGATTTTGGTTCTCGAGGGGAAGGAGACAGAAGGGTCAAAGACACCACAAGAAAAATTACAGAATCTACTAACCAGGGCCCATAGGGGATCATAGAGACTGAACTGCCAACCAGAGAGCATGCATGGTGTGCACTTGGGCCCTCTGCACACATGTGACAGCTGTGCAGCTGGGTCTTCATGTGGGACTCCTGAAGGCAGAGCAGGCGCGGTCTCTGACCACACTGCCTGTCTTTGGATCCCTTTCCCCTAACTGGGCTGCCCTGTCTAGCCTCAGTGGGAGAGGATGTGATTAATCTTACTGCATTTTGGTATACCAAGGCTGGCTGCTATGCCTGAGAGACCTCCCCTCTTCTTAGGAGAAAGTGGATTGGGGGAGGGGGAGGTGAGAGAGAGGGACTGGAGGAAGAGGGAGGGGGAAGCTGCAGTTGGGATGTAAATAAACAAATTAATCAAACTATTTTTAAAAAAAAAGAGGAAAAACAGAGAGAATATTTAGAGGGAGGGCTACCTAAGCTGTTAGGAGGTGCAAGTTGCGGAAGAGGGAAAGGGATCCTCAGACCTAGCCTGGCTGTGACCTGACCTGGCCGTCAGGCAAGAAAGGTGTGCCTGGGAGCTGGTTGAGGTACCCAGCAGAAAGAATCATGCTTGTGGGTGGTGCACTCCTGAGAGTGTGCTCCATCAACAAAGCGCCACAGCAGCTGAGCTTCACCTGCTTACAAAGCTTCGCTTGATGGAAAGGATTCAAACTCGAATTGAGGATTCAAGATGTTATAGGGATCTGTCCTCAGCCAGACCGCATGGATGGCCACACGTAACGTGCCGATCTATTGAAGGGTGAGGTCCATTATGAAGAATCAGGTATTCCTTTTAAAATTTTTATTAGAAAATTTGCAGACAAATACTGAACATATTCTTTTCCCTTTCCCAACTCCTCCCGAATTCTTCCTACTTCCCTATTTACTCTACCTCTCTCTCAAAAACAAACAAAACAAGAAAAAGACAAAAATCAAAACACACAAACTAAAAAAAAAAAAAAAAACCAACAAAGCAAACACAAAGCATACACACAAAAATGGAGTCCATGTTGTGTTGGTTAAGCACTTCTGTGCATGGGGCCTGCCTTGGAGTGTGCTTGACATATCCAGGGACACCCTCCCTGGGGAACACTGCAAACCCTTTCTTGGCTAGGGGTGGGACATGGTCTGGGCTCCCACTCTCAGTGCTGGGATTTTTTGTCTGGTTCGAGCTTGTGCGGGCCTTGTGTTTGCTGTAAGAGAGTCTTGTGAGAGGGTCGAGTATTCCTCGGATGACACTCTGATATGACAACCCCCACATTACCCACCGCCCTGCCTTTGGGATTTTTCAGACACCTGCCAATGAGGCTCTAAACAAAATGGCAAACAAAAGACAACGGCAAACATGTCTGGCTTTTGCCTCCAAACATATTTCTTTATGTAAAAGACTGAAATAACAGTGATCATTTGTCACTGAGCCAAAATAATATGGGATAGTGAATGCACAGTTTCAATTAGATTTTTCATTCATTATTCACTCCTACATGCCACAGGCACCAGAGTCTCTTACAGAAAGTGACGAGGCGAAGGCCCCTCAAATAGCATCCTGCTACAGAGTAAAGCATTCTGATACGAACAGGACAGGAGAGAAGAGCTGTGACTGAGAAAGCAATCCACAGGCAGAACGCTCTCCATCCCACATCTCAGTGTCCGATGGCTTCTAAGTTCTCACCTCTACTTGGTGTCTGAAAGATGTACTCCAACCTCCCAGTACTGGGCAGTCTTCATATGACTGACCCATTCACTCCTCAGTGCCATCGAGCCTAGGGATGCCCTTGTGGAGTCTCTGAGACACCACGTGCACTGAAGGTATGAGCCGAGTCTCATGGAAGATTCTCCGTTGCAAGTATTTGCTGAGAACCTGAGACACACGCCAGTAAAGGGAGATGCAGACAGAACTACCATTTCTGTTTCGTTTGTTCATTTGAAACAAGATCACATCACGTAGCTCAGCTTGGCCTTGAACTCGGAATCTTCCTGCTTTAGCTTCCCAAGCGCTGTGAGTGCAAGTGCACACTGCCTCAGCAGGCACAGAATTACTTTTCTTGCACTGCGGGAGGGGGCGGGGAGGAGGTATTGAATCTAGGGCCCCTCCTATGCTAGACAAGCACTCTCTCACTCAGCCATTTTATAGACTTTATATTAAGATCTAAATGTCCTAGCCTGGCCTTGAAGTCACTGTGTCCATAGCAGTCCTTGAGCTAGTGATACTGCTGCCTCGGCCTCCTGAATCAGGGATGACACGTGTGTGCTACCAGGCCCAGCTCACCCACATCCACTCTCAGACCACGAAAAACAAGTTCCGGAAGTATGCACATCTACTTTCTCAAAAGAGTACCTTCAACGCAAGGACTCTGCTCTTACTGTGCTGACAGGAAAGCCCAAAGGTTATAAGTCATGTAGGCCCAACACTCGGCTTATGAAGAGCAGAGGTAGCAAACACAAAGCAGACTCTAGAACCACCAGCTGTTTCTGCTCCTGTTGCCCTCCATAAGCAAAACACACCGCTTCTTCTTTGCAGTCATCACACGGGGAATCCTCACTGTCCTCCTGACGAGGGCACAGAAGACGAAGCTCCCAGCACTGCCAAAAGGGCACGGGAAAGAGAGGTGCTGGGGATGTGGTGTGGTGGGCCCGGTGTGGGGGCTGATGCCCCTCTCCATTCACACCAGAAGAAGAATGACTTGAGGGGGCAAGCCAGTCAGAACTGGGTCAGATATTCTAGCAGAGAGAACGGGGGCTTGTTCTCTGCTCCAGCTGTTATCTGAGCTACACAGCTGGGGGTGGGGGTGGGGGATGGTGGAGAACTCCAACCTGCTCCTTGGGCCCAGAGCTCAAGGATTCTCCAAGCTGCATTTGATGGCCTCTGGCAGCTGGAAGGAGGAGGGGAGTGGTGGGGGGGAGAACAGAATGGGGGAGGGGGAGGGGGAGGGAGAGGCACCCTCATTTCTACTGGTGCAACCAATTACCCAGTGAGTCAGAGCTACCTGCCTCACAGCTGACAACCCGTGAACATCCATCCTCCGCCAGATGTTCACGGGTGAGAAGCTGAATTATTTAAGAGAAGCCCCAAGCAGCCATAGGGAGCTCCGATGAAGTGGGGAGGAGGTCATGGGGATGATGAGATTGCTCCACTAAAATCTGAAAGTCCAACTGTGGGGTCATCCCCAGCTCAACATCTGCCAGGCTAGAGATAAACCGGGATTCCTCCCAAATCCCTGAAGACAAAATGTAGTTGGGGGGGGGGGGAGGGGGGCTTCCTTTGCATGGCTGGCACTTTCCTTTCCCAGGAAGCTGGGGTTTTAAGCTCCTGTACCATTCCAAACTTCTGCTTCCAAACAATCCCAGCATGCTCGGTGATGAATCTTAGGCCTTCAGAAAGCTGGCTTCACTTTGTCGTCTGTGCCAATCATTGAGTCTGCCATAAATGCTGTAGGAAGAGGGCTATTGATTGCTTCCCAGATAGCCAATGTTACAGTTTCAGAATTCTGGGTTCTTGAAAGAGAAAAAAAAAGAAAAAAAAAAAGCAAAGCAAGGAGTTGTTACATGAATTTCATAATTTAGAGATAAATAATGAACACCAAACTTGGAGGGAAATACCCTAGTGTTCATTTTATTTAATATTCTCCATTGGTGGAAATAAATTAAAAATGAACAAGGCTTGTTTATGCCTGCATTACATTGCCCTCTACTTTTGAATAGCAACCGCATATTAATTTGCCAGATCCCATAAATTATAATTAGCCCGGAGGATTAACAACATAAATCCTTGAATTTAAAACCAACCTGCCTGGCTCTCTCTTCCCTATGCCCTAAAGTAAAAAAGGGCCATAAAACCTATCACTGCTACTTGATCCATTAAACTCCGGAGACATTCTTATTTCAGCTCAGCTAGTAGAGACGGTCTTTGTCAAATCCTTTTTAAAGTTACAGTAGCTTGATAGGTGCTGGCGATGGGGAGATGAGGCTCTGGGTCAACAGCCAGAGGAGTACACAATGCCAGGAAGGGGACTAAGGGGAGGGTGGAGAGGGGCACCAAATGCTACACTTCCATCTAGTGGAGTTTATGCTGGGAGATAGGGCCCAGGTACTGAACTAGGATCAAAAGTGCCCACACCCTGAGTCCCAGGATGCATAGACAACACACAAGATCATAGCTTGCATCCGCCAAGGCTCTAACTTTCCTACTTCAGATGACAAAGTGTTTGATGAAAGGCTACAATAAATTTGACAATACTGGCTCACTTTAGGCCTGAGTGATGTATAGAGATTAGGCAGGGAGAGCCTCCTTCAGGGGCTGGGTGGAGGGATCCCTTGGTAAAGTGTCTGCCATATAAGCAAGAGGACCTGAGTTTGATCAACACCCGCCCCCCCACCCCCGGCCCCAGAACAGATGTAAAGCCAAGAATGGTGACACGCGTACTTTGAATCCCGGTGCTGGGGAGATAGAGGTACAGGGATCCCTGGAACTTGCTGGTCTGGCTCACTGAATCAGCAAATTCCAGGCCAATGAAAGAATCTTGTCTCAAAGAAGAAAGAGAAAGTTCTTTTTCAGTGTTGCAAATGAAAGCAGAGAGCCATTATGTAGGGACCTTGTGTGCCCATTCCTTTCAGAAGAGGCTTCGGTTAATCCTGTCCCTAGGGGAAGGACCCACAGCAGGTCCCTGGTTATGCCCCATGGAAACTGCCCCGTAAGTGGTCTGATCTCTCATACTATCCTTTCCCTGTTTTAACTGGGAACAATACCCAGCTTGGAGCTGCACCCAAGGGCTGTCCTCCATGTTGTGGATACTAGGTTCTTCTCAGGTATAGTCTCCTCTTTCCCAGTGACCACACTTGTTCTGAGGAGGCATCATCTTGGGTACACAGAGCCCTGGGGCAGGCGTCTTCTGATGCTGTCTCTTGAGGTTTGGATAACTTTGGTGACATGGGATTGGGAACACAGGTGGTATTTCAACATCCTCGAATCCGTAATGAATTGGCTGCTTCTGTTTCCGGCTCTTGTTCAGTTGGTTCCCAAGTGACTTTCTGAAGACCACTCATCCCAGGCTCTTGACATTTGTTTTCACTGATAAAGCTGAGGACTAAGAATAAGAAACCGCGGCCTGCATTTTATGGGGCTGGAGAAATGGCCCAGTGGCCCAGTGGCCAAGAGTGTATGCTGTAGAGTCATGAGGACCTGAGTTTAATTTCTCAACACTATCTCTCAACACTGATATAAGGAGTAAAGTATGACCGTGTGTGTTTGTGTGTGTGTGTGTGAGAGAGAGACAGAGAGAGAGAGAGAGAGAGGGGGGGGGGGAAACCTTAGTGCTTTGGGAGAAAGAGACAGGAGGACCACTGGGAGATTACTGCATGGCAGCCCAACTCCAGTTCCAATGAGAGACCTCATTTTAGGGGAATAAGGCAAAGGGGGAGACAACAGGACACACACAGAAGTATGATCCTGAGTGTAGCTACATACATATACACCACATACACACACCGAGGTATGGTATGCCTTTTTAACATAGGACACATGCATTAATGTGTATGTATTTGCAAACATACTTAAATATTGACATCAAGTTGTCAACTGACTTTTGTTGAGAACTTTTTGGACACAATATATAGTTCATTTTATAATACAATGGATGGATGATGGACAGAAGAACGGATGCGTAGGCACGTGGATGAATAGGCAGATGTGTACATGGTGGGGAAGATGGATAGATGCATGGCTGAATAGGTGGATGAATAATGGATGCATGATGGATGGACGGTTGGATGCATTCATGATAGTTGGGTGGATAGATGGCTATGTTATAAAATTATAGTAAAATTCTTAGGATTCATTATAAAAGATTTTCAACTGTGATATACATCTTAAGTTTTTCATCATTTTAGTTTGAGGGGATGATTTTATTATTAAGTAATGTGTACAGTAAAACCCAAGGCTCTACAGAAATTATAATTTTTCTTAAATAACAAAAAATATGTAGGCATACTGTGTTATTTCATCCTCAAGTATGTTATGACATTTCAGGATCTGAAAGCCACTGCCTTGACATAGCTCCTGTTTTCTGGCTTGGGGCTTCCTTTGAATCAGCCATAGCATCTCTCATGAACAAAACAAGATGATTATTGACCACCTTGGGCAAGGTCCTTAGTGAGTTTTCCTGGAGGGGAGCTGCTAACACAAGGCCACTCCCTTGTCTCAGGACAGGCTATTGGCTATGCTGCCCAAATCGTCCCATCTCCATTCTTCTCTCTTTGACATTTTGAACATCATCTTTATAAATGAATGAATTCATCCTTTCAAAGACAGGACCACCTGCCACTTGCTCTGTTCTACAAGGCATACCTACAGGGAGGTTTTCAGACACAGGCATTGCATCCCCAGCATACATGTGCTTGGACTCACAGCCCTCCTGATGACGCAGAGGATGGAATGCCGTTGACAGTTCTAATTGGTTAAGCAACATACTTAGTATTAATAATGATTGAATAGCTAATTGTAGCTGGACAGGTAATTTTAAATGTGACTAGATGTGTTAAGATCTTCAAAATTAACTGTTAGCAAAGCTGAATTTCCCATCAAAGCAGAGATTATAGAAGGATTTGGGACTTGGCTATCACCCTCCCTTCTGCAACATAATAGAACAGGAAGTCTCCAAAAGAGAATTCATAGATGTGGGGGGGGGGCACTGGGCTATGGGGAGATTGCCGTGGGATCTGAGGGGGGACCGAGTCCTGGTGGTATTCGACTGAGCTGCTGAACATCGCCTAGTAATGCTTTTGCCCTTCAGTTGCTGCTGTGCCCTAAAGGTATTTTAATACCTGTACAGGGATGAGAAGAGTCACTTCATACAGAAATTAAATACATAAATTAATAGACGCCTTTCCAGAAAGCCTTCCAAATGGGGAGTCCAGCTGCTTCAGGGACTCTATAGTCAATAGGTCAAAACCTCTCTTAATGTATAGGGAAAGGCAGGGCAGGGATTAAAATGGTCTGAGAGATTCAGCAGAGTCCAGTAATTACATCCTCAGATTTAACCACTTAGGGGACTAGGTGCCCTTGTGTAGGAATGCCTAAGAGTGGGATGATGGGTCTCACTAAATCGAAGAGACGAAGGAAAAAGCAACTCATCCCAACCCTGCCTTTGTGTTCTCTTTGATGAGGGCAAGTAACTGGAGGAGGCAGAAGGAACAGAAAGAGAAAGAGGAGGAACCTTAAGCCAGGACTGAACATGGGTGCCCCGACCTCCCGCCATCATTAGTCTTCTTTGAGGTATCCTTGACTAGATTTGGAGCACTGAGGAGGCACACCCCTGGGTGTGTCAAAGATCCCTTGTGTTTGATGGGAAATTACATTTACAATTAATGTCTATTCACTCTAGAATCTCTGAGACCCCAGAATTGTACCCTCAAGGCTTGATGGATTTATTGAGCAGGTACACCGCCCAGCTCTCCCCTGGACTGGCACTCTACACATACACAATACTGAACAAGACCTAAGGACTGAGTTTCAGGAGGCCACTTCCTCCAAAGAAGGCCATCAGCAGCTTTTTACCAAGCTTGCAAGGCTTGGTGGCGGATGTTGGTAACAGAGAAGAGCCTCCTCTCGCCCTTCAGGTCGGCCCTCCTCTTCCAGAGCATCCAGCTCATGGCAGATCAGTGAAAAGCCACAGGTCGGAGATTTGCAGTGGTACCGAGTGAAAGGAGAAACCCGGATGAGAGTAAACGCCCACTTGGCGGTTCCTTTTTTGTAGACAAGTTATCTGAGCCTTATGTAAGGTCTCTTGTCCACAGTCACAAGATACTGGCGGAGTAATTGAACATAGCAGGTAGCATGCATTCTCATTTTTCTATTGACATGTTTTTTCGAAGGAATGTAGATGATGCTTGTCTTTAACCATAGCATTTGTCACAAATTCTTCAACCAATATAAGCACCCACAGCATAGGTCTCCTTGGCCACCTATTAATTTTTTTAATTTAGTCTCACCTGTGATAGAGAGAAGGGTTTACTGCTGCCCTGAGTCATCAGTTCCAGCTAGAATGTTTAAACCCCTTACTTTGCAGTGTTCTATGGGAGGAAAATGGTCTTCTATTTCCTCCAGACTATGTGCAGCCTTTTTATGGTGGGTGCATGTGTTCAGGTATGTGTGTGTGACAAAACTTTTCCTGGGGAGATGCAGCACGCATGTCTACTCAACCCAGATACGAAACCCACAGCAGGTCAAAGAACACCACCAAAGTCCAGCTTGGGGAACCAAGGGATTTTATTGGGTTTACTTAGAGGAAAATGGATGAGAGTTACTTACAGAAGCAGAAAGGGCTCAGAGACCAAAACCCACCCCTAAACAGGAGGCAGCTCGCATAAGCTGGAAAACCTGGAACACATTCTACAGCCTGCAGGAACAGGGAACGAGAGGGAGGGATAAACAGTTCCCTTCAGAAAGTTTCTATCTTTCCATTTTTCTAGAAATTTCTGTGGACTTTAGCTTAGTCCTGTCTGCACTGGTCTGCATGAAAAGACTCTCCCTGGATGGTAAGACATGAGCTCCCCACTTCCAAGAGGAGCTCTGAACTGACTTAAACTTGGTCACTCTCTTCAGCCTGGGGTCTGGAGTTCATGTTTTTAAAAGAATCGCTTGCAAATGACCTTTGTCATAAAGCAATTGGGGGAAATTTACCAAATTTCCATTTCTGAAAGTCCCCTACCTGCCAAAGGAGTCTCTAAGCCTTGGGAGAGACACCAGGAGACTGATTAAGACACATAAATAAACAAAATCTTGTTCTTTTCACAGCAGTGGGCTGCCAATCACGTCAACAGACTGGGTTTGATTTAACACACACACAAAACACACACACTACACACACACACACACATCTACACACTCACACACATACACTTGCACACTTATACACACACACACTTACACACCTTTCTAAAACATCTTCAAAGTCTCTCTTCATAAATAGCTGATTGAAATGAGGCCAACTTTCAGGAACTGTACTTCTTTCTTCTTCTTAGAACAAGGCTGACAGTAACAGGCGGCGCTCCTGAGTGCCACTTGGGAATATAGCACTCAGGGTCTTCACCAAACTCTCACCCTGGGTGCCCTCTCTCTTCTTCCCTCTATTCCTGATCAACCTTCCCACATGTGCTAAGTTGATGGAAGACATTATTTCCAGACCCCTGTGGAGAAAAGCCCCTGGCAGGCCTAAGATGCAGACAGTACCACAATTTGCTGGTGGCCAACTCATCAATAAATTTCACTGCCCTCTACTCACATGGTCTTTCTCCATGGGAGACTGGAAAATGCACAGTGTTCCAAAGGGAATGGGGACTATTTCTGCAAGCCTAGCCCTGGTCCCTGAGTTATTTTAATTGCAGCCGAGTGGTGCCAAGGTGCTGAAGCACCCGCTTAGGGCTGAGTGCTTAGCTTGGAGGTACTGAATTAAAGTGTCAGAACATGCAGAAAAAAAAAATTGCAACACCGCTCGTCAACAGAATTTGTTAGGAGACACGAGTAAGGCCGGTGACTTGTGTAGAAAAAGAGCCGCCTTCACAGAGCCATCAAAGCACAGCCTGGAACTAATGGGGTATTCAGAGGTCTTGTTCTACTTCATTGGTCAAAGCCAACACAAGCCTGTAAGATTTGGGCCCGTTTGCTGTTTATTACTGTGGTAATAAAGGCCACTTAAAGGTACAAGCCCATTTTGTATTGGCTCAGACCCAAGGGTGCCTTTGTAAATTGAATTGTCGAAGTCTCGTGGTGTCTCAGGTTATTTGAAACAACCTTTTTATTTTTTTAATTTAGAAAAGATAAAAGGGAGAAATTTTAATTTTAAGACTCCCGTGAAAGGATGATATAGCACTCTTGATTTTATTTCTCTCCGACTTGTTTCCAGTTTTAGCATCTGCCCAGAGATAGCCAGATTTACAGGCCTTCTGGGCTAGGCCACAGCTCCCAATTTCCCCATCAAATATGAATCAAGGTGTTGCTGGGAAGGTATGTTGTAAATGTGACTCAAGTCCACAGTTGCTGGCCTTTCAGTAAGAGCCATCATCCTTGACGATCTCAGTGGGCCTGAATCAAAAGGAGAGGCCCCCTCCACAGGCAGTAGCTTCAGCCCAAAGCATGATGGGAGTTCCGGATTTTCTGTATAGCAACAATATCTGACGTGCCTAGGCACCCTCACACGCAGAAGTGAACCTGTTGCAATTAGTATCCTAACAGGCATCTAGGTCCCTCTGGCTCTGTTTCTCTGATTGATGCTGGCTGGCCTGTAGCCCACATACAATCTCTTCTCTCACCCTTCAGTCACCTTTCTTTTAGTCGAAGATCTCAAATTGGAAGACTTGGAAACTGCAAATGGCTCACATCCTTGTTGGCCCATGCCCATGTATTTATGAAATATGTTAAAAATGAAAATATGATGAATTAGTTGCTAACATTGAAAACCATGAAAGTCACACATATGAACACACACACACACACACACACACACACACACACACACACACACACACACCTGCATTTCCATTTCTTAGAAACAGAAAAAAAAAATCAAAAGACTTATAGTCCTAGTTCGGTGTCCCCGCTTTGCAACAATCAGCTAGAATGACAAATGTCTTCCCCTTTGACAGATCCCAGGCTCTGTGTTTTACTCCAGTCTCCACCACTTCCTAGTGTCTCCCAGTAAAGAGGCTAATTGTCATCTACTGGTATATATACTGTTTCTCTTACTACAGAGAGAAATTCTTTATCAGAGGTACACAGTTCACAAGATAGCTGGTGAAGGTTTTGCGTTTTGTGGAAAAGGTGGAAGATGCATGTTTCTTCCCAGAAACAAAGCCGATTTCTCTGCATGAAGTTTTTAGACAAGATATGTCTGGGTTAGCCTTATCCACTCCCTCATGTTTCAGACTTCACTGATGGGCAAGTATTGTTGGCAGATGCTTCTTAAATCTCACACAATATATGGACAAATCACCATGAAGCGATTTTCTTTTCTCTTTACCGGAAGAAAGCATGAAGGCGATCATAGGGAGAATTTGTCCAATGTCCCGGAGCATTATGCTAACTCCTTTTGGAGAAACTGACTGAGATGTACCTGGGGGATCAAGGGCAGGGACCCCAAGGATCCCAAAGCCCCTCTTACAAGGCAATCCTCAAACGTATTCTTCTGCCCCTCATTAGGTAATGAGGTTCCTCAGTTAAGAAGCAAAGATGTGGCCGGGGAGAAAACATTTCAAACCGTGAGAGCAAGGCTTTGGGTTCAGTCAAAATTCTCCATTTGGGGGAGGATTTTTCCTTCTTTGAAAGAAGAGGGATCCCTAGATGCGCCTCCATTTAGAGCAGTCAAGGTTTAAGCCTTCAGGGAGCGCATAAGTCTGTTTGGAAGGTGAAGTCCAGGAATCTGATTTTTTTTTTCTCTCAACCTCTCAGGTGATTCTGATGGGCAGCCAGGCTTAGAGTTTGCTGAAGTAGAAAGTGTCTTTAGATTTTTTTTTCAGATTAAAAAAAAAAAAGTACCTAACATCAGATTCTGCAGACATCTCTCTAGACAGTGAACAGGCAATGTTCCAAACATATTAATGCTTTCGGGCTGCTAGGATATGATTTTTAAAAGACTTGAAGCATCACCACGTTGCCTCAGTCACCTGCCAGGACTTGACTTGTCATTTCACTTGTAATTTCTGTGGCGTGGTGGTTTGGAAACCTCCCTGAAGTCCAGGTCCGAAGCAATGATGCAGCGGTCAGAATCAATGGGCCCAAATGTGACCTTAGAGTGAAGGGCCTGAAACTCCCCTGCATCTCTCAATCTGAGCCTCTCCACTCAGGCCCGGTGCCCGACGCTTAAAGGCTGGGATGCTGGAGACATGGCCATCTGTCCTAAAGGCAGGACAAAACGGACCCTTGATTCCCCCCAAAGAGCCTTCAGAAACAGAATCAAACTGCAGTGTGTACCCCTTCAGCACATACCTAACCCCCTTCGGAGTGCAGTTTTGAATGTCATCCTTCTGGAACCCTCAGGGAGCTCCTTCTGATGCTCAGGGAGGGGGAGAGAGTTATGGGTTTTTTTTTTCTCTAATGCAAACAAAAGAAATTAGGAAGTATTTGGAGCATATGATAGCTCCATGGTGCCCAGCCAGAGGAGGGGGGGCGGGGAGGAGAGGATTTCGCTTTTGTAATGTGTGACTATTAGATCACAATGTTGGTTGCAATAAATTATCACTTTTGGTTCCTGCTAATTGCTAGAATCTTCTGCCATGGGCTATAATAATGTGAGCCAAAAAAAATTTTTTTTTGGACCCTAATACAAATATGCATCCTGCTGGACTGTGAATGGCACTTTGGAATTTGAATAAATGCCTAAGGAAACAGCTGGGGATAGGGCCTGAGAAGCAAAGACGTCATTATGCAATTATTGAGAAAAGCAGGGGCTTTGGGGAAGAGAATTCTGACCTCCGCATCCAGCGACCCAGTGTAGCCTACCACTAGTGCAAGACCTCACCAGGGAGGTGAAAATTCACTCAAGTTTTCATAATCCACCCTGACCCTTTCAGTGAAGGCCTTTCTTCCACAGCACACAAAGCACAGACCCCACAAAGGGCGGCCAGCAGCAGCTATTCTGTGCCTCTCTCTCTGGCTCCCTTCCCACCTCCATCCACATCTTTTGTCGTCCCTGGATTGTAGAGACATCAGTTAAATCGTCTAGGCAGAGATCTCGGCTTCCGGGAACCAGAGATGGCTCAGCGGTGGGTGAGGAGGGCTTGCTGCTCTTAGAGGACGGGAATTTGAAGTAACCCAGCAGCTCACAACCACTTGTAACTCCAGTTGCAAGAGATATGACATCCTTTTCTGGCCTCTGGGGTGCCCATAAACTTGTACGTGCATGCATGCATGTGTGTGCATACGTACATATTAATAATGACGCCGGTGATGATAATGATAATTAATAACAAAAATAATATAGTCTTCTGTGGAAATAGACCAGAATACACACACACACACACACACACACACACACACACACACACACACAGACATACCCCTCTATAGCCAATGAAAGCACAGAGTGGAGCTGTGACCCTTTGATACAGTTCCTCATGTCGCAGTGACTCCCCCAATCATAGAACTATTTTGCTGTTACTTTATAACTGTAATTTTGGTGCTGTGATGAATCATAATGTAAATATCTGATATGTGACTCCTGTGGGGTCGCGACCCACAGGTTGAGAACCCTTGCCCTCTGTGCTGCCTAAGTAGGCACAGGAGGAGACAAGTGTCGCCAACAGAGCAGACCTGAGGGAGCCTCGCCTCCCCCTCCACTCTAACTTCTCTTCTAGATCACTGTCATGACCTCATGTTGAAGGGTTTTCCTGCATTCCCCATCCCCAATACCATTTTTACCATTTTTTCTACAGAAATCTAGTGGAAACATGACTTGGGCTCTTCCCGCCCGCGTCCCCATCTCTTCCCGCCTCTCCCATGGAAGAAAAACTGCCAGAGGAAGAAAACCCCATTGGAGGTTTACAAGGGAAGATACACGCGAGACAGAGCTAGGGGCCTTCTGGAAGCAGGTTGCCTTGAGTAGAGTTAACGTCAGAGATCCCTCTACAATACAAGAGGCAGACATAGCATGGGCGAGAACGAAAGGACCAGAATTAGCCTTGCTATGGGTATCAAAAGTGAGCGGAAAGGGAATCTAGAGTGAACCAGAACCATGTGGCCCCTCTCCAAAATGGAAAGAATACAGAGGCCAACACTGCTAGTAGATGCTGATGACCTACCTACCTTCTGAGCAGATGGAGTATGGAACCATCTAGTCGATGGCTACCAGCTCTTTTAACGAAGGAAATAGTACTGTTCTCCTTTCATTGTCTTACTGTCTATTTAGGATTTCCTTAAGCGTCCCAGAGATCAAACTCATGTCATTGGGCTTTTTAGCAAGCATCTTCTTTACCCATGGAGTCAGATCTCTAGCCCTAACTTTTTTAAAGAAATAATTTCAGATGGATTTTCAAAAGAAGTAATGGAATGAAGGTTTGCTATTGATTGTTTGTGTTTTTGTTTTTGTTTTTGTTTTTGTTTTTTTGGTTGTCGTTGTTCTTTAAATTACAGGAAATTTGGATCACCTCACAGGTTAAAACAATAACAAAAATATTAACCCATTGTGACAGCCTGGAAGCAAATCTACCAGGCACTCATTCACAAATGAGGAAGTGTGTTTCAATGTTCACAATACTGAAGAGTAAACGACTTTACTCAGCATTGCGACAAAAATACCGGAAAAAGCAACCTAAGAGAGCAAAGGCTTATTTGGGCTCCCAGGTCAGAGGAAATGGTGCATCCTGGGAGGGAAGGCGTGGCAGCTGGAAGAGGCTGGTCCATGGTTGGGAGAGCTTGCAGTGGCTTCATACTTCAGTGACTAAACCAGAAGTTGGGCTGGGTTACAGCTCTTAAGGTCTGCTCTTAATAACTCGCCACTCCAAACCACTGTGCCTGCCTCAAATGTCTGGCAACAACCCAAAATGGTGGGCACTAGGTGTTAATACATATAAACGGGTGGAGTATATTTTAGATACAAACCATAACAAGGAATGAGGAGATAAGAAGTATACATAACTTATCTGTGTAAGTTATATAGCAATTTCTGAATGATCCCTTCAGCATTCATTCATTCATTCATTCACTCATTCACTTACTCTACAGCCTTTGCTGGCTTTAACTCTGTATAACAAAATGCTGGCATGCTCTGGGCGTCCTGCCCTTTGTCTCCAGGAAGAAAGGAATGAGGCAAGTGGCCAGGAAGCTCTGGTGAGACTCACTTTTGGCTGAGTCACCCAGTTTCCTCTTTACCCTTTCTGCTTCAAACAGATCACCCTGGGGGTGAGGAGAACAGCTGGAGAGAAGCTATCAACGGTCTGAGAAAGAGAAACAGGATTAATTAATATCTGTTTATCCTTTTGATGTTCACCGGGGAGTTACCAAGCACCCACCCTTGGCTTCTGCTGGGAAGTCTGTGGTAGAACTAATGTTTTCATGTTAGTTATGGGTATCTGTCTTTGAGCAAGTAGGTTCCTGGGGGCTGGAGAGCCAAGAGCTCAGAAAACAAGCTGGATCCCTGCTGTGTGGGGGCGGGGGTGGGGGATGATGGCTGAACCACTGTGATTGTAACATGACTCTTCCATTAAAAGAAACAACCATCCAGTGCAGTGTAAGAACAATTTTTATGCAAATAAAATTTTCATTTAAATGAAACAGAAAAAAAAATATTGGGTCAGAAGAAGCCACTGAACACGTCTTTTTGATCTCATAATTGAATGTATTTGGTTTTGTTTTTAATGAGAAAATACAAAGCAAAGCACAGGCAGAGCCTCATGCTGAAAGCAAAACTATTATCAACACAGTTCTTTTACTCTCATATCTATGCTCACCACAGTGTGTGTGTGTGTGTGCGTGCGCGTGCACACACACACACACACACACATACACATATATATATATATTTTTTTTGCAACTACATAATTCTTGTCCAGATGTCTTTCTTTAGAAATGATACTCTTTTCATTAATGCAGAATGGTTATATCACAGTAATTAACTAATTCTTTATCCTTTTTATAGCTGATATTTGGCTAAGTAAAAAGGAAAAGATGGTGTTGTGTTTTATGGATTTAGGAGTTCTATGATCAGGGCTGGGAAGAGAGCTCAGTGTGTAAAGTGCCTACAGTG